>NC_048305.1:105648328-105951503 GCF_013100865.1 Trachemys scripta elegans | reverse complement strand
CGACTCCCCACCCTGCCCGGCCGGCCCCCCCCCCCCCAGTCCCCCAGGGTCCCCGCGTCCCCCACCCTGCCGGCTCCCTGCGCCCCCCTTCTGCACCCCCCAGGGTCCCCGCATCCCCACGCATTTGCTGGGTTGTCTCCCTCCCTTTTTTATGCCCCTGTCAGCTCCATCCAGTCTGACCCTTCCCCCCGGGCCATTGGCTCGGGTCAATGATGGGGGTGCAAGGTCCCCCGGGCTCCCCCCTCTGGCTCCGCGCAGCAAGAGCTGGGGGGGACCTACTGGCCGCAGAGTGTCACACGTTCCGGGGGGGGGGGCGGCCCCAGGGGGATGCGACCGAGGGGCGAACTTCTCCCCAGAGAGGCCCGGCGCAACTCCCCAGTTTGCCTGGCGTCCCTCCCCGGTCCCCCTCCAGCAAAGCCGCATCCGGGGGCACCGGCCGCGCTCCGCGCCAACCCGGCAAGGAAACGGGGGAGGGCGCAGCCCTGTGTTCCCCCAAACGGCCGGGAAACCGAGCTCCCGGAGCCGGCCCCCGGGCCGGGGCACCGCCACGGCGCACGCACCTCTCCAAGCGGCTCCCTCCCCGAGCTGCCCGGGACCAGGGCGGGGCAGATTTTAGGTGCCCCCCCCACTTGGCCGCGGCCGCCCCGTTGCAGTGTCCCCGGGGGCTCCGTGGGACCGGCTCTGCCGCCCCCTCACCTTGGAGATCCGCTTCAGCGCCGAGGCGGCGTGGGCGCAGCCGGCTCCCCGGCCGGGCGGAGCTGAGCTCGGAGCGCGCTCTCCAAAGCGGGGCTCCGAGGCCATGGTCCGGCTCCAGCGGGGGTCGAGCGAGGGCGGGCGGGGACGGCGGAACGGCGAGGGCGGTAATCCAGGGGGCAGCGGGCAGCATCCGAGGGCTCCGCTCTGCTCCGGGGAATCCCTTCCAACATTATGTGGCCAGCCCCGGGGCCATGCGAGCGGGCCCCGTGCGCCCTCCGGCTGGGCTGTGCACTAACGCGGCGTCTTGGAGAGCACCGGGGTGCGGCGGGGGGCACCCACAGTGGAGCCACACGCGCGGGGAAAACCCCCTCCGAGCCGGCGGCAGCAGCCGAGCGTCAACTCTCCCCCGTGCGCCTCGGATCCTGTCCCACCAACATTGGGAGCGAGCCGCAGCCTCCCTTCCAGATCATGAAGGGGGGGGGGGGGTGATGGGAAAGCGCTCCGGTTCCCATTGGCTAAGGAAGAGGCAAATTACTTTGCAAACATCTCCTATTATTAGCTGCTAAGCAACAGCTCACCAAAGTGGAGACGAGGGAAGACCACCCAAGCAGCCCCCCTCGCTCCCTCCCTCCCGCAAATCAATGAGGGCAGAGACTGGAGGGAGCGGAGAAGAAAAAAACTTCACTAAACACAGGAATTCTGCTCCAGAGCCTTTCAAATGGCTCCAGCCTTCCCCAGCTCCTGGCCTGCCTCTTTTATTTATTATTGCAAGCGGACATGGCCCCATTGAGACAGCTGCAAACTGTCCCTTGCAAGGAGGGGAAGGGGAAAAAACAAACACCCCCCCCTTAAACTGGAACAGGGAGAATTTCAAAGGGGGGGGGTTGAAAGAGCCCCTGGGCTTGGCATTGGAGTATAATTGATTTCAAAAAGAAACACTAGAAAAGTTGCAACAAACCAGGGCAAACAGAAACCCAAGCGACTCTCCCCCTCCCAACGGCCTGGGCGAGGGGGTGGCTCAGCCAAGCCATGGGCCCAGGCCCGGGGGCAAAGCTGGCTGGGTTTTTTGGGAGTTTTGCAGGCAATTGAGGGGCACAGACCCTCTGGCTCAAGGAGACTCAGCACTCCACTTGCAAGTGGTTCTGGTGGGAAAAGGGACTATAGAATTCCCGGGTCCCCCCTCCCCCTCACTCCCTGCTCAGGGAAAGTGGGGGGCTGCCCCCTCTACGGACGGATCCTTTGCAAAACTAGTGGAGCCTCCAGCACCCACTAGGAGAGTGAGTCCTTGTCCTCAGCCCACTGGAGTAATAGCAGTCCCTGCCCCCCCACCCCCCCCCCCGGCCATTAGGGTGGGAAAGCCAGAGGCTGCACCATGCAAAGCGGAGCCCCCCCGCAGCGCCAGATGTTGTGGTCAGTGCCCTACGCAAGGCTTCAGGCAGGGAGACAGAAAGGAAGGAAGAAAAGGATGTGGGGAGGGGGGAGCCCCAAAGCGGCTTAATTACTGCGAACAAATGACTGCTTAGAGCCCTGCCTGCCCAGCTGCCGGGCGGCGTAATGAGATGGAAGCAGCGCCCGCTGAGGACCCCCCTTGGAAATGCCCCTTTCCCCCTCGCTCAGGGGGAGGCCGGCGGCCTGGGCCCTGCCTGCCCCCGGGAAGGAGCAGTTTTGAGGCCAACCTGCCATCTACTGCTAGATCAATTGGTTGCACTTCTTAAGGCGGCGCACAGAGGGCTCCCATCCATCTGACACGGCCCAGGGACTTTCCGTGTGACCCCCGCTGCCCAGCCCTTGGAGCCGAGGGGCAGGCCCCAGGCTGCCGGCGAGTCCTGCGCCGTTGTCTGGGCCCAGGACTCAGATGGGGTCAGGCCCCAGGCCCACTGAATCAGCATCGCCTGTCTGACAGCGGCCAGTGCCACGTGCCGGGGCGGGGGGTTGTTAGAACCCACCCATGGGGCTCAGCTGTTCCCAGAGTGTGAACCGGTTAAACCCAAGCCCTCCCCCTCCCCTGGGGGCAGCTCCCCGCCCTGCGCCACCCCACCCCACCCTGCAGTGACTGGAGCATTTCATCACCGCCCCCCCAGTTCTGCTAGGGGAGGTTGCCAGATAGACACAATCCCCCCCCTCAGTGGTGGGGGTAGCTGCTCTGTCCCCTCGCTCCCCATTCCATACCTGGGCCCTGAGCGCTGGTGTCAGATCCCTCGTGGCCAGCAGCCCCCTCCGCCTGGCTTGCCCCAGGCCGCTTGGCGTCCACTGTCCATTAGCCAGCCAGGAAGCAGCCGGGGCATGGGGGGAGGGCATGGGGGGGTTTAGCTGGTCTGCAGCCCCTAGTTGTCCCCTTGACCTTGGCTCCACCCTGGACTGATGTGGCCGCTGCGCAAACGCTCTCCCTCGGCCATCTTGTGCGGGGCGCCTGCCTGGCAGCGCGTAGATCACCCCGTGCTCCCTGCCACATTCCCGGGGGCTGCTCCTGCTCTCCACGGCACCCCGTGGCCGAAAGCCCAGCTCCCCTGGTGGGCTGCATGGGATTGGGGCTGGTTTGCTCCTCTTACTGGGAATGTCAATGACCCAACTCAAACCTCGCAAAATGCAACCTGATGCCACAATGATGGGCACCAGTAGCTAAGGCCTGAAATTCCTTCCTTCCATGCGAGAGTTCTGGGCTGGGCCACGCGGCCTCAGAGCCACGGTCCACCTCCGCCAGACGTGGCAAACACCAGCTGCAAGAAACCCCCTTGTGGACAAATGTGGCATAACCTGCCCCCAAGAAGTTGCTTCCTAGCCCCCAGTACCTAGCAACTGGCTAACGCCCGAACCCCAATGGGAAGCGCGGCTGCACCCCGGCCACAGAAGCGGCTCTGCCGGGCACCCTCCGGGGTCCCCGGAACAGATGGTTTCAGGCCCTGACATCACTGCGACGGGACGTGGCCAAAGGCTCGCTTGGCAAACGGGGAGCGCAAGCAACCAACATGGCTTTGAATACGGCTAAATGCAGCTGTATCCATCCAGGAACAAAGACTGCCGGCCATACGTCGAGGATGGGAGACGCTACCCTGGGAAAGAGCGACCTTGAAAAAGATTGGGGGAGGGGGGCTGGTGGCTAATCAGCTGAGCCCCCAGTGGGACCCTGTGGCCAAGAAGGCTACTGGCATCGTGGGGTGTATGACCGGGAATCCCATGTAGGCGCAGAGAGGTTGCGTTACCTCTGCACGGGGCATTGCTGGAGCTGTGTGTATAGTTCAAGTGCCCACGAGTCCAGAAGAAGGCGGATGAATTGGAGCGGGGTCAGAGAAGAGCCGGGAGAAGGATTAAAGGTTTAGCGACCACGCCCGACAGTGACAGGCTGAGAGCTCAGTCTCTTCAGCGTCACAAAGAGACGGTTAAGGAGTGAGCTGATTACAGTCGACAGCCCCCCATGAGGAACAAATAGCTAATCATGGGCTCTTCGGTCTAGCAGAGGGAGGTATAACATGGGCCAATGGCTGGAAGTGAGAGTAATTAACCACAGGAACCATTTCCCCCGTGGGGGCTGGCGGATTCTCCAACACTGGCCATTTTCAATCCAGACGGGCTGTTTTTCTGTGCTAGAGATCACGCTGGGGGAACGGTCTCGGGCTTGTGGTATCCAGGGGGTCAGACTGGCTCAGCCTAGTGGTCCTTTCTGGCCTTGGGATCCATGAAGTCCCACTGCCAGTGGAAATGACTGATCTGGACGGACGAGGAGCATCCCCAGATTCTACACGGCAGCTGGTGGCCTCACAAACTTCCAGAGATGCTGGGACTTGGAACGGGATCTCGTCAGCAGCGCCTGGCTGGAAGGGGCCAGCGGAGGGGCGCATTAGAGACCTGGACTCTTTGGTGCCGGACGTCAGTTACAGTGTGGCGGCTGAGGGGAAAGGCCTCTGTGTCTCCATCTGCAGCCCCAGGACTGTGGAGAAGACCCAGGAAGTGAGGCAGGGGCGGGACTTCGATGCACACAGACATTAAGAGTTAAGAGGATGTAGAGCCCTGGCACATGGGGTCTGGGCCAGAGCCCCCTTCCTCAGCAATCTGGTAAGGAGCTTTATTAAGAAACCATCTTGGAAAGAAAAAATAATCCCAGCCCAACCTTTGTCAGGGGCCTGCTTTGCAGAGAGACAATCCCACTCCAGGATCGTCTCATCCAGAGAAAGAAGAGAGACATCCTTCCTCCTTGGTTTCTGCCCCAGGCAAGCAGCCGCGCTCTGATGTAGAGCCCTCTGGGGCTGTCGATTCACACAGAGCTCTCTCTCTGTCTCCACGCTTCGCGGGGTCCACCGTCCGCGGGCCCTCCCAGCTTTTTGCTGAGTGCCATGCTGCCTTGATGGTTAACCCTGAGCACGGTAACGTGGTGGAGCAGAATCTGGAGGCCCAGGCGAGCTGTGAAAAGCTGATTTCCCGAAGGAGAACTCCAGAAGATCTGGGGATGTGCAGAGGAGCTGCAGGACGTCTCGAGAGAGGTTCAACCAGCAAATTCCTCCCCCTTTGTCCTTGCTCCCAGAAAGAAATCACCCAAAAGGGCAAGGGAGAGACAAAGCTTGTGCCTGCCATCCCTCTGGGAGTGGCCCTGGGCCCGGCAGAGCGCTGGTAACCCCGACTCAGGATGGCCAGTGCAGACTCAGGGAGGCCAGCTTGTGCTGGAGAGCGGCTTGCACAGCAGGGTGGTGAAGGTCTAGGGCACGTTAGAAGTGGGAGTTCTGAGCATCCGTAGGGTCACCAGCAGCTGCATTCGCGAGTCTTGCCAGCACGTCCACCAGGACACAGGTGCCCCAGGACGCGGAGGGGATCTACGCAAGCCGCTGGAAGCAGCAGTGGGTTAACGCCGGTCCTCTCCCAGGCAGGTTCTCTCACCCCGACACAGCAAAGGGGACACTAGACACTACGTACTGGCTAACAAGACAGGACTCATGGCCCCCACCACAGGCTGTTTAACAGCACGCTGCAACGTGGCACAACAGTTTAGGACAGGAAGTGAATTAGCGTCCAACCCAAACGGCAGCGGTAGGCGCCTTGTGCACCAAGAAACCCAGCGACGCTAGGCAGCACCAAAGCTGAGCTGCGTTTGCCAGACGTGCCTTCCTGGCAACTCAGCTCGCTCAGGGCACCCGCCGTCACCTCCCCGGCACACCGCCCCCTGCTCCGTGCTCTGAACTCCTGGGCCGAGATCTCCCGGATTCACAGTGCCGTGAGGGCAGCAATCCGCATACACGGGGCCTGGGGACCGGGCCGCCCGACCCGCTGGATCTGGCTCGGCGCTATGGGACGGGATCTTGTAGATAAATCTCTGATAATTTTCATATGACTTTGCATTGTGCCTCTTCATATAAGCTTGTGGTGGGTCTACCCACGTGTGACCTCTGTTTTCATGGGACTTTGTATCAAAGCCTCATTTAGAAACTTTGCATTGCCCTTTGGTATAATATTATAGCCCCTAAGGATAGAATAAGATAGAAGAAAAATTTCTTTTTGCTAGGAGTAAAACAAGAGCTCTCCCCACCCCCACTCTTAATCAATTGCCCTGTTGAATGAATGAGGTGTGGATGAGCAAGGCATGGAAGGCAGCACCTCCAGACAGCCTCAACTGTTGGAGAGGGGCTGGGAGCCAAACCCAAGGACAATAAAACGTGTCAAGTGGGCTCATTAAAGACAAGCAGACATACCGACGGCCTCAGGGGTTAGAAGCAAGCACCTTCTTTTGGAAACACCCTCTTTGCAGCATTGGGACAACACTCAAAAGAAAGCAGCACAAAGGACCAATGGACACGGACACAGACACAGAGTTTGAAGCTGGTCTAGATTTGCATAAGAGGAAAGCTGCTATAAAAGTGAGGTGTCTTGCAGAGGACCCCGGGTCTCGTCTTGTCAACATGGGAGCATCGATCCGGATCGGCAGAAGCCCGGCTCCACCCCCTCCCCCATCTAACTCACCTGGCCAGTGAAGTTAAGGGGAGCAACTAATTGGTAACAACAAGACGGAGTGTGTTTGTGTGTGAGTGTGAGTGTAATATATATTATATGCATAGGATACAGTGGATCCTGTGCAGTACTTTAAGTACAACAATCTCTCCATTCGCATATTACTGCCTGCCACAGCCATGGGCTGGAGACCTCGAGGGGCAGGACGGAGCATCCAGCAGGGGGCAGCGTTCCTCCCCCGCCCCGTCATAGGTAACACTCTCCCATCACGGCCCACCGCGGCTCCGCTGGGCCTGAACCCGGCCCCTGCCGCCTGTCGGGGTTCTCGGAGCCGAACTTCTCCTGGCTGAATCTGACATCCCCGCCCTGTACATTTGTCTCAGGTGGGAGCACTGGGGTTCCCAGGCCCCAGTGGGTCTCTGAAGCTGCTCCCGGGGCAGCCCCCCAAGGCTCCCGGGGCCCAGCGCTTGGCTGCCCCGGGCGAGGATCAGCCCGGAGGTGCTGGGAAAAAGCTCTCTATGCTGGACCCAGCTGGAGAGCAGGGAGGAACCGCGGTACGCAACTCAGGGAGCAGCCAGTCCCGAGCGCCAGCCCCCCTCGGGCTCCCATGGGGCCGGGTCTGGCGGGGAGCGCATGAGAGGGGGCCCAGACAGTTAGCCCGTGGCCTTAGGGAGGAGATGCTGGCTAGGAGAGCCAGCAGGGACCAGATTCCTGCCGGGGGAGCCCTGCTGCCGGCGTGGCACAGTGCCTGGCACAGATTGGGCACCGAGTGGCTGAGAAAGCAAGAGGAGGGCGGGCAGCATGGTGGCCATGTTAACACTGGCACTGGGATCTAACCATGGTCCATACCCCCCCAGGGAGCGGTCGATGGACACCAGGCAGCTGGTAGCGGGTAGGTTCGTTGACACTCAGTGGAGTCCAGCTCAGGTCGTGTCCCCCCTTGCAAACCCCACCCCGGGCACTGAGCACACCAAGGGACTGGGCTGCTAACGCCCAGCCCGAGCCCCTGCCCTGCTGCTGTCCTGGGGGAGCCTCCCAGTATGCAATGCCGTTGCATTGCGACGGGCACCTCCGGCACGCCCCCAGCTTGGCAGGCTCCGGTTCCCAGCGACAGCCTGTTCACCCGGTGTCCCCTGTGCGTAGAGCCAGTGCCACGTGAAATGTCCCCTCTCTGCCAGGCCACTCCCGCTCCTGGCTCCAACGAGAGCCAACAGCCTGGCCCGTCTTTCTTCCAGAGCCTGGCTAGACCCCGCCCCACTGCCAGCTCCATCACCGGCAGCTCTGCTGGCCCCCCAAGGACGTATGGATTTGTCTCCACAGCACCCCTGGGAGGCATCAGGATTAGCCCCATTGCAATGAGCTGGCTGCTGTGCGTCACCGCTGCCCTCTCCTGCATGGAATCAGAACTGCTCAACGGCATGTCATAGGCCCTACACTGCCAGCAGAGATTCTCCTCTAGCTGCTATGGGAACGGCCTGCGGCTTTGGAGCACGAGGCTGGTGTGGCCGTGGTAAGCAGGCCGGGGACACGCGGGATGCCTCGGGCAATGAATAAAGTGAGGTAACTAAACCAAGGGAGGGAATGGCTTCCCCGCAGTCCCACGGCAGGTAAACGGCAGAGCAGAATCCGCGCTCAGCCCTCGCGATGCACGAAGCTTTGCCCCGGTCTGGCCCTCGTGCTCCTGCTCCTCCCCAGCCCCGGGCCTGAGCCCACGCTCGTCAGCCAGGAACAGCCCCACCAGAGCCAGTACACGTTCCTGGGGCTCCCAGCTAACGGCTCCCTGCACCGGGCACCAGTGTGCAGTGCCACCAGTCAGTGCTAACCCAGGGCTGTGGGGCAGCACCTGGGGCACTGGGGGGGAGGGGGAGGGGAGGCGAATGCATGCACCCCCCCCCTCGGTCTGGAGGGGGAGCCACTTTGGAGCGTGGCTTGGCCTGGTGGTACCATGGCAGGGAGCTGGTTCAGAGCCCAACCATGGCCCTTCGTGCCCAGCTGGCAGGAGAGGGCTGCAGCATCACTGACTCTCTAGCGACCCCATCTGGCCAATGAAGCATGTGAGTCTGGAGCAGAGGCTGGGACTCAGGAGAGCTGGGGAGTTTATTCTCAGCTCTGCCACTGTGCTGGTGGGGGTCCTTGGGCATGTCACTTCACTGCTCACTGCCTCAGTTTCCCCTCCCACCCTTTGTCTGTCTTGGCTCCTTAGATTGTGAGCCCTGGCGGGATACCACCGGCTAAGCGCCATCAATGGACCTATCTGCCATGAAATTATCTAGAGCTTTTTTGAACCCTGTTATAGTTTTGGCCTTCACAGCATCCTCTGGCAAGGAGTTCCACAGGTTGACTGTGCATTGTGCGACTAAATACTTCCTTTTGTTTGTTTTAAACCTGCTGCCCATTAATTTCATTGGGTGACCCCTAGTTCTTGTGTTATGCTAAGGCATAAATAACACTTCCTTAGTTACTTTCTCCACACCAGTCATGATTTTATAGACCTCTAGCATATCCCCATTTAGTCGTCTCTTTTCCCAGCTGAAATGTCCCAGTCGTATTTGTGACATTCTGTACCTTGGGAGAGCACCTTGTAACCCCCCATATTCCTCTCTTGTATATAATCGTGATCTTACATATAAAGCAGGCCATGTAAGGTATGAGGGGAAAGGTTATGATCTGCTGAAAGTCATTTCTCTATCCGTACATGTGTATCATTAATGCATATGAAGTTATGAGTATTGTGTAGTAGGGTGGTCACTGAAACACACTGTAAATTGGGGAAATCAGCCAGAGATTAGCTCCCTAGAGGCAACAGCAAGGAAAGTAACCAACGCCCGGGCGGGGTGTCAAACATCCCATCAGCAGCCATTGTCCAGCAAAGGAGCTGCAATGCAACACCTCACCTGCATGAGGCCCCACCAGGGGAATTGCTAAACCTTGCCTGGAGACTCAGCAATGGCCCAGACGTACCTGGACTTGTGCTCCCCAAGCACATGGACTGAGGGTATAAAACGGGCAGCATGGACATATTCGGGGCCCTGCTCCTGCCCCCACCTCTGCTGCAAGCAACCAGGACACTGAGAAGAAGACAAGACTCCAGCAGAGAAGACTGGCCCAGGTTTAAGGAACAATCCTGTAGATTAAGGACGGCAACATCCAGTGGGGCGAGAAAAACTGCTGAATCTAGTTGCTGCCAGTCTAATAGGGTTGAGAGGTTAGATTACGTGCTTGTATTTGCTTTCTGTTGGTAACTACCTCTGACTTTTTGCCTATCACTTAATATCACTTAAAATCTACCTGTTATAGTCAATACATTTGTTTAATTGTTTATCTTTACCAGTAAGTTTGTATGAAGTGTGGGGCAAATGTGCTCAGGTTTTGCAAAGGCTGGTGTCTGTCCACTTACCATTGATGAAGTGGGGAACCAATTAATAAGTCTGCCTTGCTCATCTTGAGCAGTGCAAGACAGTATATTCCTGGGGTACAGTGCTGGGAGCTGGGGGGATTGGGCTGGTGCCTGTCTCTGGGTGAG
Organism: Trachemys scripta elegans; assembly: GCF_013100865.1. Classification (NCBI taxonomy): domain Eukaryota; kingdom Metazoa; phylum Chordata; order Testudines; family Emydidae; genus Trachemys; species Trachemys scripta. The sequence continues at coordinate 105,941,353 of NC_048305.1, read as the reverse complement.
TGGCTGTGGGAGTGTTCATGCAATCTAGCTGGGTGTGGGGCTCCACATGCGGTTGTGCTGAGGGATCACAGCACCTGGAGGGGTTTGCTGCTGGTCACTAGCAAGGCATTGTGAGAGACAGCCCAGGCTGGAGAGAGTTCAGGGGGCCCAGTGATCCCACGGTCCCAGGCTGCACCCCGGGGATCCCGTCACAGTATTAAACTCTCCTCATACGGCAGCTGTTCCATACCCCTTATCATTTTTTGTTGCCCTTTTCTGAATCTTTCCAATGCCAATAGACCTTTTTTGTGGCGGGGCGACCACATCAGCCCACAGTAGTCAAGGTGTGGGCGTACCATGGATTTCTGTAGCGGCAATATGATCTTTTCTGTCGTATTATCTATCCCGTTCTTAGTGATTCCCAACATTTGATCCCAAGAGTTGTTCAGCTTCTAATCAGACCAATAAAAGTGTCATGAACTCCGCGTGGCTGGACTGAGAGTTCCCAGAGAAGGACTAGCAGGACTCCCTCTCAATGCGGCTGATTGGCCAATGCCCAGAATGGCATCTGTGGAGCACCACGCCCCCTGCAGGCAGGTTCTGCGGCGCTGACCAGGCCTGGACGAGGACTGGGAGGGGCTGGACAGGGATTTCTTTGTGCCTTCCCCACAGCTGCAGGAAAGGCTGCACACACAGGTCCCAAGGCTGCAGATGGGTAACTAGCACCTGGCGCTATAATTGGCAAATATCTATCCCCTGACGAGGGAGTGAATCAACATACAGAGTCAGGGTTCACTGGTCGTGTGCACCACCGCCCTCTGCTGGATGGCCTGAGAACTGCCATTGCGGGTCATAGACCCCATGCTGCGAGGTGCTCACAGAGCTTTGCCTTCAGCTCCAGTGGGAGGGGCAGTGATTTGGGAAGAAAAGCCGGTGGGGTCTCTGCCCGGGGTTGCTTTGCAATGCCAACGGGCGGGCGTAGCTAGGCCTGCGAAGTGCTGGAAGGCTGTGGTGCTTGCCGAGACGAGGCGGAAGAGCACGTGGCTGCTGTGACCTGGAGAAGGATGAACTCAGCAGGTCCCAGGCTGGAGCCGGTCGCTCTGTCCCAGCCCTTAGAACAATGACCCTAGACGAGGTACAAACATCGCCCCGGGCTGCATTGTGCCACTGGGCTCTCGGCATTAGAGACGGAGCCGGGCGCTTTGGCACGACAGTGGCGCAGCACCGGCGTGCGGCTGCTTCCCGCAGGGGTCGGCCCAGCGTCCGTCCATCGGCCTGGCCGCACCGCCAGCGGGGCTTGGGCACCCTGATGGCATCGCACGGGGCGCGAGACTTCTCCCAGCCATGAGCCGCAAACTAGGCCTGGCACGAGGGGCTGAGGGGGGGTGGCACATGACCCGGAACCTTGGCATTTCTCAACGTAACCCAGTGACCTTAATGCTTCTCTTGGTGGGATTCTGCGACGCCCCTGCGGAGCACAAGTCCCCTCCCCAGCCAGATAATGAATCTGCCCCGTCCGGGATGCACGTCTCATCCTCCGCACAACACAGGTGGGGAAACTGAGGTGGGGCAGTGACTGGTCCCTGGCTGGGCTGCACAGAGCGTGCCCCTCACAACACAAAACAGGGCACGAGAGAGGAGAACAATCGAAGGAGACTCTGCTGTAAACGAAGCGCAGAAAGGGCCGACGCCAGCGTCCCTCGGAGCCAGGGCCAGCGGCACGCGCAGACAGTCTCCGCCTGTGCATGGGGCCAGGCCCCCAGAGACTGAGACCCGCAACGTGCCCAGATGTGTCCGCAAGAGCCGCGGATCCGGCCCTGCGAGAACCTCAGCCGGGACTGGGGCAGCGTTAGTAATGGCACAGGCACCAGGCGGCTGCTAGTCCCCTTGGAAGACAAAGGGAAACCCAGCGAGATGAGAGCGAGTGGGTGGATGCTCCAGGGACGGACAGACAGACGGACAAGCCATCTCCGCTCCATTTCCACTGTAACCCAGCACGGCCTGCTGCTGCCGTGGGTTCTCTAGGGCTCTGGCCCGGGCTCTAGGGTTTTCCCCCTTTTCTTTTGGGAGATGAAACCCGTGCCCCCTGGAGCTCCCTGTCTGGAAGCTGGCACGTCTCCTGGCACGGCCGCTGCCCTCTTGGGGACCCTGGGCAAACCCCTGATTCTCTGGGCCTCGGTTTCCCCATCTGTGAGCTAGAGACAAGAATTCCCACCGCCCATGGGGGGTGCGTGGAGGGACTGGGCACTCTGTTGTAGCCCGTCCATAGTCACTGTGCCCGCGAGGGCGTTACCGGGGCCAGAGCTGCTGAGAATGTAAGCGCAGTGGGACGGGTGGAGGGCGGGTAGGGGTAATGCCAGCTCCCTGCACTCATGGTCTTGCCAGTTTGTCCCCCCCCCCCCGCAGCTGCAGAGGCCTCTGGGAAGTGGGGGAGCGGAGGGGCGGTCGCTCATGGGAGATCTCCAGGGCCATAAACCAGGCAAATGACTCCAGCCACAGAAATGCCGCCTTCTCTCTCCCAGGGGCTGGTTCCTGTCCGGTTGGCCAGGGCCTCTGGCCCTCAGGACCAGACCCATGTGCTGGGCTAGATTAGCCCACGTCCACTCCAGGTCTCCAGCCGGCCCCCGTGAACACCCAGCCCCACGGGCTCTGCCCCTGCCCTGCCTGCCCGTAGTATAGCAGGTCCTTCCAGCCCGGCAGGGACAGGAGGGCACAGGCTGGGCAATGCCAGCTCAGCCCAACGCCACAGGGAGTGGGGGGTGGGAGCAAAGCGTTCTGGGCAGAGGGCTTCTGCCCCCAGCCTGAACTCCAGCCCTCCCGGGTGGCCGGGTCTGGCGTTCGCAGCGAGTGCCCCATGCAGTTGGCACCAGCCTAGCGGGTGTCTCAGGAGCCCCGGGCTGTCTAGAAGGAAGCCAGTGTTCTCCTGCACATCTGTGGGGGGCTCAGACGCCCCGGTGATGGGCCTGTGCAAAATGGGCATAGGCCAGTTAATGCCAGGGCTAGTGGGGTAGCTGCCCATTAGGAGACACAGCCTTTCATGGCCCAGTCCCACTCCCGGACCTATCCCACCCTGTGAACCAGGCCTGCCTGCACGGCCACACCTGACTCATCAACGCCAGCCTCGGGGGACGGCCCTGCAGGAGGCCAAGGTGCTGGAAGAGCGGCCCATGCCTATTGCCACGCTGACCATGTGCTTCAACATGGCACCAAGGACAGCACGTGGAGCCGCCTGCTTCCAAAGCCCTTGCCACATCAGCCCTGGGGAAATTGCTGTGAGCAGTATAGGGCATATGACACACTGTAGAGCAGTTCTGACTGCATCCAGCAGGGGAAGAGGTGTCGCAGCCACACTAGGCAGCCCAGTGCTAATATGGGCACACTGGGGGCCTGGCCAGGCAGGAACACCCCAGTACTGCCAGGGAAGGTGGAAGGTTATCAGTGCCCGCTGCAGGAAGGGGCGCCCTGTGGCTCCCTGGCTTGGCCCCCGTTAGCACAGACAAGGGCACCTGCCTATGGCCTAGGGGTGCCACCAAAACACACAGGCACGGCCCAGTCGCATGAGGCTGGGGGTGAGCCAGACGTCCCCAACCCAGGCACACAAGGGGCTTTGCATGGATGCTGCGGAGGAGACGGCTCCCGGCACGTGCCACAGCCCGGCACTCACTGGGATTCGCTGCTGCCCCCCGGGGGCTGAGGAAGGGCTGGGAGCACCCCTCGTGCCGGCCCCTGCACCATGCTCTGCCACCCCCCATCCCCAGCCCCTTCGCCTGCTGCCCTGCCCTGGTCTGTGCAGCCACCCCCACCCGGCCCCTTCAGCCCCTGCTGGCTTTAAATTCTACCAACTCCGGAAAAAATGGAGTTAACACCCAGCCCCTGCCCGGGCAAAGCACGTTGCTGGCATCACCGGTGAACCCGCCCGGCCCCTATGATGTGGCTGGCCAGGGCCATGGCCCAGCCGGGGTCTCTGGTTCGATCCTGAGAGGAGGCTGCTGGACCAAGCCCGTCTCTTGCAGGCTGGGGAGCTCAGTACATTTCCTCCTCCCCCGTCCCGCCCCCCCCAACATGGCATATACGCTGAGACCGCGCTCCCCCCACAGCAGATCCGAGGGGTCGCTCCCGGGCCGGGTCACTCGCCCTTCATCCCTCTCGGCCAGATGGCACAATAGCTGGGCACGAAGCCGTCGGCCCGTGGGACGCTCCGGCTAGCCCAGCCGGCGCCCGTTCAGCGACATGGGCTGCCGCGAGCGCCCCCCACCCCAGCCACATTCAGGGTCCCAGGGGCCTGGGCCCAGCTGGTCTGAAAGAGCTGAGAGGGGAGAACTGGGGACACAGGGAAACATCTGCCCTGGCCCCCGCCGGGGGAACAAACCCCCCCAGAGCCTACGGGCCTCCCCAAACCTGCCGAGTGCTGTGCGGGGCTCAGACCGGCCTTCTCCCGCCGGGGCACCCACTGTCAATCACACACCCCTGCCCACCCTGCCGAGCCCCGTGCCAGCCTGTCACCCCCACCCCCCCGCACGCCCGGCCGAGCCCCGTGCCCGGGGGCAGCCTGTCACCCCCACCCCCCCGCACGCCCGGCCGAGCCCCGTGCCCGGGGGCCCCCTGTCACACACGGGCAGCTGGTGGGACTGGGGGTTGGGACAGGCACAGGGACAGATTCCTCCCTGAGCCCCAGGTATTACCCAGCAGCCTGTCAGCTGGCAACGGGCACCACGGGCTCCCAGCAGCCCTGGCTTGTGGGGTCTCTTCCTAGGTGAGGGCAGGAGGCGGATACATTGGGGCCACCCCAAACCAGCAAGGGGGTGAGGTGGGGGGCACTGGCCCCCGGCCGGGGGGGGGGGGTTGTTTTGTTTACAGAGCTAGCCACCCGAGCGCGTGGAGGTGGGGCCGGGCGTCCCCACGCCTCCTCAGGAGCCAGCGGCCCTGCCACCCACCGCCAGCCCCCGGATTAATTATGCTAATGGATTTCTTTCTTCCTTTGTCACCCTAATGAATGGGCCCCTTTAAGATGGCGAGGCCCTTTGTCTGGCCCCTTTTTAAGGGCTAGTGGCAGGTGGGGGCAAGCAGGTGGCAGGGCCCCCAAACAGGCCCTTTTGTCGTCCTTGGGGGGCTTTTTTGGGGGACTGGTTTGGGATGCAAGGGGGGGCAGGCCGGGAAACTCCTTCAGCAGCTTCACAGCACTGGCCGACCCCTGTGCTGCAAACAGCCCCAGTGCTGGGGCCATGCTCGCTGCGGTCCTGCCCCCCCAGGTACCCTCCAAGAGCTCCCCCAAGGCCCCCACCGAGAGCCCCGCCCAAGGCCCCCCCCAAGGGCCCCTCCAGGAGTCCCACCCCCAGCCCCCACCGAGAGCCCTCCATGGCTGGGTGGGACGGGGCCCTGCAAAGCCCCCGCTGGGGATTTACCCCTGATGCCAGGATCGGGCTCTTCTCCCTCGGGGGGTTCGGAGCCGGCTCTCCCCAGCCGAGCGGGGCGGGGCGGGGTGGACACATTCACGCCCTGGCAGCCGTTTGGATGAGGACGGCTCTGGGCGCCGGCTGGCAAGGGCAGGGCCCGTCCTGCCCACGTGGTTCTAAGAGGGGCCCAAGGCCGCCCCGGAGCAGAGCCAGGCCCCCAGAGCAGGGCCCAGCTGAGAGCTGCTCCCCCTGCCCCCCCATTGCAGCCCAGGCTCAGGCTAGTCATGGCTGAGGCTCCCCCCGCAGCGCAAAGCAGGGAGGCCTCGGCCTGCTGGAGGGGGCACTGGGGGGGCTGCAGACCCCAGAGCTAGGATAGTGGGGGGTTATTGGTGGAGTGCATCAGCAAAGGCGGGAGAGCCCAGAGGTCGGGGATCAGGGGGGCTGCGGGTCAGGAGTGAGCGGCACCGGCTGAGCTAGCAGGGGCTGCAGGTCGGGATCGAGGGCACCGGCAGAGGGCTGGGGTCACCTGTACCCCAGAAGCTCCCAATTTCAGGTGCTGGGAGATGCAGTCTGAAAATTGTCCTGGCTCTTTTACTGCCTGGGAAAATCAAGTATCAGAGGGGTAGCCGTGTTAGTCTGAATCTGTAAAAAGCAACAGAGGGTCCTGTGGCACCTTTAAGACTAACAGAAGTATTGGGAGCATAAGCTTTCGTGGGTAAGAACCTCACTTCTTCAGATGCAAGTAATGGAAATCTCCAGAGGCAGGTATAAATCAGTGTGGAGATAACGAGGTTAGTTCAATCAGGGAGGGTGAGGTGCTCTGCTAGCAGTTGAGGTGTGAACACCAAGGGAGGAGAAACTGTTTCTGTAGTTGGATAGCCATTCACAGTTTTTGTTTAATCCTGATCTGATGGTGTCAAATTTGCAAATGAACTGGAGCTCAGCAGTTTCTCTTTGGAGTCTGGTCCTGAAGTTTTTTTGCTGTAAGATGGCTACCTTTACATCTGCTATTGTGTGGCCAGGGAGGTTGAAGTGTTCTCCTACAGATTTTTGTATATTGCCATTCCTGATATCTGACGTGTCCATTTATCCTCTTGCGCAGTGACTGTCCAGTTTGGCCAATGTACATAGCAGAGGGGCATTGCTGGCACATGATGGCATATATAACATTGGTGGACGTGCAGGTGAATGAGCCGGTGATGTTGTAGCTGATCTGGTTAGGTCCTGTGATGGTGTTGCTGGTGTAGATATGTGGGCAGAGTTGGCATTGAGGTTTGTTGCATAGGTTGGTTCCTGAGTTAGAGTTGTTATGGTGCGGTGCATGGTTGCTGGTGAGAATATGCTTAAGGTTGGCGGGTTGTCTGTGGGCGAGGACTGGCCTGCCTCCCAAGGTCTGTGAAAGTGAGGGATCATTGTCCAGGATGGGTTGTAGATCACTGATGATGCGTTGGAGAGGTTTAAGCTGAGGACTGTAGGTGATGGCCAGTGGAGTTCTGTTGGTTTCTTTTTTGGGCCTGTCTTGTAGCAGGAGGCTTCTGGGTACACGTCTGGCTGTGTTGATTTGTTTCTTTATTTCCTTGGTATAGGGTGGTGTTAATGTGGCCATCGCTTATTTGTACGGTGGTGTCTAGGAAGTGGACCTCCCATGTAGATTGGTCCAGGCTGAGGTTGATGGTGGGGTGGAAGCTGTTGAAGTCATGGTGGAATTTTTCCATGGTCTCCTTCCCATGGGTCCAGATGATGAAGATGTCATCAATATAGCGTAGGTAGAGAAGGGGTATGAGTGAACGAGAGCTGAGGAAGCGTTGTTCCAGGTCAGCCATAAAAATGTTGGCATATTGTGGGGCCATGCGGGTGCCCATAGCGGTGCCACTGGTCTGGAGGTATATATTGTCACCAAATTTGAAATAATTGTGCGTGAGGATAAAGTCACAGAGCTCAGCAATAAGTTGTGCTGTGTCATCACCAGGGATACTGTTCCTGACAGCTTGTATTCCATCTATATGTGGGATGTTTGTGTAGAGAGCCTCTACATCCATGGTGGCTAGGATGGTGTTTTCTGGGAGGTCACCAATGCATTGTAGTTTTCTCAGGAAATCTGTGGTGTCACGGAGATAGCTGGGAGTGCTGGTGGCATAGGGTCTGAGTAGGGAGTCCACATATCCAGACAGTCCTTCAGTGAGAGTGCCAATGCCCGAGATGATGGGGCGTCCAGGATTTCCAGGTTTGTGGATCTTAGGTAGTAGAAAGAATAACCCCGGTCGGGGCTCTAAGGGTATGTTGATTTGTTCCTGTGTTAGTGTAGGGAGTGTCCTGAGTAGATGGTGCAGTTTCTTACTGTATTCCTCAGTGGGATCTGAGGAAAGTGGGAAAATCAACGGTCAGGCAGCGAACCGTCTAACTCCAGCGTAAGGTATTTCTCATCCATCACCGCCCAGCTCCTCACCCTCAGCCTCTAACTCGACTGGCACCCGCGGGTCTGTCCCCTGACCTGAAATGGGGTTCACGGGGCTGGCCCTGCCCCACCCTTGGGAATCAGGCACCCCTGGAGGAAACGCCCGGGACACCCCACTTCACTGGCTGCTTTAGAGGAGAGGGTTCAACTTTACCACAAACCTCACATTGGCTCGGGGTCCTGTCCTTAGATTTCACCACCCCGGCGCTGTAACGGCCTGACCATGGAGTCACAGACGGCCCCTTGGGTGCTCCGAGCTGTCTCACCCCCCGGTGAGCCGGCCCGGGTGACAGATGGCCCCTTACGCCAAGGATCACAGCAATAGTCAGGTTACTCCCGGTCCCAAAGGATCCTGCACCACTGAGCCCCACGCCAATCGGGGCCAGGCCACAGGCCCGCGGTTTACATACACAGGGGCCTCGTCTGCCCAGCAGATGCTGGGTGGGCCGTGCACTGGCACGAGCTAAAGCCCATCAGCCCTCCGGGCTGGGGCGAAGCCGCAGGGTCAGCAGGTGCTTTGCGGAGCAAATGGGCAGCGTTGGGCAGTGGCAACCGAGGAGCCGGGCGTTGCCCCACTCCCTGCTGTGGCCATCCCTGGGGCTTGCCAGGCACGCGGCCTAGGGGATTCTCCCTGGAGCTCCTGTAACTTCCCGGGGCCAAGCCCAGAGAGGGGTGGCCGGGACCTGGGTTTCACTCATTTCCCCGAGATCCCATGCTTTGCAGGGAGTGCTGGCTCCGCTTCTACATGGCCAGACCGCAGCTAGCAGGGAAACACGGCTCCAGGGAATTAGCCAGAGCTGGTGGGCCGCCGTGCACAGGCTATGTGGCTAACGGGCTCGGCTGCCTGCTCCCCCGTCACAGCTCAGCTGGGCACCAGGCGGGTCCGTGGGCACTGCCCACAGCGGGAAAGCGGTGTCGAGTCCTGGGGTCCTGGCAGGTCCGTTCACGCTGAGGCCATTTTATGGGGGAGGAAATGGCTTGCGATCCAGGAGCGCGGGAGACACATTGCGGAAGTGCCCTGTGACCGTGCCGGGGTCAGGAGCGGCAGCAGAGCCCCCTGTAAGCTGGGGTGATGGCCCACGTGTCACGGAGTATTGGGGGACTCAGGGCCCTGCACCCCCGGCTTCCTGCGATTCACCATGACTCTCAGCCAGCCAGTAAAGCAGAAGGTTTATTTGGATGACAGGAATACAGTCCAAGACAGGTCTTGCAGGCACAGACAACAGGGCCCCCCTCAGTTAGGTCCAGCTTGGGGTCCCAGGGCATGCCAGCCCACCCCCCTTGGGGGGTCAGAGCCATCTCTGCCTCCCAGCCATCTCTCCAGCCTGCTTCCAGCACTCTGCTTTCAGCGACCCCTCCCACAGCCTTTGTTCAGTTTCCCGGGCCCCGGAGTCACCTGACCTCCAACCCCCTCCTGGGTTCTCATGTTACAAGCTCAGGTATGTTCCCTCGGGCAGACTCCCATCCTCCGATGCAGACCATCCTAGTCACACTCCCCTGTCAGCATTCCCACACCCCAGCAAGAACAGTCCCAGTTCATCACACCACGCGATTCCTGCCCCTCCCCTGCCGCCTGGGAGAGCAAAGTCTCTGCCCCCCAGCACTGCTCCCAGCCATTTGGCTTGGCGGAAACAAGACAGGAGCCTCGGTTTGCCTGGTTTTTGACTTCGCTTTGGCACGGGGCGAAGTTCTAAGCTAGCCCCCCCCTTAGAGAGAGCCAGACAGAGACACCCCCCAGCAGAGCTCCGCCCACATTGTCAGCAGCTGGTCCCATCGCTGGATTGGGGCTGGCTCCTCGGTGGCCCACTTTTCGCCAGCCAAACAACCAGCGGCGCGAGCCTGGCCTCTGTTCTCACGTCTCATCCCCGCTTCGCTTCCTGGCTTATCTCACCGCCTCACCCCTGCGCCATCTCACCAATCACATGGCTTGTGCGCCACGGGGCAGCCCAGGGAACCGGGTGCGGGTCCAGGCCCAGTGCGACAGCGGGTGGCTGCCCCACGGCAGTGGAAGGTGGCACACGAAGGCAGACGCTGGCCAGACGCAGGTGTTGCACAGCAGAGGTGACAGCTCTGGGCACGCCGGGAAGGGAACGCCAGGGCACGCGGGATGGCTGCCGTCTGGGCTGGCACTTCCGGCCCGGAGCCAGGCTGAAAGCTGCAGTGCCCAGGCTCCCACGTGGGGGCCAGTCAGGTGGATGCACACAGAGCCCACTGACCAGCAGGTCCACACGCCCCTCGACCGGAGGAGAGGCTGAGGGACGGGGCGTCCCGAGGGCGCGACTCCCTGGCGTTACCCGAGAGCAGCGAGGCCGAACCTGGGAGAAGAGGGAGGGCACAGTACTGCAGGGCAGTCCGCCCCAGACATGGCCAGCGCTGACCCATGGGCACCTAGGATCCATCCCCCACACACCCACCCCCAGCCCGAACCCCCAGCCTGCCAGGAACGTCACCCCGAGCCGCCAGCTGGGCCGCCTGCAAGGGCCTTGGGGCAGGGCCGGGGCGGGTGGGGCTGCCCCAGGCCCACGGGGGGGCAGAGCTGCGCCGGAGGGGGTGGATGGAGGAGCTGGGCCCGGGCAGGAGCATCAGAGCTTGGCTTCCAATCAGGCCTGGGAGACCCGGCTGGAGCCCAGCAGCCTCATGCCGGGATTCCTCTGTCCTGGGGTCAGGAAGCGCCGCAGGGGCTGTCTGCTGCCTCCCTCCAAACCCAGCCGGCTTGGGCCAGCGGAAGCAGTTACGGCTCAGCCTGGCGAGGACCAGGGTCTCCAGCAGAGACCAGGCGGACGTGGAGCAAGGGGAACCTCGGCACACAGCGCCGCCCAGGGCAAGAGCAAGGCCTGGGGCGCAGCGTGGGCAGTGCGGCCACGGCAGGGCCTCGGGCATCCCCAGCTCGCCAGGAGCAGGGCCCAGACAGCCGGACGTCGCAGCATGTGCCCAGGCCAGCCCTGGGAACAGATCCAGCTCCGATGCTGCTGTGGACGCCGATTCCTGCCGACCCAAGGAAGCCAGCCCCAGCCCCAGCCCCACAAAGGTAATCAGGCTCCTTGCTTCCCTGGAGGGTGGGGAGCCCAGATCCCTTTGAGCAGCAGCTGCCCCCGCGTGACTGGGGTAGGGTTGCCAACTTTCTAATTACTGCAAACCGAATAGCCTTGCCCCGCCTCTCCCTCAGGCCCCGCCCCTGCCCCGCCTCTCCCCGAGGCCCCGCCCCCACCTCTTCCCCTCCCTCCATCACTCATTCGCTCCCACTCACTTACTCCCCCTCTCCCTGGACTCACCTGCTACCTGCAGAGCCAGGCTGGGAGGAGCCGACACGGAGCCTGGCCAATCAGGGCACAGCAGGGAGGGGAGGGGAGGGGCTCAGTCCCTGGAGCAAGGGGCCAGGGCCGGGGCAATTGGGGCTCGGCAGGGCAGAAGGGGGAGTGACAGGATCCCACCCCCCCCGGGCGGTGGCACCTACCTTTTGGAGCCTGTCCGGAAGCCAATCACTGCGCTCTGTCAGGGGTCAACAGCTCCTCCAGTGGCTCCAGCCGCAGCCGCTGCTCTTCCCGCCCCCCAGTGGCAGAATCCAGTTACTGCAACCAACTGGACTTTGAGTGTCCAGTGAGAACAGCTGACTGGACACGCCAGGTTCCCTTTTCGACTGGACTTTTCAGTCGAAGACTGGACCCCTGGCAACCCTAGCCTGGGAAAGCAGCACATGCCAGGGCTGGTGAGATGGGCTGTGGGGGTCACAGCCTGGCCGTGGTGCGAAGTCCCCATCCCCAGGAATCAGCCGGGGCTCCCATGTGTGTTTCTCACTGGACTGGAGCCTCGTTTTCTCCTCCTGCCCTGCCGTGTCACCTCGGGCTGGTCCACAGCCATGGTCCTCCCCAGAGGCAGCTTCGCGCCAGGGGCCCCCTTCCTAGCTCTGGGGAGAAACTCCCCTTTCAGTGCTGTTGCCATAAAGCCAGTCAGAGGGGCCTGCTGCGAAGCCCTCCGCCATCCAGCCCGCAGCCTGGGCCGTAGCTCCGGGGAATGAAACTCAGGGAGCCAGCGCAGGCCCCGGCCCCATGGGAACAGGGCCTAGCCCTGGCTTTGGGCTCACCCTCTGCGGGGGGTGACAGGCTCCTTGGACATGCCATTGCAGAGACACTGCTGACCATCCCCAAACTGGTTTAAACTGGGGAGATGCCCTGGCATGGCCCGGGAGTGACCCCCCTCTCCAAGGTGCGTTCTCATCCCATCACCCGGTCTACCCCGGCCGGCCCACTGCACGCCCGCAGCCCCTGGACACGATCTCGCTGGGGCAGGAGAGGGGTTGGTTCGCCCCAGAGATCACACCCCCCTGCTGTGCTCTGCCGCCCACCCCCCAGCACAGGGGAGCAGGTTCCCTGGGCGGTGGGTTTGCTGGATACTGAATTGTCAGGAAAGGCCGTGGCCCACTGGAAGTACCGCTGACAACTCCCCCGCCACAAAGAAAACAGCAGCACCCCCACGCTCCCCCAACCGGGCGGGTTTGATGGATTTTTCTTGATCCTCAGCCAAGCCCCGTCTCCTGCAAAGCAGCATGGTTCTCATTTGCTGTAGGTTTAACTCCAAATTAATTTGTAAGCGATCTGGCTCTCTTGTTCCCCGACAGATCTCCAACAGCGCCGGGGCGCGCCTGCCGGCTCAGCGGGCTAGGGGAACGGCAGGAAGGAGAAGGCCAGAGCCGTGACCCCTGGCGAGGAGTTAACTAGGTGTCAGGGCGAGATGTTTTCTGAAGGCACTAAGTGGATTTGACATCAGTGCAAGCATTTGGAGTGGGGGCTAGGCAGGGCCGTGCAGGGGGGATTAGACACACGGGGGAGGTGGGGGCGGAGGACGACATGGGCAGGTTCTGTGCCCTGTTGAGGGCCCGATCCCTTCCTCTCTGTGAAGCCAAGCAGGAAGGTGCTTCGCACCGGTCAGGATCAGGGCCTGGATCCAGGGCAGGGAGCCCGACTGAGACAAGCACAGAAGCCCGGGCCTCAACCCAGCCTTACTCCAGCCCACAGCCGCTTAAGAACAGGAGCAACTTGATGTCTGTGCCCAACTCTCACTGATGTCCAGGGGGCTCAGCACAAGCAGAATTGCTGCTCCGAGTCCAGCCCACAGCCACCTAGGCAATGTCTTCTCTGCTCGGCCGTGGCCGGGGCCTGCCCTGGCCAGCTGCTCCAGAGGCAGTCACGGGCTAACCTGGCTTTGGGGGAAATCTGTGGCTGGGTTCTGCCCTGGGACGTTCCCCCATCTCCTCGGGCTCCTGTCCAGGCGTGCGGCTTTTCCTGCTTGCACCCACGTCCAGAGCTCGTTTGAATCCTGCTAAGCTCTTGGCCTGGGGAATATCTTGTGGCAGTGAGTTCCCCGGGGGATATCGCTGTGGGCAGCTCTGAGCCCTGCGCCTTCCGGAGGCCGGGGAGCCCTGGAGAAGGCGCAAATGAGGGCCCGGCCGAGGATCCGAGGAGAGACTGAGCCCCTGGGAGCCAGCGGGGGCTCCGAGGAGACACGGTCACGGCCTGGAAGCACCTGGAAGGAGATTGGCTCCATTGCAGGCAGTGCCAGGGCAAGGATCAAAGGCCTGACACGGGGGGGGGGGAGTTAGTCTGGAGACGTCAGCACAGCCGGGCCCAGGAACAGGCCCCCAGGTGGTGGTGGAGGCGTGAGCGGTCGCTGGGCCCCATGCTATCTAACCCGGCATCTGGCCCACCGCATGACCCACAGACCTTCCCGGGGGGGGGGGGGGGGGGGGGGACACCCACCCACAGACTCTTCCAGGGGGCCGACCCCCAGACACGCACAGGGGCTGACACCGGCTCCGGTTTACAACTGTTCAGACTGTTATTGTTGAGCCGAACGACGTGGCGAGGCTGCGAGGGGACGCCGAGCCCCGACCGCGCCGGCTCCCTGACGGCCCCTCGGCCCTGCTCCCCGGAGCTGGACTGTTCATCCCAGTGTCCCGGCCAAGCTGGAAACCCAAGTAGCCACCGGCATTCAGTCCTGATCCACGTGCCTCCTGTGCTTTGAACTGAAGATGGTTTTCTCCACTTCCTGTCCTAAACTGCTGGGCGGCTGCATTCCTGGCTGCGTTCAGTGGTGGAAACAGGAGAGCCTTTGGCACGAAAGGGGCTGTGTAGAAAATAGAGTGAGAGTCACCTCCCAGCCCAGCGGCAATCCAGAGCCGCTCCTCTCGGGGGCTTTCGAGCTAGGAGGGCTCAGGGAGGCAGAACTCCTGGGTTCCAGTCCCGGCTCTGCGGCTTTGACTGTGGGCCAGTCGACAGGATGGATGCCCCGGTCACATCCTCGGCCAGGAGAGAGAGGGGGTGCGTCTTAGCCCAGCAGGGGGGGTGTGACCCGGTGGAATCTGGGAACATTCGAACTGTGCCCGCTGTGCCCCATTCAGCTCAGCCCGGGTAACGATCCCGCAGCCCCCGCTGGGGCTCAGCAGAGGATACGCGGCAGGCAGAGTCGAGCACCACGTCGTTTTTAAACAGCCTGAAATTGGCGAGCGTCCCGAAGAGGACCACAAACATGAGACAATCTGGAGCATCGGGCCTGGGATGAGATGGCAAAGGGACTGGCCAGGCTCCGCCCCGCGAAGCAGACGTGAGGCACCTTTCCCTTGCGCAGGATCACAATGCAAGTTAGCAGCAGGGCAGGAAAAGAACCCAGGAGTCCCAGTCTCACTGCTAAAGCATGCTGCTTCCCGAGGAGCAGGACCACAGTGAAACATGTTCACTGCCCGCAAATACAGCGGAAATGGGAGCTCAGCATCTGGAACAATAACAGAGCTATCCACCAATGCTGGGCAAAGCTGCCCTCTTTGCCCAACTCCAGCATTGCCTTCTGCCCGGCCGCAGCCTTTGTCCAGGCCTTGGTCGCTTCCCCGTGGAGGATACAGAGTCAGGGTACGTTCTAAGTTTGCCTGGTTATTTACCCTGGCCTGGAACAGAGGTGGTCACAAATAGAACACAGGCAAATCCTTTCTTTCAGGGCTCTCAGCCCACCACCAATGCCTACTTCCTAAAGAGCAACTGCTTCAAGCATCGACTCTATTCAGAGCCCACAGCAGAGAGCAACTTCTGCAGCTGCTCGCACAGCTCCTCCTCCATGGAGCCCCCACCTCTGCCCTGAACAGCATGTCTTCCCAAGACTGCACACTTGCTCGCACACGAGGAAAAAGCGCTTAGAAGACTGTGTGTAATGATGCCTCCTGCTGACATCTGCCATAACGACATCATCAGACCAGACAATGGATCAAGCTACCGGGCGACTCAGAAATCATCTTCACGCAGTGGTGTTCATGATCAGGTTTCATAGTGCATCTCCGAGGGATGTGAGATCGAATGGAATGACCCATAACAGCGACCAACCCAAATCACGCCACAGGCTTCGCATTAGGGCCGGCGTGCTGCCCCTCACGCTTGGGAGGAGCCCATGGGAACACCCCTGGAGAGGCCTCGTTATCCTCCTCAGCCCTCGCTTTTGCCATGATGCCTGCGAAAAGCCTGGAGGTGGTATGCAGAGACCCCAGCCTGCCCTGCCGACCAGCACCCTCTCCTTGTTTCCTTGTACTCCCGCCTGCCTGTCAGCATCCATCTGTCTCGTGGCGTATCCCTGGGTTGCCTTCTCTTTGGGGCAGGGTCTGGGGTCTCTGTGTATGCAGCACCTGGCACACTGGGCTCCTGGTCCCTGACTGGGGCTCCTAGGTGCTACGGTAACACAAATAATAAATCATCATAACAAACAGTGCTCTAGCATCCATCCGGGCACGTAGCCTGTGCCAGCCCTGGGGAATCGCGGGGCCTTCCCGGAGTCAGGCTGACCTGATCGAGAAGCCTCAACACCAGCTCAGGGAGAGCTCCCCACACCTGGTGATTCTTCTCTGTACCCCCCTGACACTGTTCGTGCCCCAGAACGTTTTGGGAGGATCGCTGGGCTCTGGGGCTGGGGTGGAAGGGGGGAAGGAACAGTCACTTTTGTATGTTACAGATCTGGACACAAAACAGACGCGGGTTCGCCTGGCACCCGCAGCACCGAACCAGGCCCGATCACAGCACCCCCAGCGAGGTGACTGCTCACAGGTCCGTGGTACGTGCCCCCTCCCATTGAACTCTCATCGAAGCACAGATGACAACGGTCTGGAGTCGGCATCGCTCGATAACGTCTCGTCAGCGCTTGCCACCTCCCGACCAGCACCTGCGACTTTCCCATCAGTGCCACGCAGGGCGGGGGAGTCCAAGGAGCATTTTAGTCCTCTGAAGGCCCCCTCAAAGTAAAAATTGGATTTGACCCTCCCCCTCCCGAGCTCTAAACCCCCTTCCTGCCCGAGGGTGCCCGAGAGAGAGACGGGTTTGAAATGTTCACAAGGGCCCTCCCGAGGCGGGCACGCCGCAGTGCTTTGCCTGCCAAGACCGCCAGGATATCGTGGTGCCAACCCTGGGCAAAAACCCAACACCCCCCATGT
This sequence comes from Trachemys scripta elegans, assembly GCF_013100865.1. Classification (NCBI taxonomy): domain Eukaryota; kingdom Metazoa; phylum Chordata; order Testudines; family Emydidae; genus Trachemys; species Trachemys scripta. The sequence goes on along the minus strand of NC_048305.1, from coordinate 105,925,068 downwards.
CTAAGTGAGGAGCAGAGAGAGAAGCAGCCTGTGAAATGTAACAGCTCTAGCAGACCCTTGGATTGCAAGGAGGCTTTGATGACCAATATGCAACCATAGAGCCCGGCCTCAGATTTCAGCTCGCGGAAAAGGCAGGCATTGACTGGCAACCCAGGGTTAAAACTCACAACAAACCAGCAGAGGAAGATTTAAAAAACAAACCCCAAACCAATCCCAAGAATTTGTTTCATGCTTCCTGGATCCCTCCCCACATGCAGCCGCGTTTCCCTGGATGGCCAATTTATAATCAGCAGAATGGAATGCAGTAAATTAAATATTTTTAAACAACTTTGCTCTCTCTCTGGTGAAAGAGCACAGAGATTGCTCTTTCTTGTCTGTTTCGTGCTGGGTGGTCTCCCCGTCCGCCCGCACATCTTCCTCAAACACAATTAACCATTTAGACGGTGCACAAAGGAGTAGCTTATGCATACAACACCAGGAGCTCGCTGCTTTGCCGGCGGGGGAGGGAGAGGGAAGCGGCAGGCTGCCCTTTTATTTTCCCTTAAAAACAAAAACAAGAAAATCCCTTTTTCCTCTCCAAATCAGCCCACCATTTGCCTTGAATTGTAAAGGGGCCGATCCAGGCTCATCAGCTGTCCTTGAATTCACTCCAACAATCCGACTGCTTTCTTTAAAAAAAATTCAGTATTAGCCTTTTAAAAGCTGTAAACATACAAGTTTATATAGGCTGCTAATCTCTTGCCTTACTGATTTCTATCCGAGCAGATCTGCGATGACTGGCTAGAAGGCCTTTCAGGAATTGCTGTACGCTGATTTGTCTAAGAGGCAGGGCAAGGCTGCGCATCTTGGCTCCTGGCACCCAGGAGATGAACCAAAAACCCGCAGGATCCAGAGAGAGACAAGAAAGGAACCGTACACGGGCCTAATCCTGCAGCACTTGCCCAGGCCGAGCTCCTGCTGCCGTCAGTGGGTGCTCGGCCTGCTAGAGCTGGGGAGCTAATGAATGACCCCTCGAACCCCCAGGATCTACTTGCTGAGAGCTCCTGGGATGCCCAGGGTCAGCTCCCGGGGCAGATTTTCCCCTCGGCGCTGTTGGTGCTGACAATCTGAATCTCGCCCCTGGCTGCCTGCTTTCCTCGCCTAGCAGGGGAGGGAATAAGCCTTGTTCTTCCCCTCACAGCCTCTGCGCGAGGATCTCCAAGCTCTCTGCCTGCAGCCCTGGCACGCCGGAACCATCCCCCCTGCCCCGTTACCGATGGAGAAAGGAGATGGAGGGGGAGGGGGCTGGCTGGAGCCGACACAGGAGAGCTGCGTCAGTCCTGTTCCTTAGCACAAGCCCCTTCCTCCTCGACAGACAAGGGCTGGAGAGAATGGACTCTGAGATGGGGGATCCATTAGCACTTCACTGTTCAACCCTTGCAAGACTCCTGCTCCGCTCCCTCCAGTGTGTTACCACTCCCTGGGGGGGCATGTCAAAGTCCAGATTTGAGGCTCTGGGGGAAAGCGGGCCTGTCTGTCTATTGGGAAGCTACTCGTGAGTGTGCCCGGCGTAATCGAGGATAATCAAAGCTCGTGACCAGCACGCCAGCGCCAAACGCGTGGGCGGGTTCCAGGTGCTCGGGGAAGCTGACGGAATGAGGGAGTCGCTGCCACCGTTTCTAACGCAGGTCTCAGCACTGGCGGATCTTGACACGTGACAAGGGGATTGGGGAACACGTTGGATTTGGGCATGGCCTGTGGAGACAACCAAGCTGCCCCTTTAGAACCCAGGCGAACCTGCCGTTGCTCCTTGGAGCCTTTGGCCAATACGGCCTGGCAGTGCAGAAAGCGAGATGCGCGGCTCGTTATGTGAGAACATTTTTGTCCCTGGGCCACCAGCTGTTGGAGTGATTCTGGGACAGTCCCACTAGTGAGGGCACAACTGGCGGGACCAGCAGGGCATCGTGACAAATACTCCTCTAGGAGCCCAAGCCAGCCCAGTGAAAACAAAGCAGCCAGGCATGAAAGACAGACGAGGGGTGAAAGCAAGTGAGCGGAGGGCATGTGGCTTCGAGCTCAGCAATGTTTTCTGACTTACGTGAAACGTAACACAAGATTTGGACCCAGTATTTCAGCTTCAGGTCTGTTTTTTGTGAGCTAGATCATATTGGCGTTAGCACTGTGAACAAAGCAGCGACATCGCCCCAAGTAAATACTAGCCGGTCTCTCTGTCCTCTACCCCCAGCAGGGCACACACTAGCCAGGCATACGATGCGGGAAGGAAGCCATCATGCTCACTGGACCACTGGACATACTGAGTGTCTGTAGCAGGAGGTCAGTTTACCTTCCTTTGTGCCCCCCAGGCTACAATCCAAAGTCTCCAAAGGTCAGTGGATTTGAAAGCTCTGATTAGCACCAGGCCCATCTACCCCTGACCGATAGGGGAGGCCCCAGGTCAATGACAGTGGGCACAATTGGCCACAAGCTGCCTCTCTCTTCCTACCAGCTCATCCCGTCTCCCGGATGGCCGGGCCACTGGAGTTACGGAGATCACACGCCCTTGGGCTGCCTGGTTTTAACACCGCAGGCGTGAATGGGAGCGGGGGACTAGACCAGGAGCCCTGAGTTTGCCTCCCACTGACGGTATCTTCTCACTGTCAAGGCAAATGCACTCTTAGGGCTCTTCCAGATTTCTCCATGCTCCCAGCCCCGCGACCAGCAGCTGTGGCCTGAAATGCCGTCTGCTCTCTGCCTAGCCAGCAGGTTGCATTCTTTCCTGTTAGACGAAGCCAAAGGAATGGCTTTCCAGGCCGTCACCCCCGAGGGTGAATGTCTGAAACGAGCTCTTAGGATCGAAGGAGAAGGCCACACGAACCGTTCGCTGGACCAGCATTCGGCGGCCAGGCCGCCCCGTCGGCACACCAGCTCTGACACTGACTCCTCGCCAATTCCGAGCTGCTGCAAAGGTCCTGCTGCTGAGCCCTAGAGCGCCCAATGGGCTGACTCCTAGCCGAGACCCTTCTCAGGAGCCAAGGGCGGGATGTCCGCAGCACCAGGCGCTCCGCTGGCGAGCTCCCTGCCACTGGAAATGGTGCCCTGGCTTTGCTGCATTCTGGGCGTCCTGCAGGACGTGCCTGTCTCATGAGTCTTCTTGCAACAGTGACGCCAACCGCCAGCTCCGCTCCCCTTGGGAATGCTCAAGAACAAGCCTGCTCCGAAAGTGCCAGCATCTACAGAGGATTGGCAAGTCTGATCCTTTCAAACGTACGCTGCTTTGTACATCACGGTCAGGGGCGTAAAGACCCCGGTGATGGGCGCATTGCAAATGGGTCAGAGACACCAGCTTGCTCAATTGCTACAGCACGGCAGATCAACAGTGAGAACAGCCACATGTACGGGCCTGGGTACTGTATGGAAGAGTCACATTTGCACTCCCAAAGAGCCGCGCGTTAAAGCTCTGGGGTAATATTTTCAAAAGCATGTCAGTGACTTAGGAGTCTAAGTCCTATTTTCAAAAGTCATCTAGGCACTTAGTCACTGAGGCACTTTTGAAAATGTCACCCTGATTGCTAGTTTCGTAGATCCACCTGGTCCATGAAGTCCATGGCAGGTCAGCAAGGGTTAATTCCCGGTGCCTGCCTTGGGGTTGTGAAGGAACTACTCTTCCGAAATACCCTTCGTCATTACTGCCACACACATCGAGTACATAAAGAGGGACTCTTTGCTTTGATAATTCAGGCTGTGAAATCTTGCTCTGCAATCTACTTCTATCTCACACCAAACACCTGCAGGTCGTAAAGGGAAAAGAATACTTCTCAGAGCCCAGCGAGGTTGGAAAGTGTCAGAGAATGCTAAATTAATACCGCAATTCTAATTGCACAATAAAGAGCCTCTCCTTCCATGAGCTCAACAAAAGGACTAAAGCGAGGCGTTACCATAGAATTACGGCCCAAGGAGATAAAACTGAAGCTATTAACTTAGGGGAAGCTGGTTTTTAAGAAGATGCGTAACATCAATAGACGGAAGGGAAGGATGGCTTTGGGCTGAAGGGGAAGCCCCGGGACTCAGGGGATCGGGACTCTACACTTGTCTCTGACAGATTTCTAGCAGAACATTAAGCGAGTCACTTAAGCCTCTCTGTGCCTTCGTTTCCCATCTGTAAAATGGGTATGACACTTACCTCCGGCTCAAGGCATAGCTCATTAACATACATAAAACAGCCGAGATCCTTGGAGGAAAGGGATTTGACATCTATTCACACACCAGCCTCGCAGGTGATGCTAACCTGAACTGAACTCTAGCTTGCGTTGTGCTCTCCACAGCCTGGCACAGCCCTCCGAGCCAGCACACCACCCTTCCCATTATTAGGAGGGCCTTTGATGTGGGTTTGTAATGTATGAAAGGCAGGGCAGGGCTGGATTATAACCTCTCCCTCGTCATGCGGGTCAGGAAGCTGAGATTTTCCGCCAGGGGGGTCTGTGCCCACAAGACACGGCTTTGAATGCATCACGGTAGTTAATGAAATATCATCTCTCCCGGCGAGTAGCTGGAAGCGCCTCTCCTTGTCAAACTGCCAGGCTCAGAGAAGCGTCCCACTGAATCCGACTAGGTTCCAGTCAAGAGCTTGTAGGCAGGAGCCGCAGGCCAATTTGCAAAGTTGCAAGAACAGCTCGAGCTTCAATCCCATCCAGGTGCTTTCCAACCCTGGCAGGACAACCAACCACAAGGCCCTGGAGTTCACATGACAGCTTGTTACTCATCTCGCCCTGTGAGTCACCCACATACAGTTTAAGTGTGTGGAGAGGGACCTCACGTCTGGCTTTACACATGCTGGGCTTTCAAGCAAAGGGGCCATACAAATAAGGCTGATAGCGCTGATGGTGACATAACCTCTAATTATGTTCAGGTTTCCTCCTTCCCCGCTCCCCACACGTGCGGTCTTGGGCTTAATTTCAAAGCAACAGGCCAAATCCAGAGGGTATGAATGGGAACGCCTTTGGCGCACCGGCCTCAATCACAGTATAGACGAAAAACAGCTGCGTAGATTCAACGTGTCTGTCCCAGCGTAAGGGGGGTGGGAGGGTTGGAGAAGCTGCAGGAACAGCAAGGAAGTAACCCTGCTTTGCTGCTGGGCTTTCCCAGCCCTCCCATTGTGCCTAAAGCAGAACCGGGCTTCCCTAAGGGATCGGGACGGTGCTGCAAGCCCACAGAGCCTGGGTTTGTATCAGAGTGAGATGGACTAAGTCGTTCTTTTGAATGGGCACAGTCTGTGTGGTCCCAGCTCAGTGCTACTGGAAGAGAACAGTGCCTTCGCTCAGCGGGCAGGCCCCGATACCGGGCTCCACAAAGCAGCAGGCAGGTGGGGAGGGGCCAGAGAGAGAGAGACAGACAACTCGGGAAATGCTTCTTTATTAAGACATAAATACAAAGTTGCACGGGAAAGGAGCGCTGACAGCGTGAGCTCTGCCAGGCCTGCTCCAGACGAAGGGTCTTCCGAAGAGGCGGGCTCTGGCTTCCTTAAAGGCATCTTTACAACCGGCGTGTTAGATTTCCATCAGCTGTTCGCTGCCCACAATGACTTCGTTAACGTGTTTGGCTGAAAGATTAAAAACAAAAAGGAGGAATTGGGGTTTGTAGCAGAGTTTGGAACCCAGCACTCTTCAAATCAGCATCTTTAGGAGAAAATGGGAAAAGCAGATTCCAGTGAATTTCCACATTGCTTTGCTGGTCCGCCCCCCCCGTCTGCCCCGTGTGTCTCAGTCACTGTCCCACCCACACGGCAAAGGCCTAAACAACTGACCAAACACCAGAAGGGCAATGGAATGAGATCTCCCACGTAGGTGTCACTTACTACCCAAGGCACCGCTGCTGCCGACAGGTGTGCGTCTAGGCACCGGCATGGAAGCGTCAAACCCAGGGGGAGAGCGTGACAGGAACTTTACGTCCGGCCGGGGCTTTCACAACTTGCACTGCAGTCAGCAGGGGCTGGGCGTGCTCAGGACCCTGCAGGATCAGGCCCAGTGTCACAAGTAACTTGTAAAGGGATTGTGAGCGTCTATGATCCCTGGTCAAACAGGCTCACTTTACAAGTCAAGAGGCAGGGTTTTCCTTTGTTGCTTCCTGCCCCTGGGATCCAGGCACACAGCCAGGCTCTTTCCAACCTCAGCAGTGGGCAGGGGGCGGTGGGCTTAGCAGCGGGGACCCTTAAGGCAGACTCCAGCTCACACTCCCATATCCCGCCTCTGGGGGAGGTGAAATTGGAAAAGGAGACTCAGACTCCCAGCTGTCCAGCGAGGATCACAGCCCTGCCCCACCGCCCAGGGGTGTGAGGACAAATCTGGTCCAGGTCCAGGTCGTGAGGTGCTCACACACTGCAGTGATGGGCCTAGGACAGACAGGAATCGGCCATAATGGTGGTAAAGACTCATGCTCTTTTACTTGCCCATCTCCGTTACTCCCCTGGGCGAGGAGGAGTTTGCCAGGCTGCTGGAAAGCAGAGATTAAGCAAATCCTTAGCAGTCCTGATCCGTTGGCAAGCCAAGGTGTTCTCCTCGCTGCGCGTGTGCGCCAGGTACACAACTAACGCCATGTTCACAGAACGCCACGTTTCAAGGAGTCCTGGCCCTGCAACAAGAGTCTTTCCAGCTGTCACCCTATCCCTGCACCACTCTGCCGACCCTTCCTCTCGTCAGCACAGGGGCTGCATGGGCTAATCACGGACTCACTCCGGAGGCCTCCCACCAGTCTAGGGAGAACAACTCAACAGTCACATGTGGGCAACTGGACCCTTTGCTCCTAACTGGCTTTCCAACCCATGGGGCATGCTCAGAGCCCCAGCCTGGATTTCCAACTTCGAAATCCAATCCTCACCACTCGCTCCCATTTGGTCTGGTGTCTATTTATTGTTAGACTCCTCACTGGCCAGAGAGGCATGCCAGGGAAAATCTGGGGCTCTGCATAATGAAGGACTGACTGTCCTGGTGCCACGTATGAATGTGCTGTAGGCAGGCACCATGCAAGCAGCAGACCGGAGTCCCAGCCTGTAGCACCTACTCCTCTTCCAGTCCTGGACCCCCCACAGCTCTGCCAGCGTGCCTCGAACCAGACCCGCAGCACGTCTTGCTATTCCATTCCTCGCCCCCTTGCAACCTTCCCAAAACACTTCAGACAGGCCCCGGGCAACTCCTGCTACTCCATTCCTGAACCTCTTCCAAGCAGATTGCCAATCATGTTGATTTGTGTGATGTGGATAAGACCCTGGCTAGATTCCAGCGCAGATTAAATGCGTCTTCAGTGAAGTTTGTAAAGACCCATGTCAATTTTGGATTCTATATATACATTTGTAGCACTTGTCTATTCTAACAAACACCATTTCATTTCATCCAGTGCCCCTCACTTCCTGTCCTAGGCTTATGGAGCTTTGCTGTATTTTGTAAAGTATTTTGCCACCTTTCTGGGGTACTTTGGACTTCTACAGCTCACAAATATTTACAATAGCTCACATTTTTAACATCGGACGAGCTCAAAGTGCTTTGCAACAGCAGGTGAATACCACCCAGTCCATTTTACAGATGGGAAAACCGAGGCACAGAGAGTTTAAGAGACTCGCCCAAGGTCATGGAGTCAGTCAGTGGCACGGTGGAGAAAGAACCCATGTTCCCAGACTCCTAGCCCCTTTGCTCGGTCTGCTAAATTACATTGCCTGTCGGTATCACCAAGGAGAGCCAGACGATCACAGTATGTGATGCCTGGCCTTAGCACGACTGTGCCAATGACTCTGAAAGGCTGTAGGCTCCCCTGGGCCTTGCTGCTAGATCAGAGACTACAATGAAGCCACCAGACCCATTTTCACCTGTCTGGGGGTGAACCGTAAATCCACGTACTGGTTTTTAATACGAAGCGGAATGGTTTGGCTAGAAACTAAAAGCTTAGCAGCTATCTGGCAGGCATGCAAGAGGCAGGAGAGAATACTGTGTGCTTACGCCCACTGCCCGCCTCCTCCCTGACTTCTCTGGAAAGCCCTAGGTACAGACGGAGTCTCTGGTGGGTGCCGATCGGAGGCTGCTAAGGAGAGCTCAATACAGACAGTGTTTCGTTAACAGACATGGCTGCTGCCCACAATCTCAGTTCAAGCCGAACCCCTGGGTGTAGGGAGAGGAGAGACTGCCAGGGTTTCTGAGAGACTGCCAGGGTTCCAGCTGCATTCAGACTGCACAGAAAGAAGAGGAATTAAAGGAAGGACTTTCAAAAAGCCTGAGCATTGGACGCCGCAAACTTAAATCGTGTTCGTCGAGATTTGCTCCACCCGGGAGCATCTGGCGCTATGCAAACACAGAGCGGTTCGACACCTTCGAACGCCCGATTAGCACTTTGCTGGCGCGGCCCGGCCCAGGGTCGGTCTGGGCGCTCAAGCCGAACGTCTGTGGAGATTTCACTGGGCGCAAATCAAAAATCTGTCACTGCTTACAGATGCGATTCTGCTTCGCAAGGCATTTGTTTACAGGCACTGTGCGTCCAAGCGCCTTAGAAACGCAAGCCCGGTATGTGGGGAGCCAGAGAGCCTCTGCGGCTTGATTCCAAACAAACTGTAATGCAAATAAACATGGGGCGGAAATGATCTGAATCCCAGCGCAAACCCAGCCATAATCCTGGGCGCTGATGGCCCAGGGCCTTCCTTTCCAGCACGGGCCGCGCTCTCTGGGGGAAGTAGATGCCACAGCATCCCGGTAAGGGCACCGGGAAAGCATCTCCTTGTTTGCTCAGTTAGCCCCTAGCCCCACTGCTGGTGGTGGTGGCAATGCTCCCTTGGGAAGGGGGAGGGGGAGGAGGGGAAAAACAAGGTTAGGGCGGAGGCCCAGGACCACCCCGACGGCCCAGCCCTCGGGGGCTCCAGCAAACAGTTCCGTTTACTCACTCATGACATATGCTGTTTTATAAACCCGTTACAATCCAGCAGAAACCAGCCCCTGGCACAGAATTACTGCTCCATTACACAGCAGGGAGGAGAGCCACCCGCCGGGGGTTTGCTCGCTTTCAAACTAAGGCGGAGGGAGGGGAGGCTGCAGAAACCCACAGGAAAACCCGCGCTGGGTGGCTCCTAGCATCATCTCCCCTGGACAGAAAGGATGGGAGAGCCAAAGAGAAGCACCGTGGCTAGCCCTGGGGAGGAAGTGAAAGGAGAGCAGGATGAGGGGAAGCAGCTGCGGTCTGACACTGGCAGGCTGGGGGTTTGGAAGGGGAATGTGGAGATAAAGAAGGGAAGCAGGTGGCGGGGGCCGAGGTGTTTGTGTTTACAAGGCAGCAAGGGGTTCGCCAAGGCCTGCTCTAGCCCCCTCTGACTTGAGTTAGACAATCAGCACACATCGGGGGGAGCAAAGTGCGGGCCCCCAGAGGTGGCTCAGAGTTCTGCGGAGCAGCCTGCCCGCTCGGCCGTCTGACCCAAGGGGAGACTGCAGACGGTGTGTCTGGAGCCGAGAGCTGGGACGCACTGGATTGGCACTCAGGAGCCTGCAATCTCAAGCAGAGGGGCGTGGCTGGCCTGCCCTTCCCCTAGCAGGGTAGCGGAGCCGGGCAGGCCTGGAACGAAGGAAGGCAAGGAGAAAAGCTGAGGGTAAGCTGTTAACGGACTCGAAGGACGCAGCAGCCACACTGCTCTGCCCAGCAATGCAGAGGGCCACGTGGCTGGAAGCTGGGGGTGCCCGGGAGGAAAGTGAGCACCTCTGGGACTCCGGCTGAGTGGTAGGGTCAATACACAGCTGGCAGCGAGCCTGCATTAACACTGGTGTGCTGCTCTGGAGCATGGTACCCTCAGGATTTGGGCTAGCATAACAAAGGCATACTGAGACTGCTCAATCCGTGTTAACCCTGCACACCAGAACCTCCCCAGGGGGCTGGGCTGTTCGTGTGTTGGACAGGGTAGGGGGGAGGCAACAAGGTGGTGAAGCAGATATCCCTGTGGGTCAGATCAGATCCCGGGTGTGGGGAGGGACGGCTGGAGAGCAGAGGCCCTGGGAAGCATGGTGGGTCTGCTCTAGGGGGTCTCAGGAGGCAGGTTGGTCAAGGTGATGGGAGAGGGAGTCAGTGGGAGCGAGAACTTGACTGGGTGGGTGTGTGGGCGAGACGGACTATGGTGGTGTCTTTATTCAGTGGCCTAACGGAGAGAGTACAAGAAAGAGCAGTAGCTCGGGACAGAGTGGCTCAAATTATCTGGCTGAAATGAAAGATGTTCTCACTGCACCTGCCAGGAACTAGCAGAGAAGAAATGGAAGCGGGTGCTGGACTGTTTGTGGACTCGTCGGAAGAGATCCTGAGCTCTTTTCAAAGGAACCAGAATGCTACCAGCAATGCACCTCAGACAGCGGCTGGGAGGATTGGCAAGCAGGGCAGCAGACTGACTTTCCAGGGGAACCAATCACACGTTGGGACACATGGGAGAGAGGCATCTGATGCTGTGGCCAAAGTTCAGAAACTCAGGTAGGAATGGCCAGGGGTGGCACTATGTTTTTTTGCCACCCCAAGCACGGCAGTCAGGCGGCTTCGGCGGCGCGCCTGCAAGAGGCCCGCTGGTCACACAGATTCGGCGGCGTTTCTGCGGGTGATCTGCCAGTCCCGCGCCTTTGGTGTACCCGCTACCGAATTGCTGCTGAAGCCACGGGACTGGCGGATCTCCCGCAAGCATGCCGCCGAACTCGGCCTGACTGCCGCCCTCACGGCGACCGGCAGGCCGCCCCCCGCAGCTTGCCGCCCCAGGCACGCGCTTACTGCGCTGGTGCCTGGAGCTGCCCCGGGAATGACATTGGGGGAGGATACTGACATGCTATCAAGGAACTAAACAATGAAAAGCTAAAAGATCATCTGATCGGTATCAAAGTGTCTCTGAAAAGAACATCCACTATCATAAGATAGCGGACAGGGCGCACTGCAGGAATGAAAATCGGGAGAGATGGGACCAAGATAGATCCACACGGCAAGTCAGGTCGGGAGCAGGTTTCAGCACCTTCCCACGCTTTGGAATGGAACACTAAGGGACATGAAGCCCTTCAGATCTGACACCTTGGATCAAACCTTTACAAAGCCTGTCAGAGTTGCCAGATTCATTCTTGAACTTCATGCCCTGATAGGATTACGCTGGGACAAGACACCAACCAGCACCACCTAAGTGAGATACTTAGCATTCTGATTGTACGAAAGGTGCGGCCGACTGGGCTGAAGAACGGGAAGTGGCTTATACTCGTTGTTCCCACACTGTTTCTGTTAATTATCAGCAAAATTACTTCTGCCAGCAGGGATCTCCGAAATGTCAATTTGAAGGACTTTATTCCCCATGGCAGCGTGTGCCTAGATGAGGAGCTTGTCACCACAAGAGCTTGCTGATTGCCATGCTGAGCACACGTTGAGTTTTCCTTTCCTTGCGTAGGCAATCATCGGGGTATTTCTCCTGGCTCTTTAATGTGCCTGAATTCTAGGAGCGCACAAGTGGTTATTTTCTCTGGATGGAGCATGTGAAAATATTTCTACAAGGTTAAGAACTGAGGCCTTCCGGGTAGATTTTTCACAATCAACAGGCAGAGTATGTGGCACTTCACTTAACCCTTTCGTGCAGGAAGCCTGAATTTCCCCAGCTGAGAATCCCCGGGCTAGCAACCAAAAAGTCCGCGATAGCAGAAAGTGGTAGACAAAGTATTACTGAATGGATGTCCTAGGGAAATTACATACCACCACTGAAGGACAGATCTCATATACCATCATTATCCAGTGTCTGGAAAACGGACGTATGGGGATCAGTCAGAAATGTGCCAATGACCTGGAAATGACTTCTTTAAGAGATGCCTGTTTTTACTGCCCAGTACCTCCTCTCCAAGGAAGCCAGCCTTCAACGATGATTTTGCACGAGTTCGACATCATCTCCAGCTCGCACTGGCCTCTGACAAACTGAGCGTGTGTGTGAACTGGTTTGCCTGTGTCCGCGCTGCACTGGGAACCTGGGGGAACTGAGCCGTGGCTACCGGCACAGCAGCAAGTGCTCTGGTGATTAATAAGATTCCAAACTTGCTAAATACTCTCAATGCCCATTGCCATCACTAGGGGGCACTCAGCATCGTGCAGGGGCAGACCCTAAATACAATGGGTGTTATTCCAACATAGAGGGGCATTGGTAAGATCCATCAACTCACTCGCAGATCCCTTGGCGTGTACCGATTTGGCCACCTCCTGTCTACACCAGGAGGACACATGCCAAAGAGTGACTGGCGATATAGTCTTGTCTCCTGTAACCTTCCAGTCCTGGCTTGACATCAGCCCCACTGCAATACTGGCCTGCAGCTAAATGCCACTGACACAGTGGGGTATGGGTACGGCTGTACAAAATACACCAGGCTTCTGAGAAAGAGAGTGGGGGAAAATACATTGGTTTGTCCTTATTAACAACATTTTAATGACTGTTCTGTTGAGGAGCTGTAGCGCCTCCAGGCTTTGGAGCAGAGACCTGACAGTTTGCAGGGGGGTGTTGCCCTGGTGTCAGGGCCTTTTGTCATAGCTGTGAAAAACTGCCCAAATCTGGCCAAGTTATGAGCCTTCGAAAAATCTCAGTTTGCACATGCTCAGTAGAGACTTGTTAGTTTGGCAGCTAAATTCTCCGAAGAGTCTGTCTGCACTGAGCGTGCTCCAATCTGGGGTAGCAGGAGCTGAGCTGGACTTCCCCTGCAATTGCTGCTTCTGGCCGTTGTGACACTGGCACAAGGACCGAGTAGGGACAGTGTCTCTCCTTGCGCTCAATCCTCCAGCATGGAGAAAGAAGTTGCCTGACTCAAATGCAGAAGGGACAAGAGCCTGACTTGGGAGTGGGGATGGCAGAGGGAGCTGACTGGAACAAGACGACTCAGGAGAGGAGAGGGCAGATGCTGGGACTGACTGGTCAAGGAGACTGAGAATGGGAGCAGGAGGGAAGGGTGCAACTGGGACTGGGGTGTCTAAGATCAGATGAGGAGCTGGGGTGGATGACTGGGTATGGTTAGGCAGAGAGACTGGGACAAGGAGTGTGGTGGGGGTAGACTTGGAGTGAGATGAGGAGCAGGGAGGAGGGGAGGGACAGACAGGACAGGGACAGGTTGGAGGAGATGATGCAGAAGGGGCCAGGCTTGGAGAAACAGGGGCGATGACTACACCCTCCCTTCTATAACCTGGAATGGATTCCCAGTCTCAACAGTCCTCTACTGTCAGCAAATATCTGTGACACCGGCTGGCAAAGTGCATCTCATCCCCTTCTAGTGCTGGTCCACACAGAAGATAACCTACTACAGCTGTCAGTTACTCCATTAGCTGAAGTGGCAGAAGTTTTGCTGTGGAGCTAAAGGTTCCAACTCTACTGATGACCCATTTGGAGGCCAGTATGATTCCACCGGAGGGAATTTCTGTTTTTTTCAGGCTTTTTTTTTTTTTTTTTTTAAACCTAGGAAATTACCTACAAAAACTACATTAAAAGAATGTAGTTGCAAAGTCAAGTACTCAAAAGTTACCAAATACTGAAGCCCCGCCCCCCCCCCCCGTGTTTATGCATTAAGACACAGTCTTTAATTACATGATCTCATACTATTTTTTCCAGAGGACCCCTGCTTCATTCAGTGCCCAGAATGCACCTGCTCTGGGGAAGGGTTAGGGTTGTGTAGTAAAGGAAGCAGGGAAGTGCAGGCAGAGAAAGACGTGTCGTATGGTTAAGGTGATGACTGCCATGCAGAGTTTGAGTCTATCCCTGCCTCTGCTACAGAGTTCCTGTGTGATGCTGGGCAAGTCACTTAACTCCAGCGTTTCCATTGCGTGGTTTTCATTTTCTGGGTGCCCAACTTGGGAGCCTGCGGCTGAGCACTCAGCTCCAAGGGGAGTCGACGGGAGCTGCGCTCAGAACAGATAACGGGCTAGAGAATGCCAAGTGCTCTGCAGAAATGAAATCCTCCAACCGGACACCCAGAATTGGTGGATCCTTTTGAACTTAATTTCTCTGGCCCAGCTCCTCAAAGGTATCTAATGCCAGTACTACCAATGGGCATCAGGCACCTAAATACCATAAGGAGCTGTGCTTGTGTGCCTCATCTGTAAACTAGGGGTAACAACATCCCCTCCCCTCACAGGGCTGAGGGAAAATAACGCCATGCCTGTTGGTGAAGCTCTCCGACGCTCTGGTGATGAGCGCCACAAAGCAGCCAGGAGGAAATCAAGAATTCTGTCTTCAGAGCAGGGCTGGAATAGTGCGCAAGGCCCAGAGCCACACACTGTTCAGTGAGGAGAAAACCAAATATCGGGCAGCGGTTCACTCCATGTGCACTGTCCGTCCTGCGCGCTGGACACCAGACAGCTTGTGATCCCGCGACGACTGGCTCCTAGAGCATCGCACGAGGGGGCGGAATGAAGGGTGAACGGGCAACCTTCATTCTGGCATTTCCTAACTTCCCGGGGTTTGCTGTGCAGCTGTAACGTCCTTTGCACATAGTTTTGGGGGTGGTGGTGATTATTTATACAGCCTCTAAAGCGTGCTAGCCCCTTAACAACCAAATGGACAGGCCAGGGCCCTGCCCCAACGACAACAGGGATGAAGGCTGAGACAACAAGGGCATCAAAACCAAGGGAACGGGGGGATGTTGAGCATGTGTTTCGCTAGTTCCGCACTGCTTTGAAGGGAGGCTATGCCAATTTACTGCTGAAGCCTGGTCTGACTAACTTAGACCAGATGCGTAACTTGCTCGCTGCTGAATTTGGCCTAGTTATTCCCTTGGGAGTTGCACCCACTTACGCCAGGGGTCATTTGGCCAACTTAGCCCCAGGCTGGCTTCCTGACTAAGCCCCAGAAGCAGCCCTCCCTCTCTCTCACCCTACAAGACTTCAGTGTTTATAAAATATCCCTGTGTCTGTGGTTCTTTTGAGCTCATCTTTTCAAACAGGCTGAGTGTAATCCAGATAACAGAGTCCTGGAAACACTGAACCATGGAAAGCTTTGCAGAATTAAGTTCTTCTAGAACTGCCATCCATCCCTTTACCTCCCTTGTCTTAGGCACTTTGTCTTTCAAACTGCTACTCAGGCAAGGCAGCTTGGCTGTTAGTTCTCTGCTAACGCATTCCCTGAATTAAGGCATCAAAGAGGAAAGAAAGTGGAGGGTTCCTAAGCAGGGTAATAAAACCAACAAGCAAGAGAAAGGGCTTTCAGGAACCATGCTGCACAAATTCAGATACTTATTAAAGCGACACAGCAGCTCCACGCCCACGTTGTAGCAGTGGCATTTAGCTGCAGTGGGGACAGGAGTCAAGCCAGGACTGGAAGGGTGCTGCAGACAATCAGCTCTCGAGCCTCTCGGGCGTCTAATATTCCTTTGATTTTCAGGACCCTAGAGCTGGAGAAGCTTTAGCACGCTGCCTCCAACCTATCACCAATGGCTAACGCGGGATTGCTTCGGCTGCAGGGTTGTGCCCCGCCCCGCAGGAAGTCACGGGGGCTCTCACCACTGCCCTGGTCAGACTATTCCACAGCCTCGCAGGCCCGACTGCTGGGAACATTTTCCAGCTTTTCAGCCCAACTTGTTTAACTCAGTCCCAAGACTCTCAGTTGTGCCGTCCGAACCACCTTACACATGCCCCGCCCCTTCTTTTTACATAAGGAAAGGGAGGTGAACTGGTGTGAGTTACATCTGCCCATTAGTTGGGGTAGCCGGTCTGCTCGCACGTAACTAGGTTTCATTTTGCAAAAGGGGTTAGAGAGCCAGTGAAGCCAATGGCTCCGCGCCCCCGACTGCTTCATCAGAGCGCTCGGGGGTCATGAGAAAAGGCAGCATCTAGGTGTCGGCATGAAGTGATCCATGCGGACAGCAAACTGTTTGCCAGGATTCACCAAAGAAACTGAACATAGCTGACGTTTCCAGACCCCAAACTCTCGGGAGGCTTTGGGAAACCAGGTGAAAACAGCCTCATGCCACTGAGAGGTGAAAACGGGTTCACGGCAGAGACTAACAAAATGCGACACAGTTCAGCCTTGTTGACAATCTGCTCGATGGAGCAGCAGCAGGACCCGTAGATTCAAACTGAAGTGTATTGGCAAAGCTGCATGTGCGCTGGCATGGCTGTGAGAACACCTGCACAGAGCCTGCCTGCTCGATCTGTGGATCACATCCATCGTATTAGTACTTCCCTCTCATGAGCAACAGTTTCACTCTTAAATTTCCAGTTAAAGAGAAAACTGTAGTGTAGACAAGTCTACAGCAGGGCTAACAACACACAGCCCAGGCACCAGAGCCAGTTAAAATTAAAAAGTACACTCTGAACATAAAAGCAAGCGACCAAATCCAGGTCAGAATGAATGACTTCACATGGAGTCTGTCCAGACTCTCACTTTTGTCATCATTCCACACCCTGAAGTAGAGATCTGCCAGCTCCCCACCCCATAAATATTCATTAAAGCCCCTGTTTGTGATAGGATTATGTAGACAATCTGCCCTTTGTCATCTATGAAGGCGGGACAGTTCTACTCCGGCAGTTGCCAAGATGCTAGTGCTAACATGATGTCCCGACTTTACCCACCAAGCAAAGATTGTTCCCTTCCCCAGAGCCCAGAAGGTGCTTTTCATTTGCATAAAACAGAGCTGGTCGAAGCGGCCTTGATAGCTAATATTGAGCAGATGGTAATGTATGTAGCACTCAATCCTGACTCTAACGATGTCCCCTTGGATCAAGAGAGGGCCGTGCGCTGGTCCCTGTGGGCAGCAGCACTTTCAAAGGCGAGGGAGGCAGGGGACTGCATGGGCCAACTCGGTGGGCTGCATTCGTTCCCCTGGATGTGACAAAGATTATTAGTCAAAATAATGACTCTGTGCCAATGGCAACCTGCAGGCTGATTGTGGTCTCTGGGAACAGACTGTCTCAGGGTCCAGTGCTGATCTCAGAGATGTCCATGGGAATTTCGCCAGTGACTTCAGTGGGAGCACCAGTCCCTTAACTCCCCTTCATTCAAGAGGATGTTGCTTGGACAAAAAAATCCATCCTAATGTGACAAGGCCCCATGTTGCGGGAGCAGAACCTGCCCATTAGCTTACTGCTGCATCCAGGTGGAAAGAAGGATAAACTCTAGGGTAGAAAGTTTAGGAAATACCCAGTTCCTTTCATTAATTCTAAGCCCATGATAAATACAGCCCCCAGCTTACATTTGGGTTCCAGACGCTGGCTGCTTCCAATCAAACAGTCTCGGAGGTCAGCTCCTTTCTCGATCACGGCGTTATGACAGACGAGGCAGCTCTGGAGGCTGCTTCTGTAAGGAGAACACAAAAAGAAGTCGGATACAGAATTTAGCTAGAGATTCAAGCAAGTGCAGTAACTAAGTGCTCCACGCTCTCTGATGAGCCTAACACGCGATTCTGTAGGCAGGCGGAGCTCTGATCAGCCCCATCTCGCCTGGACTTTCCCCAAATTCCACACGTTCCCTGCCCACTGCGCTAGTTGCGCTGATAGAACCTTCCTGCCAGCTGTCCGAATGGGTACACAATGAATGGGTGCTTGCAGAAATTACTGGAAGACAGTTACACAGAGAGATAATTTTGCATTTAGCTGATTTGTAATAGGGGGGTGTCGCGGAGTATTGGGGGACTCAGGGCCCTGCACCCCCGGCCTCCTGCGATTCACCATGACTCTCAGCCAGCCAGTAAAGCAGAAGGTTTATTTGGATGACAGGAATACAGTCCAAGACAGGTCTTGCAGGCACAGACAACAGGGCCCCCCTCAGTTAGGTCCAGCTTGGGGTCCAGGGCATCCCAGCCCACCCCCCTTTGGGGGGGGGGGGTCAGAGCCATCTCTGCCTCCCAGCCATCTCTCCAGCCCGCTTCCAGCACACTGCCTTCAGCGACCCCTCCCACAGCCTTTGTTCAGTTTCCCGGGCTAAGGAGTCACCTGGCCTTCAACCCCTTCCTGGGTTCTCATGTTACACACTCAGGTATGCGCCTTCGGGCAGACTCAGACTCCCATCCCCCAATGCAGACTATTCAGCCACACTCCCCTGTCAGCATTCACACACCACAGTAAGAACAGTTCCAGTTCGTCACAGGGGGCATAGGACTTGCCACGGCCCATCTAGGCCAGTATTCTGTCTCCAACAGAAGCCAGCACCAGATACTTCAAGGAAAGTGTAAGAACCCCACAGCGGGCAGATGTGGGGTAATCTGCCTCCCAAATTAGGTCTCCTCCTAAAGCATGAGGTTCAATATCCCTGCCACAAAACTGTTTTTAGTATTAATTATGACAACTTTGGATATTCTTCTGATCCATATAAATGTCCCTTTTTGAAGCTTGTTAAGTTCTTGCTTTCAGTGATTTCCAGCGGCATGGAGTTCCACAGTTTTACATGTGGTGAAGCCCCCAGCCATTTTGATCTTTGCTCATGAGCATCCTCCCCCCGCCCCTTGGTGAACAGTTCCATTGTTCTGGCAGAATGCTACAGCCATTGGAGGTCCTGGTGGTCGATGGACAGGCAATCTATCGTGTAGCTAGATAGAGCCAATCCCACGAGGGCTTTGAATAACAGGACAGAGCTGTAGAACTGGAGCCATGTGGATGTGGTTGCAGTGACCCAAGTTAAGACAGGCTTCCCCACCACCACCTGCCAGCCCTACAAACTCACCCTGAGCTCCTCCCTGCTCACACACCATCATCAGACACAGATTCTGCCACCCAAACTTAGACAGCAATTCTCCTGCTGATGTACGAGCCAGGGTGGAATCCAGCTCCCTCTCTGAGAGCTGCAGCAAGTCTGCAGGGCTAACAGGAGCAACCCCTCACTTCAGGTCAGTAGAAGTTATCAGTTCAGACCCAGGAGTACACAAGGGGAGGTCTGGGGTGTAAGAAGGGGACACCATAAACACGTGCTCTGACTACAACCATGCGTGAGCCCAGGCCCTCCTCCCCCACGAGGAAAGGCGATCGGGATTCACTCTGGAGCTGTCCAGCTCAGGTTGCCTGGCCAAGCTTCTATGAAAAACATGTTAATAAGATAATCAAGTAGGGAAAAGGCACCAGCCTGTCTTTGCTTTCGGTTACTGTAGCATTGTCACAGCTGCGCCTTTCCTGCAGCTCCAGCACTACACAGCAGTTTGGAGGCCATCATGTTCCGGAAGAGAGCATTAGCGCAGAAATAATGTTTATCAGTAGAGGTCAGGTTAAGGAATGAATCAGTTCAGCACAGACTGCCCGGTGCTGCTGAGAGTTTTCCTAGCAAGGACAGAGCTGCCCCCTAACTAGAAAATCCTACCCAAAGCGTGCCCCACGCTCAAAGAGCCTTATCAGTGTGTGAGCACTGCACGGGCCAGTTCTACAGTCTATCTTTCGAGCCTCACGTGGGGCCCGATCTTGGGCGTTCCCAGCACCCCTAACTTACTGACTACAAAAGGAACTGCAAGTGCTCAGCGTGTCGCAGGCGTCCACCAGCGGTTTATAAGCCCTTACCCACTACCCGCTAGTGCACATATCTGCAGAGAAGGGATTTCAGGAGTGACTGGTAAGGCTCAGATAGGAGAATGCTGGGTCTGAGTGTGGAGAAAATCTTGGAGGTGGCTTGATAAGGAGAAGCGGGGGTTACAACCAAGAAACAGCTCACGCTGTCATCATCTTTGCACTGGTATCAATGATAAGCAAGTTGGGTGGGTGGTTGGGGTCGGCTGTGCTGATGCCAGGGAACCAGAGGAAACTTGCTGATGCAGGTCAGGTGCTAGCAAACCAGGGGAAATCTGCCCTTCTTCACCGCCAGTGGGAAAAAAGATAAATCACCACCTCCAAAGCTGATCCAAGCACTCAAGCGCACAGAATTTTAAAATAATTCGCATATTGTCCCCCCACTCACACAGAGTAGCAGCGGATCCAGTTTTTATTGTTCGGGTGGAGCACAACTTCAACAGATATAAACACATTTGGTGGGTGTTCCTTGCAATCGCTGACAGATGGAATGCAGCCATTTTGAAACCACTTGTAAATGCCGTTTTAAAAAGTATGCTCTGTAGGCTGCCAAGAGAAGGATTCTGTGTGTTTATTTTATTTGTATTTATTTTTTAATGTAAAGAGCGAGGAAGGACCTTTTATTCTCTTGCAGGGTAAATGTCACATCTCAGGACAAGTCTATTGTGTTCTCTAACTCTTTGGCCACCGCCCTTCGTGGCTGTTTCAAATGCTCAATACTATTTTATCCTGGTAGGAGCTCTGATAGCAGTCAGTTTGATGAACATTGATTTACTGCATCCTAATGGGAACCACATTTTTCTTACTCAAACGAAGTATATTTTTCAACTTTTCAGCACTGTGAAAATGGATCTCTTCTGACCTTAAAACTCGAGGATGAAATTCAAACCCACAAGAACAACTAATTTGAGTCGTTTGATTTACAGCTGAAATTTCAATTAGAATTTGTTTTAAGTGAGATCGCACAGCTGAAAGCCTGGCAGCTGGGGGTTTTGCTGAAAATAACTAGACCTATGCAGTGTGTGTCTGCATTCTAGAGCGAGTGTTTTACAAGTCCAGTCCTGCAGTGGGAACAGATGTAGACGGCGGCTAGCTAAAGCGCATTCGTTTGCTCCACAGGTACAATGCACAAGTGAGAGAGCGAGTGTGTGTGTCTCGAAGACAGAGAGACTGACTTTGTTTTTAAAAAAGGGGAGGAACAAGAGGAAGAGTAGTAATGGCCAAGGAGGCGGGGGGTGGGAGGGTTACAAGGATTTAGGGCTTTAAGCTGCAGACCACCTAACAAGATCACTCTGAAATGCCACTCATTCACACTACCCCCCACCTCCTCTCCTCTCCTCCCCACATTGTAAACAACTAATCCCAGCAGAAAACAACAGAGAGCAAAATGTACACACATTCGGCAACATTCCAGGCCCTTCTTTATCTTCTATTTATTTTTCTAAAAGGTCAGAGATTGTAGGGGAGGGGGGAGGAGGGGAGAAGAAAGCCAAAAACGCAGTCCATCTCTTGTGTGGGCTGAGCCAGTGTCCAAACACACAACATGGAGCTTTTATTGGACTAGGCATACTTCCCTTCCCCGCCCCCCAATTTGTGGCAAAATCTCATAGCTTTAAACCAGAGGACAGGGTGGTCGATTGCATTTGAAAGCAATGTAAAGAATTGGGAAAGAATTCCATCTCCTGTCAAAATTATAAATAAGGAAATATTAGTCCCAGAGACAGGCTGATTTACGAAGCCCTGGAACTGATGACTTTCAGGCTGGCTATCAGCCTATAAATCAAACTCTTAAATCAAATCTGTCAATTGCAGTTGCAACATGCTACTTTAGCAAAGCAAAGCATCTACCACCTAAGGTAGTCAGCTCTCCCAGGAATTGTGGTACTGTCTTCTTCTTAACCTTTGCAAAATATGCAATGCTCAGCACACAAGGATCAGTCTGCAGGAATCCAACACACAACCCATAATTACAGGCTACCCACTGATTATTTAGGACTCCATGATTAAAGTGATGAACGTTCCTGGAAGAAAGGGGCTTAAATAACGGAGGTCAAGACCTCAAGTGGAGCGCTGGCCCTAGACGTACAAACTTAGGAAGGTATGGATGTCACAGGTTTGCCTTACAGCAAATCGGCTGAAATGGAGATGGAAAATATCCAGGGCCGCTAGCTTAATCCAGTTGTGCAACAAAAGGTGATAGGCAACAAGGCAAGCTAGGTGTGTTACACATTGGATGGAGGATTTCTCACAAAGGCTTGAGAAGTGGAGGAGAGGTCGAGCGGGCTGTGGAATGGAGATGTACAAGCTCTAAGAGGGATGGAGCCCGGAGCGCTGTTCGAGAGCTACACGGATGGCTGAATAGAGGGCAGCACTGATGCATCCCAAAGGAGGTACAGCCAGTCCTACTTGGCCAGAAAGATGGCAGCCACCACAAGAGGCCTTCATGGTGGCAGATGAAAAGCAAGGAAACAAAGAGAAATGCTTGGTGCTCTAGCAGCTGCCAATACCTTCCAAAGGAGTCCCGCTTAGTCTTTCTTAGCCAGTGGCATGGGGGCTATGACACACAATCAAAGGGGTCGGACATTAAGATCATGGAAAAAATGGAGCGCTCCCAAGCCCGTTGTCAAGAACCTAGAGAATCCTGAAATTTCACTTTCATAAAAATACCTTTTCAGATGTTAATAATGAGTTGGGATAATGCAACTCCTCTGTTTATACACTCAAGTAAATCCCAAAGGCTACAGTAGATGACAACTGAATGTGCTTAAATTTAAGAGATAATTTTCAAAGAAACCAGTCTGTTAAAAGAATATGGGCTTTGATCTCCAGCTCTCCCCCTAGGGGAGTAACACAAAACTCCTACCAACAAGTTCTTAAGCAATTTGTATGATCTCTGAGGGTGTATTTGCTGAGGAACTTGTTTTGTGTCTCTTTTCTAGCCAGGTCTATATACTGTGCTCATTACAATGGTATGATTGCTTTACACTTCTCCTGCCCCACACCCTAAATATTGAACTATGCACTGTGTGTACTTGCCTGCATTCATATTTTCCAGTTACAATTCATGGGATCCTTCACATAACTGACCCAGAAGAACTGCCTCTGAGCTACCATCACTGGTTTTAGAAGGTGAAATACAGGTTTCTGGGCAAGGTGGACTAGGAAGTGGTTCCTCACCTCTGACACTTCAGTTTAGTTACCTCTTGTTGATCTTGGAGTAAGTCCATCTGTGGACCTTCATTTAGCTAAAAGTCCAGTTGTAATACATGGCAGATCTGTCGTAGCCTTTTTCATTGTAGGAACCACAGTACACGACAACTTGTCTCTCAGGATTCAATCGTTTACAGGTCTTATTTTAGGAGTGCTGTATCGCCCGCGATCACATGCATACTCATCTGATGCAGAAGTCATTTGTTTCTCATTTCAAAGGCTTGAACCAGAACTATTATTCTTTAATTTCCAACTCTGATTTAATCCACAGGTTTGCTAGCTGACCCACCCCAAGCAGATGCCGTGATAGTTGGAGTACATAACAGGATGGCACTCTCCTGGGGATTTTTCAAGTGCAGTTCTTTGTGGTATTGTGGGGTGCCCCATTTAGGATGTCACATTAAACCTCCATTCAAAGTGAGCCCATTTGAGAAGTTGTTTTCTAAATGCCTGTCCTGCCAGTGGAGCTGGAACCTGACAGCCAAGCCAGGTTCTTTCCTTCTCTCACATTAGCACTAAAAAAGATTCTGCAGCCCAGTTCTGCCTTAGGCTACATTTGTTCACTTGTCGTGGTCTTCAAATGACACCCTCCATTACACCTGTGCAACCCCATCGTTCCCACGGGAACTTGGTTAACAAGTGTGTTGATGTACGGAAGTTCACCTCGCTCTCCCACACCCACGTGCAGAATTCCCATTGGAAGTCAATGGGAGTTCGGTGCTTAACTGCCACGTGTGCCTTTGAAAGTCTCCCCTCTTGGATCTACACAGCTAGCAGGAGCAGAAGCTTATTAGTGTCTCTGAAACTGGCAGGACACAAGGAGCAGATCAGCAGAGCTGGAAGTGGTCATTTCACATAGTCACTCTTCAGAGTGGAACAATGCTTTAAGCTTAACCTCTGATGTAATTTTTATTTGAACCAAATGTTCTGAAAACTGGCAAGAGTTCCTTGTGCTATCAGGGAAACATCTGTATCCATGTTAAAAAAGTGGTAATATATGTAATGCAGCTTGATGTAAAACAATGTTAGCCAAAAGTAATCTCTTTTGGGAGATTATTGATAACAACAGCTCAAACATCCACAAGATGTAGGTATTTTATGAGGAGGAATGCCCTAAATATATACAAAGTGGACTTCAATAGAGTTGAAGGTGGCTGAAAAATCAGCCCTCCGAGTAGCTCAAACTTACTCCTTTCTAGAGGTTCCGGAATGACCCACCTTTTCCATTTCATCATTTAGACAATATGCTCTTTGGAGCAAGGACTGTACTTTGTTCATTGCCTTGTAGGGCACGAAGCACGTGGCTGTTGGTTAACAAATAATTCACCAAAAACAATTAACTGATCAAATGTGCAGACAACATCCAACATTGGAGGCGCAACAAACAGAGACCAAGAGAGGACAGAACCCAATTGCAGCATTACCCAGAGAGATTAGACCTTGCAGTGGAGATTTGCTAAATGTAATGCCCTACATTCAGGGAGAAGAAATAGAGAGCCCAGAAAAGGCTGCATAACCCAGCAGCCATGCAGCTCACATTTAAGAAACTCAGGCCCCAACTTAGCAGAGCACTTACAAACCTACTTAACTTTAAGCATGTACATAAAGTCCATCCCTATTAAGCACATGCTGAAATGTTTCTCCGTAACTGTCCTAATTTGACGACTTCTACTGCTGCCACAGGGAACGTGTGGAAGTGGTGCTGGAGGAGACAACTGCCATCTTAAAAGTGGTGCACGATATAAAATGTTTGAGGGTCCCGGCATGAGCATAATTTTATTTCCACCTTTGCAAGTTATTGGGTTCGAAGCAACTGCATGTCCTCATTCCTTCTCATGAGGGGACGTGTTGTAAAACGTATTTTACAATGCCACACAAATGGTGCCTTGGCAGTGGGATCTCTCCTTTGTACTGGTAATATCCAAAGGGAAAAATAAGACCCCTTCTGTGCTGAACCCCTATAAAATTCTCCATTCCATCCTGGTTTTAATTAGAACTTTCTTCAAATCGTTCCCAGTTTCATACATCAGGTGCTGATTTAGCACTATCAAGGAAACAACCAATAAACTTCACAATCAATCTGCAGTTAGTAGTCAATCCAGCTTGCTTTGCTTGTTGTTTTCTCCCTTTGTACATGTTCTCATAGAAAGTAGCATTAAATTGGAGACATGTGGTAAACTAGAACAGCGTTTAACTAGACACATGTGGTCCCTCTTAAGTCCGTTTACTGAGTAACAACTATAGCAAGCATGTGTGCTCTCTGCTTCAAGACAGGTAGCTGGAACTTGTTTAACAAAATCCAACACGTAGCTTATTATCTCACTATGTCTGACCAGGGAAGATCCCAGTTTTGGTCAATATAGAATCAATGGTGATAATTCTTGCTCATCTTTTGCCCTGTGCAACAGGTCATGTCCAAATCTTGCTGCTTACTCCTCCGTACTGGTTTTAAAAGTCACTGTTTTCTTTCTCCTATGCACCCAGAACTCCTATCCTGATCACTGTAAGCTCCTCCTCTCCGTCCCACCTCAGGTTTATATCAAAGACAGGTGCTAAGACCTCACCCCGATCTCTGAATCCCGCACTGGCTCCCTCTGGTTCACCACATCAGCTTCTTGTCCTCAAGGCCCTTCACAACTCTACCCCTCTGTTTGTTTGCTCACCTTTACTACATGGGCCAGCTTCTCTCACACACGTTTCTGTTCTGTCTTACTCTTAGCTCCTTACACGTGAAACAGCCTCCCTAAAGAGACACATTAATCCTCTGGATCTCTCCAAACCCACTTGCATTGCAAAGTTCCCAAGGACTCAGCCTATTCACGATGGCACAGATGGGAATTGTTGGAGCTTCATTCATATAGTTATGAAAACCTGCACATTAATACATGCATACACATATTTTGTATATACTTGATTGTATTCCTCTCCCCTTAATATGTACCTTGTCTACTTAGGTTGGTTGCTAACTGGGGCAGGCACCGTGTCTTCGAATGCATTTGCACAGTTCATTAGCACAATGGGGCCCCCATCCTAATAGTTGTTACTGCAAATATAAATAGAACTAAAAGAAGAGGAGGAAGAACTATAACCAAGTTTCCTTTAATGAGCCAGTATTCTTACTAGTGCTCTTCAGGGTTACAAAATCAGATACAGCAATAATGTGGCATTTACTTTGTGCTAAGTACACATCCGTGAGGGAGAGAGAGCGAGAGCGAGAACGGGAAGTGACTGCTTTACACCAGTGGTTTTCAACCTGTGGTCTGCGGACCCTTGGGGTTCACAGACTATGTCTAACATTTCCAAAGGACTCCACACCTCCATTGGAAAAATGTTAGGGGGCTCTGTAAATGAAAAAAAGGTTGAAAACCACTGCTGTACACAGATGGGCACGGTCAGATGGCTGTACGGGTGAGAATGTCTCTTTACAATAATTAGATATCTGAACCCAACATTCTTAGTGATGTCCAGACATTGTTGATGTGTGGTCAAATAACAGCTGAAATTCTGTCGGCTGATTTGACAGACCTTCCCTTAAAGAGACACTGTAAAGGACACAAATATGCCCCATATCTGGAAATCATCATCAACCCTCTTTACCACATACTGCAACAGTAAGTAGAACAGTAAGTAGAACCAAAGGGACAAATTCCTTTCTGGCGTAATGGAGTTCAATGGAGTGGCATCTGTTTACACCAGTGGTGAATTTGACCTAAAGCATATGGGTTTTTCCCTCTTCCCCCTCAGCACTGGAAGAGAGAGACCCAGAGAGTTCGACCCATGTTGGGTTTAGATGATATTCATATTTGTTTATATAGTGCCAACATGTAATAGCTTTGCAAATACATAAGATGACAAGGTCCTTGCTCAGAAGTTTTTACAATCTAATCTATAAACCATACTCCTTGCACTCAGGGATAGCATGGTATTTAATAGAGGTGGTTTTTACCTCCCTGGGAAAAACCAGTCAATCCCAGTTTAAGGCATTTTCTATTTCAAATACTGTTTTATTAATGCACACCACATTACATATAGTTTTAGTTAAATATTCAAATTGTGGCTACATAAGGCAGTAGATTCATAGATTAATTTAGGGTTGTACCAATAAAACTGCAGTGGGCATAGTAAGAATATATGTAATTGTAATACTGAACATTAGAATGTCTGTCTACGTTTTGGTTGGGTTTTCTCTCAAGGAAGTTCCAGGGCATGACTCATATTTCTGTTTTGAGTATTATATAAACAAAAGTCAGAAACATTCAATAGTATGAAAACACCAATAATGCAGTGCTGTAGGCTTGCAGCATTAAGCAAGCAGAAGCACGCAGCCTTGCAGACGACCAGTCTAGGTCCATTTGGCCACGCAGCATTCTGTCGCAGAAGACCAACTTTGATGTAGCGGACAGACCGAGCCTATTCCTCAGTTCTGAATGGATGTACCCAAAGTTTGAAAAGATTCATTCTATGCTTGCTGGACACTGATACAATTATTTTTCCTGGGGCTAAGCCTGTATTTACTGTCCTCACCTAGTTTTTCCCCAGGAAATTGCCAACTCTGCTTGCCCTTGCCCTTGGATTTCATGATACACTGAAGAAAGAGGATACACCTTCTCATGGACAAGGCCTATTGGCAAGGAAAGGCTGAGCTCATAGGGCTTGCAAGATTGTCATGTTTGTTACTTGTCAAATCTATTGATTATACATACAATATAAAAAATGAATCTGGCTAATAGGCAGAGACCATCCAAAGTCAGAACCCTGCCAAACATGCTCCCTTTAGCAATGAGCTCAATATCACTGCCACTGGTGAGGACTTCCACTAGCACGGAAATGCTCATCTCATAAGCCACGCACCTAGTTATGCCTTAACACACTACGGTGAGAGCAAGAATCTCACTGAAATCCCGCATCTCTCTTTGCCCGTGCACATGTCACACTCCGACACACAAGAATTGAAATACATTTACGCTTTGGGTTTGCCATTGAGAAATTAGTATAATTTCACCACATACGGCACTGTGGTGAGTCACGACTCCCTAGAGCCAAAGCTTAACCTGCACACGTAACAACGTAGTCACTTACGCTACATGCCTATAACGTTCTCTCATCTGAACATCCCAGAGGTTTTTTTCACTGTCGTTTAGTTGCCAGAAATGACAATCTGTTTAAAATCTTAACTTTGTTATGCTATTTCTGTCAACACCTAGTAAACTCCGGTTAGCTGCACTCAAACAAGCCAGGCTATAAAGCAGTCAAGCGCTTTAAACTTGACCTGAGCCACCTTCTGCAATTCCAGTCCTGCGCCTCTCCTGAACCGAGATGGCCAATTGTGTCAGATTGGCTGACTCCTTTCAGAAAGGAACTTTTCCTCCCTGGTCCCTTTTGGCTTTTTGGCATTCTGCTTGAGGAATTAATAGCATTTTTTGTTGGGAATCTTATGACACATCAGTTTAAAATAAATCCACGCAACTGAGACTAGGAGAAACGTGACATTTTTATCATTGAAGGCGAAGACCTTACAGAGTTTCAAGCAAAGCATTATTGTAGAGTGTCCACATGACAGGGCTGAGCACACAAGGCATGAAGGGAGATACAGCCCCTCCCCTGAGGACTATCCAGGTTTAGACCTTAATGTGGCAACTGCATCCATGCTGGAGCATGCTGACTTCAGAGGGTACGCGCCTCAGGACAGGAGCTGTAACTTGCCAAGACTGGATTCTTCTGGTGCCCATTTTTAACAGACATGTAACTTAAACCCTGGCATGACCGGCCAATGGGGGGTGGGGTGGAGTCCGAATCATTTGAACTCTTGAGATCACAATTGGACGTCTCTTTCTGAACGATATGCTCCAGCTCAAGCAGAAACGATGGGCTGGATGCAACAACAACTGGATGAAATTCTCTACCCTGTGTTATGCAGAAGGCCAGACTCAATGATCGTAATGGTCCCTTCTGGCCTTAAAAAACCCCCTCTGAATAATGGCTTTGCTTCCAGCCACTTCGATTAAAGCACTGGTGCAGCCAGCAGCGCTTCCTGGGCTTGCACTCAGAAGGTCCAGGCCTCACAGGTGTTGATTTAATTGGGAATCCAGAGGTAATTTTGGATCATAAGCATCTTGCCATCACCTCCATGAGGAAAGTGCCAAACACAGTATCTATGGCTGATGTGGAAACTCGTACTTACCAAGAGTTGGTTATGCCTGCCTGCTGCTTCGCTACAGGTATTAGTCAAGGATGCAGCAAAATATGTCTCTTCGGTTCATAAATCTACCATATGGTTACTATGGGACTGACTTCCAAAATTCAACAAGACAATTCCAAAGTAGGGTTTACTTATCACGCTGATCATGAACCTTGTGCTACTTTGTCTGAGCTCCTGACGTCTTGCGCCCTCAGCTAAGCCACGGCTCAGAGGAGCCCAGTCATGGACCTGGACCCCACACACAGAACAGAAACACCCCAAAGAGTTTACAATCCAAATAAATCCCGCAGTGTAGAAAACTGAAGGTCCAAGACTGAGCCAAGATTTCAAAAAAATGGGGGGCGAAAGTTAGGCTCCTCAATTCATATTAAAACACCTAAATAAGTGGCCTGATTTTCAGAGAAGCCAAGCTTCGCTGGGAGCTGCTGGGAGCGATGATCTATGGAAGCGACCACAGCTCCACTCTACTTCCGAGGCACTACATGAAACAAGTTTAGGGAGCTCAGTTCAGCATCGTGCTGGTTATTTACAAGCAGTACTTTCTGTTCAGCAGAGGGATCAGGATGGCACTTAGTGATACCAGCTCTCTCTGTAATCAGCAGCGTCTGCCCAGGTAACTAGTTTCAATCGTCATCAGGATGGCACTGCCGTGGTGCTTGCACTATAAATGACCTGTAGTCAGAGGACTTTTACATCAAAGACTTTCACACACACAAATCTCAGAACCCCGTGGTACTGCACCTCCTCCACCCCAACCAAAACAATAAGTAGAAAGGTCAGCCCCAGCTGCTAGACAGATTGAAGATGCCCACAGCTACTGTGCAGTGTAGATAGAGAGGCAGGAGTTTTCAGATGACCTATTATTTCAGCTCGATTAGTAGTTTTCCTCTATGTAGCTCACTGCAGTCATTTGTCACTGAGCTCCAGGGAGCTGTCCAGAGGGAACAAGAACATTTTCCATGCTGCAGCCTGTCACCTGGGCACTCAGCATCTCTCAGCGCTTGCACTGTTCTATGAATTACCTCCTCTCGCAGCTTTCAGCTGCCCGTCTCTCCAGACTTGGTCAGGCATGTCCAGCATTCAGCACATACGTAATCTTGATTTTATTGTCTAACTGAGGGAAGAATTAGCTGTGCAGTGGGAAACACATTAAGGAGGCACTGCTGATTAGTTCCCCTACATTATTAACGTCTTTAATCCTTTTGTAATCTCTTACGACAGGGCTTCATGTCCACCCAAATCATTTAACAAGAGCCAGGTTACAGAATAACTTCGTACTCCGCCCGCTTTCTTCTGAAGATTCCACAATAAAACTGCTTTTGGTCTGCAGGACCGGTCTATGTAAATCATCAATGGAGAAATCGATCGAAATCTGAAAACAGTAGGAAGATGCTGCTGTACAACGGGGCCCAAAATTCCTTGGTTTATTTCTTTTGGAAGAAGTTGTCTCAGTCTGGAAGTATCATCCAGGTGATTACCTCAGTTTTTCGCATGAGCGAACCACAACCTCAGAATGTCAATCCAGTTTTATGAGGATGCACCTTGTGATAGTCCCATCTGCCCCCATGGAAGCTATTTAACCGTCTCCAAGAGCTGGTGTTAAATTTCACGAGGAGGCTTCCAAAAAACTCCCTTTGGTTGGGAAATGGAATTTTGTGAATCCTTAAATATCAGGAAATGCAGCAGTTCCTACAGCATCTTGGATTCGCACTGTAATCACCACCATTTGCACTATCTCGTGGAAGTGCAAGGTGATGGTGCCCAGGAGTTTCAGAGAAAAACCTCCTGGCCTCCCTTGCACTTTATTTAGTGAATCAAAGCCTCTGAGGTTGGCCTCAAAACACTGTACCCAGACTCTACAGTGTTCATGCAGGTTCTTCGGAGTGCCTCTGGCTTCACCCCCAGATGGACGATTACTGTGCTAACCGGCAAGATGGAGCCAGGTGCCCATGGATGCTGGAAGGTTTGTACCTCCTTCACTGACAGGGATCATGAATGGTTCCTTCAAGGAGGGCAATATCCCTTAACCAAATGCTGACTAGGCCCTGGCTCAAGAAACCACCCTTTGGTGATTGTGCTCTTGCCATGAGTGCGCTGCCATTAACATTCCTTTTTGGAAGGCAGAACATTCTCACTGGATGGTCCCCATGTGAGAAAATCATTCCCTCTGCTGGTATGGAAAAGCCAGAGTTTACTGATTTTCTGCCCACAGTGCAAGACGTCATTTTATCAAGCCCTTTCTGGGATGATTGCTGGGTTACTTATAGATGTTTGAAGCACGAGAGAGAGGGAAGCTGTTTGTGGAGGGGAGCTGTCTATTGGGGGTAGTTTAAAACACCATCAGCAAAGTTAATCTATGTGCTGCATCCAGATGCTACAGCCATGGACACATCACGCAAAAAATAAATCCACCAGCTGTGATTAAGGATTTGAAAGAAATGAAGGTCGAAATAACAGCAGTCATTTTTCCTTTTCATTAAGTTATGAGTAAGGTTCCTCTTACCAAAACTCAGGTTCCAGATACATTTCCAGACCTTCCTAGATGTTCACCAGAGGCTTCCCACACCAGAAAACCCAAGAGATTTACATAATGTGAGACAGGAATAAGGTATCGGCACAATATTTACACAAGCTTATCACATACAATATGAACCATGTTGCACTTTGAAACAAACTTTTATAGTGTATAATGTACATTCCACACAGAGAAAAGGCACTGAGACTCTTCTGGTGTGTCAACAGCAACAAAGCGGTTGGGTCGATGGACTTTTGGAACTATCAAGGCTGTTGCTACGTTTTGGAGCACGACTGATTGCTGAGACCGGCTGCACTGGCTTTGTTACAATAATGGCTAGGAGGAGGAGGTTAGTCAGAAAACAAAATCAGTGTGCCCACAATGGTCTTTTGCTTTCAAATCAATATTTGAACATACTGAAAGGCACATTCTGAATAATGATTATTCTGATAACAATCCCTATTGAGGGTTTAGAACAGAACACTGCTGTATATTCAGTGCAGAGGAACACATGTGGATTTTGTTAGCTACCTATATATACATTTAGCCCCCTTTGTGATTTCACCGTAGAGCGGCTTACCTCGCATGCAAAACCCTGCCAGAATGCCTGCGGTACCAATCGATTAATCAAGACAACAGTGTAGCTCGTTGTCAAATCAGAGTATTTCCTGGTACTTAGAGGACGGCGAATTCTGTGAGACTGCCATACCGGAGCCATTTACAAGTGAACTGGAGACCAGCTATTATCTACACACCAAGGAATTCTGATTTATGATGTGCTTGAAATGACTGTGTATTTCTATTAAAGACTAAATGCCTGGAAGTGATGTACCATACTTGCTTACCTGTAATTTAGCTTTGTAACAGTAGTATTCTCCACAGACTCAATATCCTTTGGTTTTTTGTTTTCAAGCATGTGACCGTGAGAGCCAACTTGGCATTTTTTAAGGGTTTGACTTCTCCCACAAGGACCCTCAGCAAACCTCATGGCATGAAGGAGCAGGGAATTAATAAAGGCCTGTATAGACTCTAATGAGCAGTTTCTTTTCCACTGACACCCATAGGAAGCCGGCTCGTAAGAGGAGGGGGGAACTTTCAGGCAGCAACTGGTTAGTCATTTCCCCTCACTGAAGAGTCAAGGGATGTTTCAGTAGCACAACACAAACGAGTGGGATAAATATCCTCTACCTTGGAGACTAGGAGCAGAGCGAGCGCCTCCCTGAATATATAACACACATCATACAAAGCAATGTTTACATGCACCTAGGTCACTTCTCAAAGACCCTCATGAGAGAACAGGAGCCCCAGAACGTGTGTGTATTGGGGGGAGGGGGAATCTGTGGAAGATAAGTCTGGGAATCATTTGATGACTGGGCTGATTCTTCTTCCGATCTGCGAAGCAGATCCTCTCATGAAGAGGACGTTGCAAGTAATGACTGATTTTCCAGGTTTGGGAAGCACTGAGGCAGGATGAAAAATCAACTAGCTTCAAAACTGTTCATTTTTATTGGTTTAATCTTTTACAGTTTGCAAGCCCTTCCAGCATGCCAGGCTAACAAATTAATGAGGCTAACGAGTCTGCTTCTATCCTGCCATAGTGACCAGCTAGAATTTTAATGGTGTCAAGACAGAGGAGGTCTCATTTTTAAACATCCAAGTATCAGTGGTGACTGTTTGTGTGGATACCCCTTCATTAGCTAGGGTCTCTTACACACAGAACCTCTACCGGATGACAGATTTCCTTTTGGGAAAGCTTATTTATTTGCCCTGTTTTCCAGCAACCGTAATGCTAATGTAAAGATTCAAGATGACAATGAAAAGACCTAAGAGAATGCCAGTGGAGGCTCTCAAAATACCAAGCCCGTAGGAAGATTTTTATTGGTAAATGTGGAATTTTTAAAAATCAGCAGCTTTATAGGAGTATGCAGATATTTATACCAAAAATCTTAAAGTCTAAGCCATTAAAATAAGCCTTCAGTACTGGAAGGATTCGACCCAACCTCATACAGACGAGTGAATCCATTCTATCTATATGACTTAAAATAAGTTGTGCAGATGACAGGCTCTCCAGAAGGATGGGTTGGAATTAATCCTCCCCATCTGGACCCCTCTAGTTAACGCTCTCCCTTGTTATTAGCGCCCTACTGATACTACACAAAACTTATTTCTGATTCATTCTTACATCCCACAGGAGATGAGAAACTAGCTTCTTCCTGAGACCAATTGCCATGGCCAGGCCAGCCAGCAGCCCAGCGCCTTTCTACGAGAGGGAAAGGAGCAGCATAGGACAGGGAGATACAGAGAAGTAACATACCCTTCCTCAATGGTGACAGAGTTCATGATGATGCAGTTAGTTATTTTAACTCTGTCTTTTATGGTGCATGTGGAGCCGATGATGGAGTGTTTAATGGATGTTTTCTCTCCAACCTGTGTGGATGAACCAATGATGCTGTCAGATCCAACCTAGAGAGGAACAGAGTGGAAACTTAGTCAAACCACCATGGCTGTATATTAAGTTATCCCCAAAGTCAATGTTCTTCATATAGGATCTCTATCAAAAAACATGACTATTCTCCATATACCTAGACACTATGAATAATACAAGCTATAGGTCAGTGATAGGCCTTGTTTACTTGTGCCCACACAAGACACTTCCACAGTTACTGGCGTCAACATATTTTGCATCTTCAAAAAAACCTAGAAAACATCAAAATTCAAACTACTCAAAGGCTTGTAATGTCTTCTCAGTCTAGAGCACATTTAAGGATACGAAATTATTTTTTATCGTGTTAACTAAAGCAAAGATCTCATCTGTACAGTGCTTCTCTCATAAACCTACAGCATAACCAGGAGTGAATGATGATGACTTTGTTCGTAGATGAGACCACCACTTAAAAGTGACCCTTCATAGGTTAACTATCTTACTCTTGATTAAGGGGAAGATCTTTTCCCCAGTATGCAGTTTTGGAAGTAAAGCATATACCTCAAAGAAGTGAGTATGTGTGGGTGAGACCTGGTGGACATGTCTAAAGCATGCTGTACGATCTGTAGGGTGCAGATTTAAAAGAATAACTTATGGACTTGTCTCCATGAACACTTAGTTTGCAGGAAGCCCTCACACACTAAGTGTCCGTGTGGACCCTGTAGTGCGCTTTGATCTATCCCGCTTTGAAATGGGACTAGATCAAAGCACAGTAGGAAATTGTTAGTGTGCGGCAGCAGGGTCTACATGGATACTTAGTGAGCGACAGGCTAGTGCGGGGGAAATTCACACCCCAGCTTGCTGCAAGCTAAATGTTCCCGGAGACAAGCTGTGTGTTGAAATTAGGCAGTCACAGAGCAATACTGCATCAAAAAAAAAAAAAAAAAGAAGAATGGGGAATATAGGAAGTGGCAGAGGGATAAGATATTAACCTTGAATACATACAAAGCAGGACCTTGATGATCTGAATGTCTTGGAGAACACCTAAGATCTCTACAGATTCCAGGGTTTGGATAAATTGAGGTGGCCAGCTCAACTGAGCACAGCCTGGTGACCATTCCCCAAACAGACAGCTGTCCAGTTTCCCCACGCCTCCCAGCTCAGGAAGACTTCAGCACACAGGGCCCCAGCTGTGTAACTCTTAGACATGAAGGCAAGGACCTATGTGAGTAGTCCTATTTAAGTCAGTGGGACTATTTGTGTGAGTTCAGAGCTCACCAAAGTGGGCCCAAAGCATAGGGGTTTAGGGCTGGGATTCAGCAAAAATACTTTAGCTAAGAGCCAGCCCTAAAATATTAAACCCCGCTAAGCTTGCTGGCCTTTGGAAAGCCAACGGATTGTCTATCATCATCTGCCAAACCTCACATCAGTCTGCTGGGGGACAAGACGCTGCAGTGGTTTTGGGTAAAATTTGTATAGTATCAAACAGTAGAGTACAAACAGTAAAACATGTTTTTAATGAATCAAGACTGAAGGGCAGGAACTGATGGACAAGGACACGTGGGTGTTTTGGGTTGTTTTCCATTACTCTGTTTGACTCAGTAGTATTTAGAATATGCAGCTGAAGAGAATACACATTCGGGACATTTTATTTTGCGTTCAGTCATATCTCAGCTCAGTGCTTTAGAACCTCGGCTACATTTTTGAGACAGAAGTTGAATTACAAGAGGCAACTCTTGAAATTAAGGCCTAGCAGATAGTTCCACCTCCCCTCACACATTCTGCAGGAACAGTCACTCACCAGGCCTCTGTCCATGACTTGAGCGGACACATGAACCAATGGTTCTTCTGGACACAGAAGAGTAGATAACAGCTTAGGAACCTGGAAGAGGAGATCCCAAGTCACAGGTGAACAAGCTAATGACACATCAGTATATTACATGGACAAATCCAAGCAGGCTTATGTTTCACGGCACTTCGGTATATAGTGCAAACATGCTCATTTACAGGAGACATCATTTTATCACCTGTGGTTTATGCTTGCAACAGATGCCTGGTAGTTACCCTCTTCACTCCATAGGAGAAGAGAGCCGGCACTGTACCAGTCCAGTCTAGTAGTAGGTCTCTTCTTTGCACACCCTGCTCTAGTCAGGAACCAGCAGCAAGCTGCCAGGCTCCCACAGAACTCGAAGGACACGCAGTATTTGAGTTCGGACAGACCGTAACTCAGCATGCTTTAATACAACACAGCACCTATACAGGACACATTACACAACCAAGTACTCTGCCGTCCTAGGATGACTAAGTGAAAGCATTTAGTAGAAGGGAGCTAGCTGAAGCACAGGCAAGGGAGAAGAACTATTTCTGATGTGTGAGGGGAAAACACAAAGGTGATGAGGTGTCTGTTCCAGAGAGCAGAAACTGCAGAGGAACACGCGGGTTCTAGAGATGCAGACATAGCAGAGAAAGTAATAGAGAGAGACAAGGTCCAGGAAGTAGCCCGGGACAAATCCATGGAGAGTCATTTTGAACTGGCTCCTGAAATGAGTGGGGAGCTAGTGTTAAAGGAGGATGGGATAATCCCACCTTCCTCTTTGTGCAGGAGGGAAGGCAGGCTAGGGCATTCTGTACCCGCTGGAGTCAGCCTGGAGCAGGCGGGCACAGGAGATGACAGTGTGGCTGAGGACTGCAACGGCGGGGCAGTGGGGCACACAGGCAATGCTGCAGAGGTGGCCAGGGGCAGATTGACATGCGAGATGCAGGAGGAGAACAGTTCAGGGTTGGGAATGATGCCACGGTCATGGACAATGAAAGGTCCATGTTGAGAAGAGAACGGTCATGGGGCTGTGTTTCAGGATACTCAGGCTTCTTTCAAGATATTCGGGTGAGTGGAGCTGAGAGAAAGCCACATTCGGTTAAGACAGACAGAGGAGTGTGAGTAGCACCTTTGTGCGGACAATCAAGTATCACCTCAAGTGTGGCAGTGAAGGTAAAAGTAGAAGTACGATCACCAAAAGGGAGATGGTCGGTAAAGAAAAGCCGAAGGCAGAGGACTGAACCTCAGGAGATTCCATCAGGTGGGAGGTGTAGGGATCAGATAAAAGAAAATAACCTGTGGTCTCACAATTCGCAGTGGATTATGCAGAGATGATCAGCCCTCTCCCTTCTGACATGCTCTGATCACCAGAGAAAGAGTTCACAACGCTGGCTTTTAAACCGTCATAAGGGTTCAGCGTGGACCCCGCAATGAGATGAATGGTTAAATTCACCCCTCTCAGAGAGCAACCGTTTCAGGCTGCCAGCAGCTCCAGGCAGACACTGCTGCATCTGTCACTCTTCACATCTTGAGGGTTGTCTCTGCCACCAGCAGAGCTAGAGACGGAGCTGTTTAAAGGACGAAAGGTGAGATCCTGATGCATAAGACGCAGCCACTATCGAAAAGCAACAGCTCACTGAGCCATCCCAACAAGGCCAATTTTACCCCAGTGGTGCTGCCTCAGCCCAGGGATGCTGTCACAGCTCGAGACACGGTAGTGCAGCCATGACAGACGGGATCCCAGAGAGAAATGAACAGCTAGGAAGGAGCCTGGAACAGGCCATTGTGTCAAAGGCTGTTCTGAGGTCTGGGAGATGAGGAGGGAGAGGCAGCCTTGATCAGCAGAAAGGAGAAGGTGGTTACAGAGATGAAGAATGATTTCTCATCTGTGGCCAGGGCGAAACCCAGACTGAAATCAGTCAAGGGTAGCACAGCACAGGAGGTGACCAGAATGATTAGAGAAGGCTACTAGCGCAAGCATTTTTGCTCTGAAAGGGAAGGCTAGTGATGGGGCCGGAGTTAGAGGGAGTGTCTGGGTCAAGGGAAAGTTTAATGTTTTGCTTTTAATTCATCTTAGACGGAAACTATTTCCTGCTATTGAAGGTAACTCCCCCTTGAACCCACTGCCCACACATTGGCTTCAGGCATCCAGCAACCCAGCTGGAAGTGAAACAATTCAGGTTCAGTGTCTCCTCCCCAGGAGGGCAATGGCTTAGAACCCTGCTCCTCTTCTGGCAGTAGCAGTACAGGGCAGTAGCCAGACTCCTGCCTTCTTAACACACGGCTGGCTTTGAGCTGCCAGTAGCAGCCTTAGAGAGAAGGCATCAGAACTGTCTACAAAGCCCAAGAGGGGAGCAACTGAGACTCTAAGGGTCCTCAGAGCAGAACAACGGAATAGAGGTGAAAACCACAGATAAAATGAAGGGTGCATCTTTTACCAGCAGTGGTAAGAGAAACAAAATGCAGCAAGACTGAGGACAAGAGCTCCTTTTCCAGGGCTCCTCGTTCAGTTCTGTTCTATGATTCACCTCCGCAGAGTTTCCTTAGGAACCTTACCATCCTGGAAAGTTAAAAAATCAAGGAAAATCTTCTGCAACATTGCAGGTCCCAAAGTGAATTCAAAGCACTAACTTTACGTACCACCCAGGAGCAAATGCATTTCCAGCACTGACCAAAATGTAGAATATTTAGGTTAAAAAAAACCCCAAACCACATGGAGCCTGACTGGCTCAACTCAATAACTTTTCACTCAAGCGGCTGCTGCCAAATGCACATGCTCACTTCCACTAGCAAGTGGTGCTCTCCCTTAACCCTTCCAACCCACTTGTCCTGGGCTTATAACAGAACTCGCTCGCTGCCCTCTGTCAGCAGCACTGTGCCCTTTCTACCTTCCGTGTGCTTGACTACGGGCACCAAAACAGCTCCTCCCCACCCAGCGCATGCAGAGCCTTTAAGTCCACAACTCCTGGGTTCGAACCAGTTCTGCCCTGCCCCCAGCTATGGTTGGCATTCATTCACCCATCCATTCCAATGAGATACCACAACTGGAACCAGGAGGCAGAGACAGGACTGGCCACCCCCAGGAATACCAATCCAGCCCCTTCATCTCCCAGCCACAGTCCCTGGTTCCTCCCCTGCAGCATCCCTCCAGTCCTCGCCAGCCTCCCCAAACGCCGAAGAAATCGGCCAATCCTGATTGCACACACCCAAGGCCAGCTCCAGACACCAGACGAGCAAGCTGGTGCTTGGGGCGGCAGCTTGTAGGAGGCGGCATTCCGCCCAGTCCTAGGGCGGCACGGTTGTTGTTGTTGTTCCGCTCCGGCCGCCCTGTAGGGGGCAGCGGCGTGGAGGACGGGAGCGCCCTGCAGCAAGCCCGGCAGGGCAGCCCACGTCCTTCCCTCCCAGCCGACTGGAACGGCGTGGAGCCCTCCCGGCAGGGGGCATGGCTCCTCCCCCCGCTAGCCAGGGCACATCTGCAGGGCAGGGAGTCCCCCTGCACCCTGGCTCCGGCCACGCCCCAGGTTGGTTTTTTTTTGCTTTGCTGTTCTGGCCGCCGCGTTTTTTTGTTTTTTGTTTTGCTTGGGGCGGCCAGAAAGCCAGAGCCGGGCCTGCACACACCCCGTCACTTGATAGGGGAAGTGAGGATGTGTACGGTTTGGCAAAAAATGAGATCCTAAGGGGGTTAAAGCTTTTACTCCTCAGGTCACTAACACCTGCTACTAACGCCACTCTCTTTTTAACCCTTCCCTTTGGTCCCATATTTAATGAGGCTCTATATCAGGGTAAGTGTGAACTGGAATTGTGACTGATCGATGTTATCTTCTCTGACAGCTGGAGTGCCCTGCGTTACATTATTTACCCTGGACTGAAACCTGCTCAAGCAATGCTACATTTAGAATGGAAGCTATTAGGCAGCTAAATATGCGGGTTGCTCTCTGCGCCCTTCAATAACAATCACATTTGTTTTCATCCGTAGCTCTCAGGGGTGGGTATCATCCTCCCCAGCTTACAATGAGGGGAAGCGAGGGGCAGAAGGTTTACATGACTTGCCCGAGGTTGCCCAGTGAGTCAGAGGTACAACTGGGACTAAACCCCAAGTCGCATACCCTCTGCAGCTGACCATGCTGCCTTGCCCTATGCTGCTAAAAGGGGTGATGTGCTCGGTCAGCAGCTGGATACTGGAAGCAGTCCCCGTGCGATCCTCACCAAAAGGAGGGGTGTCGCTGATGAAGCTATCCCTACAGATAACATTACACACACACACACACACTCTAGTCCAATATACAATTTTTATATTTTCCTTACCTGTCTGTTTGCTTCAATGTATAACCCAAGAGTGTTCACTCGGTAGCAGAGCCCCTCTTTCATGATATGGACGTAGCAACGCACTCTTCCCCCGTGCAAGGCTTCATTCAGATCTATGCTGTGACCATTCCAACATGATTTATCAGGAGCAAATTCCAGCAAGCTATCACCCTTCATGTAACTGTAGATGTCTGCAGAACATACACATGCAATGTGAGACAGGCTTCACAGAGATAGCAACTCTCTCCACAGAAGGGTTCTAGACACAGCGGTTTTAAAATATCCTTGGGGAGGGGAAACCTGTCCAGGGCCATCACCTGAGTACTTTACAATCATTAAGGATTTTCTCCCGTACAGTAGGGAAGTGTGACCATCTCCATGTTACAGCTGAGGAACTGGGGCCCAGGGTAGGTTAAGTGACTTGCCTATGGTCACCCAGGAAGTCTGTGGCTGACCCGGAACAGAAGCCAGGGCTCAAATCCCAGTCTAGTGCCTTACCCACTGGCCATCTTTTCACAATTACATTGATTTGCACTGTGGCACAGGAAGAAAAACACAGAGCCAGAATCTGGTTGACTCACTGATTACAATGGAAACAACAAGATACAGACTAACACAGCTACCCCCTGATACTTGATTACAATGGAGTTACTCCTGATTTACACCAACATAAGGGAGATCAGGATAAACCCCATAATGCATCCTCCTGTCCCAGCGGGGAAGAAGCCTGCATCTCAGAAACTCCCCTGCAATGCCCAAGGAAGTTTGACTTTCCAACCCCTGAACAAGGGGAAATCCAGAAAGCACACCAAGAAATCTTGGGGTTCTAGGTCTTTAAAAACAGCGGGCAAACAAAACAGGGAATAATTTTGGTTTTTTACGTCGCTTGAAATGACATTAGCCAGTCGTAATATGTTTGACTTTGCAATGACGGGTTAGAGGAGGCTCTCAGAGACAGAGCTCCCTAGGCCACTCCGCTACATGCTAGCCCCACCTATGACCAGGAGCGTTTGCCAACATCTCCTCTTGCCCCACAAAACAAAGCAAGAAAATAATCCTACCCCTGCCTTTACATTCTAAATCCCAGAGGTCATATTTCCCAGCCCACTGCTTGCGGTTCTACAGGCCCCACCACGACAAGCGCCAAGCTGTTCACCTGGAATAAGCCAGCAGGACGCAGCTAAGTGTTGGTTGGATAGCAGCTTAGCTCTGGGGCTGTGGAGGGAGCGTAAGAAAACGTGCTCATGAGAACAGAGGCAGACTGCCTCTCACCCACACTGAGTATGGCTTTTTGGGTTGGGGGCTGAGGTGACTGACGGAACAGGGTGCAGCATTTTACCCCAGCACTATCCGGAAATGTACAGATTAAAATAGCCTACTACAATCTTTACTGTCATGTGGGCTTGGGAGAAAACTGCGGAGACGAGCCAGCCAGAGACCCCAGCCGGAAGGGGCGGAAGCAGCCAAACCAGGGACCTTTGGCCATTCAGAGAACTTTCTATAGCTTTGACTGGACTTTGCCCTGGGCTAATTGGCTGTTTTTTGTCAACTCTCCCACTCTTGACCTCTGCTTCAGTGCACACCTGCCCCTCTTATCCTCTTCTCCCCTTCCCCCTGCCAAAGACCGTAAGAACGGCCATACTGGGTCAGACCAAAGGTCCATCTAGCCCAGTCTCCTGTCTTCCAACAGTGGCCAGTGCCAGGTGCCCCAGAGGGAGTGAACAGAACAGGGAATCATCAAGTGATCCATCCCCTGTCGCCCATTCCCAGCTTCTGGCAAACAGAGGCTAGGGACACCATCCCTGCCCATCCTGGCTAATAGCCATTGATGTATCTATCCTCCATGAATTTATCTAGTTCTTTTTTGAACCCTGTCTTGTCCTTCACAACATCCTCTGGTAAAGAGTTCCATAGGTTGACTGTGCAATGTGTGAAAAAATACTTCCTTTTGTCTGTTTTAAACCTGCTGCCCATTAATTTCATTTGGTGACCCCTAGTTCTTGTGTTATGAGAAGGCGTAAATAACACTTCCCTGTTTACTTTCTCCACACCAGTCATGATTTTATAGACCTCTATCATATCGCCCCCCTTAGTCCTCTCTTTTCCAAGCTGAAAAGTCCCAGGTCTTATTAATCTCTCCTTATATGGCAGCCGTTCCATACCCCTAATCATTTTTGTTGCCCTTTTCTGAACCTTTTCCAATTCCAATATATCTTTTTTGAGATGGGGTAACCACATCAGCACACAGTATTCAAAATGTGGGCATACCATGGATTTATATAGAGGCAATATGATATTTTCTGTCTTATTATCTATCCCTTTCTTAATGATTCCCAACATTCGGTTTGCTTTTTTAACTGCCGTTGCACATTGAGTGGATGTTTTCAGAGAACTATCCATGATGACTCCCAAGATCTCTTTCTTGAATGGCAACAGCTAATTTAGACCCCATCATTTTATACGTATAGTTGGGATTATGTTTTCCAAAGTGCATTACTTTGCATTTATCAACATTGAATTTCATCTGCCATTTTGTTGCCCAGTGACCCAGTTTTGTGAGAGCTTTTTATAACACTTTGCAGTCTGCTTTGGACTTAACTATCTTGAGTAGTTTTGTATCATCTGCAAATTTTGCTACCTCACTGTTGACCCCTTTTTCCAGATCATTTATGAATATGTTGAATAGCACTGGTTCCAATACCGGTCTCTGGGGGACACCACTATTTACCTCTCTCCATTCTGTAAACTGACCATTTATTCCTACCCTTTGTTTCCTATCTTTTAACCAGTTACCAATCCATGAGAGGACTTTCTCTCTTATCCCATGACAGCTTACTTTGCTTAAGAGCCTTTTGTGAGGGACTTTGTCAAAGGCTTTCTGAAAATCTAAGTACACTATATCTCCCCTGTCCACATGCTTGTTGACCCCCTCAAAGAATTCTAGTAGATTGGTGAGGCATGATTTCCCTTTACAAAAACCATGTTGACTTTTCCCCAACAAATTATGCCCTTCCATTTTCTTTCCATTTAGCTTATCCCCTCTTAAGTAACCCCCCAATCCCTCTACCCAGAAGAATGGAACTAACATGACATTTACCACCATCACACTATTCACCCTGCTTGTGTGTTCCACCTCTTCCCTAAGCCTGCACCTGTCTCGTCTGTTTAGACGGTAAGCTCTACGGGGCAGGGACCGTCTACCACTTTGTGTTAGTGCAGTGGTTCGCACAGTGCTGCTCCACTCTTGCCTGATCCTTAAGCATTACCATAATAAGCATGTTGAATACATAAAAAAGAAAAGGACCCACTGATGTAGACAAACTCTGGAGTCTATCCAGTAGCTCAACTGCAGCATAAATGATTCAAGATCTTCATTGAACCAGGTGATTCTTGCACTCACCTAATGACTTTTGATCCTTCTTTTGATCCTGCTCTTTGTTGTCCTGTCCTTGTCGTAATGATGTAGGAGAGGAAAACTGTTTCCTAACTAGATACGGAATCAGTTCACTTCGGATAGATGTTAACGACCTAGGAAAAAACAATGTCCACACATGAAATCAATGAACATTAAGTGCTGCCATCCATTTGATTTCTTCACAGAAGATCTACCAGACATTTTGCAAGTTGTTTATTTAGCAGAAATAAAAATGCCAGATGCTCAAGAGCATCTGGTACCCAGACAGCTTCCATTAAATGTGTGCTTTCTTACTATATATGACTCTAGAAGGGACTTCACTCAACTTTCTTTGTGAGATGGGGAATCAAAACAACCTTCTGACCTTCCCAGCAAATTCCCCGTTTCTCTAACTTGAGTCCCTCAGGTCTGCAAAGGGAGTGTGAAACACTACTGGATCACAATGGTGATGCTTGGAACCCACTGTGCATGGCTGCAAACGACAACACAAAGTGGGGCCAGGAAAATAAGAGAATCCAGCGCCTACTCCAACGCCCTTCTCAGGGAAAACCAATAAAGAAACTACTTGTTGAACAGTGAAACATTCAAGAATATTTGAAATACTCAATCCTTAAATGAAAACAATGAATCACAAGCCATAACGGTGTCCTGTTCCATTGCACATCTGAAAACTCAAAGAACATTTTCAGACTTATTTCTTTAACCAAAGGAAGTTTAGCACATATCTTAACAAGTTCAGGAATGAGGTGTCATATTCTTTAAGGGCCTCAAT
The DNA here is from genome assembly GCF_013100865.1 of Trachemys scripta elegans. Lineage (NCBI taxonomy): Eukaryota > Metazoa > Chordata > Testudines > Emydidae > Trachemys > Trachemys scripta. Next base: position 105,880,965 of record NC_048305.1, on the reverse strand, counting down.
CCAACAGCCACGGAAGTCAATGGACAGGGTCCCACTGACTTTACTGGGCATCGGCTCTTTTTGTCTTATGTACTTATCTGGCCCCAGTATCAAAGAAACTCAGCACCTCACAATCTTTTGTTGTATTTACCCTCAAAACCTCATCCCCTCTGAGGCCAGCCAGGGCTGTTATCCCTATTGTACAGATGGGGACTGAGGTAGAGAGAGATGAAGTGACTTGCCCAAAGGGATACAGGCAGTAAGTGGCAGAGCAGGAGTACAGCCAGGTCTCCAAAGTCCTAGGCTAGTGCCCTCCACTGGGCTACTCCTTTGGTTTTATACAACAAATAAAGCCTGCGTCCCCCCCACTCCCAGGAAGGCCAATGCCGTGCCTATTACACATGAGCTTGGAAGGCTACTATTTTATTGGAGAGTTAACTTTGGAAGATCATTTGAAGTTGCAATAAAAAGTGTCTGAAAATAACACACATGGAATCACTGATGTAGTATGTGAGGAGTAGCAGCCTGTGGCCTATAACTTCCTTACATTGGGTCTGAAACCAGTTTTATTGTTATTGCTTCATTACTTGAACAATATGCATTTTGTTGCTGGCCTGTTAATTATTTAAAGGCTGGGAAAACCATTCAGCAAACTAATCCAACTTGACCTATACAAAGGGGATTGTATAACTTCTGTAACGTATGAGGAAAGGTTAAAAGAAACAAATATGTATAGCTTGGTTAAATGATAGCAGGGGATATCCATAATCAGCAGAAGGGTGCAGACATCAGAGAAAGAAAGTGGGTACCCAGGGCAGAACTAGGAGTTAACTATGGATTCAATTAAAGGAGGAATTATTTAGGTTGAATATTAGGAAAATGCTTTCTGGGCAGTGAGATCTATTAGACATCAGAACACCACTCTCAAGTGGTGGAAGTCCTGAAAAATATGCAGCACAGAACAATCCCGCACCAGTATCCTCTGCAATGTGTGACACTGGAATGGGTTTGGGAACCAAAAAGGACTTCTCCATCTGTAGCTTCCCTGGGCAAGTTCAGATTAGATCATCAGACCTACCACAACGACCAGAACGAAGCCCTATCCTGGCATACTGACAACAGAGGTTGGAAGGCAATGTTTATGTTATATATCCTGCCCTGTAATTTTTTAGGTTTTGCATATGGAACCATCTGAACCATCCCAAATCTAACCCTTTGATCGTCTCACTTTTGTCCTGAGCAAGAGCCCATGTGCTCTATCCGGCAATCTGTCCTTAAACAACATAATTATATATCATCTTGAGGTAGCCATATTTCAGGAACTAATGAAGCAAAACTCTTCGTTCTTTAATCACAAAATCTCTCACCGCTAACCATTTACAGACTCTCTGTGCCATGGTCTCCTAGCCCTGCATTCTGACATACGTGTGGGTATGCAGATGGGCAGTTTACTAGCTTAAAATGTTTGCCTTCAGCTGTGCCATTCAGCAACGATTTCCTGCTTGGGTTTTCTACTCTGTCCAAAACCGACAATCATGTTTTTCCCTCAGAGGTTGGCCAGGGCATTTATGGGATCCATTACCTATAAAATATCTGAGTATTTGGCACAGTCTTCAACAGTCTGAAGCAGAGAACAACACAACAGAGTAGGATGCAAAAGAGGTGGAAATGGGGAAAGAAAGTTTTGCCCTACTTTGGATGTTTTATTCTTTCCTGGCCATACTTTTACAGTCTTCCCAGCATTCTCTGAAATGCTATCCATATTCCTCACTTACAAGGTGGGCCTAACTCCGGTCACCTATCGAATATCTCACTCTCACACTGTTTAAACAGGATTTAATGGAACTGTTAAAGGGAACCTGCTTTTGGAAGGTCTTAAAATATTAGCAGAGAGGCATTTGGTAATCAAGATTTGGAAATTTCTCTTGACATGTTTTGCAAATGTGGCTACTCAAAGTGACCATGTAAGAACATTTTTTGAGAGTCTGAAAGGTGGCAAACAAACATCTGGCTGAGGCAAGAATGAAGGTGAGGAATGAGAGACAGAAGGATTAAGTCTGAAAAACCTTAATCAGGGGAAAAAATTAACAAGAATTTGGGAGGAGGCCAACTGGCCTGCACATAGATTCAGGAAAATTAAAGAAGAAAGGGTTTCTGGCCCAGCGCTATAAAAATATTCTTGTAATAATAAAATCCTAAAGAGCAGTTACAAGAGCCTATGTAAAGAGTCAGAGAAGAAAGGATAAGCTTGTTAAATCTGGGAAAAGGAGTCTCTCCTATTCTATCACCATGCGTCTGTATCAGTACCGCCCTGACTCAAGCCCCAAGGAAGGCCGAAACACACGATGAAAATGACATAAGGAAACCTCTACTATTTCCAGGGTGAAGAAGTGAGGGGTAATGCAAAGTTATGGGAAAAAGCCTGTCAAGAGCCATGGCTGGATGACTGTGTTCTGACACCCAACAGAAAAAAATGGGGGATAAGAAGCAGATGTACCTGCTTTTAAGAAACATTTGCTAAAACAAACGGACTTTCATAAATTGTAATTAAAGTAACAAGCCATTTTCATCTTCCATTCCCTACGATTTTATTTTTAAATGTTCATATCTGTCTGCTTTCATCTCGGCAAAAAGTAGGATTTCAATATAGCTGCCCAAGTGTTAGGGTACGTCTACAGTACGAAATTAATTTGAACTTATTCTATTTGAATTTTCAGAAGCAATTTTATACATTCGGTGTTGTGTGTCCCCACTAAAGCGCGTGAATTTGGCGGAGTGCGTCCACAGTACCAAGTCTAGCATTGAATGTCGGAACGATGCACTGTGGGAAGCTATCCCACAATTCCCGCCACCCATTGGAATTCTGGGTTAAGCTCCCAGTGCATGATGGGGCAAAAACATTCTTGCGGGTGTTTCTGGGTGTGTATCGTCACTCGCTCCTCCCTCGGTGAAAGCTACGGCAGACGCCATACTGCCAGCAGACGGTGCAGTACAGTGCACCGCCTGTCTCCTGGTACTGTGAATCCACCTCTCATGTCCTCCCATCTTTCTATCTACTCTTTTATCTAACCATTTCCCACCTTTTTTTGGCTACCGTGAACTGAGCAGCACAGCTTCTGCCGCAAACTCTGCTCTCTTGCTCTTGCATTGCTAGCTAATTTTTCCATGTTGTCGGTCCTGGGCTCCCATGGAAGCTACAGAAGGCAACAATTCCCCGCCGTTTTTCGGCCATCGTGAACTGAGCCGCACAGCTTCCGCCACAAACTCTGCTCTCCCGCTCTTGCAGCTCTAGCGAGCTTCCCGATTCCGTGAAAGCTACAGACGACAACCATTTACCGCCTTTTATTGGCCATCTTGAATTGAACAGCTCTCCTACATTTTGCGCCCTTTTTCTAGAATTACCCGTGCAGGCGCCATAGCGTGGCAAGCATGGAGTCCGCTCAGATCTCAGCTACAGTTTTGACCATTGTAAATACCTCGCGCATTATCCAGCAGTATGTGCAGTACCTGCAAAACCGGGCGAGGAAGCGACAACTGTGCGATTACTGTACTGATGAGAACATGGACACAGACGTTCCTAGAAGCACCGCATGTGGCGATTGGGAGATCATAGTGGTGTTGGGCCAGGTTCATGCCGTGGAACGCCGATTCTGAGCCCGGGAAACAAGCACAGACTGGTGGGACCGCATAGTGTTGCAGGTCTGGGATGATTCCCAGTGGCTGTGAAGCTTTCGTATGCATAGGGCCACTTTCATGGAACTTTGTGACTTGCTGTCCCCTGCCCTGAAGCGCAAAGACACCAAAATGAGAGTAGCCCTCACAGTGGAGAAGTGAGTGGCCATAGCACTGTGGAAGCTTGCAACGCCCGACAGCTACCAGTCAGTCGGGAATCAGTTTGGAGTGGGCAAATCTACTGTAGGGGCTGCTGTGCTGCAAGTAGCCAACGCAATCATTGACCAGCTGCTATCAAGGGTAGTGACTTTGGATAATGTGCAGACCATTGTGGATGGCTTTAATGCGCTGGGGTTCCCTAACTGTGGCAGGGCGATAGACAGAATGCATATCCCTACCTTGGCCCCGGCACACCGGGGCGGCCAGTACGTAAACCACAAGGGATACTTTTCCATGGTGCTGCAAGCACTGGTGGATTACAAGGAACGTTTCACCGACATCAACGTGGGATGGCTGGGAAAGGTGCATGACGCGCGCATCTTCAGGAACTCTAGTCTGTTTGAACAGCTGCAGGAAGGGACTTACTTCCCAGACCAGAAAATTACTGTTGGGGATGTTGAAAGGCCTATAGTTATCCTCGGGGACCCAGCCTACCCCTTAATGCCATGGCTCATGAAGCCGTACACAGGCACCCTGGACAATAGTAAGGAGCAGTTCAACTATAGGCTGAGCAAGTGCAGAATGTGCTTTTGGATGTTTGAAAGCGCGCTGGCGCAGTTTACTGACTTGGTTAGATCTCAGCACAACCAATATTCCAGTTGTAATTGCTGCTTGTTGTGTGCTCCACAATATCTGTGAAAGTAAGGGGGAGACGTTTATGGCGGGTGGGAGGTTAAGGCAACTCGCCTGGTGGCCAATTTCGCACAGCCAGACAACAGGGCGATTAGAAGAGCGCAGCAGGGTGCACTGAGCATCAGAGAAGCTTTGAAAGCCAGTTTCATGACTGGCCAGGGTACGGTGTGACAGTTGTGTTTATTTCTCTTGAAGTTACCGGCCCCCTATATATATGAAAGGAAATAAAGTCAAAATTGTTTAAAAACTGTTCTTTATTATTTGTTGCACAACACATTGAGGGAAATCAGAAGGTAGACCGGTGGAGGGAGGGGTATTAGGTTAGAGGGGTGGAGGAGAAGGGAAGGACAAGTCCAGAAACCAAATCAAAAGTTCGCATATGCCAGCTTTCTGCTGCTTGGGCAATCCTCTGGGGTTGAGTGTGTGGGTCCCCGTAGCCTCCCCCCTCCTGTTCTTGGGCGTCTGGGTGAGGCGGCTATGGAACTTGTGGAGGAGGGAAGGCGGTTATACAGGGGCTGCAGTGGCAGTCTTTGGTCTTGCTGCCTTTCCCGCATTAGATCCACCATACAGCGGAGCATGTCAGTTTGCTCCCCCATGAGCTTGACCATAGCATTCTGCGTGCTCTCATTGTGCGCGTCCCTCCTCTCTTCGTGTTCCTGTAATGCTTTACGGGACTCTGCAATTGTTTGCCTCCACGCATTCAGCTGGGCCCTATCAGCGCGGGAGGACTGCATGAGCTCGGCGAACATGTCGTCCTGAGTTTGTTTTTTCTGCCTTCGAATTTGGACCAGCCTCTGGAATGGAGTAGATAGGGGCCGCGTTGAAATATTTGCACCTGTTGGAGGAGAAAAAGGGAGGGTAGTATTTTAAAAGATACATTTCAGAGAACAAAGGGAACACTCCTTCTCAGTGAAACAGGCAATGCATAGTACACAGCACATGCTCTTTCTGTATAAGTTAGCATTTTGCCTCTTATACTGAAGTGCCTGCCACTTTGGTGCGAGTAAGCCAACACACACGGCCAGGCAACAGAATTCAGCTTGCAGGCAGCCTAGGGGCACGCAGGGTTCTGCTTCTTCTACATTCATTTCAATGCTTTCAAACTGCTGGGCCCCCTTTCCCATAGCAAGCAATGCCTGGTGGGTTTGCCATATAAAAGGAGGGCCTGCGGGCTCTCTGGGATGATCGCTTCACACAACACCACCACCCCCGTCCCCACCGTGTGGCTCCGATGAGGCTCTGAGCAGGAATAAGCCCTTTAAACTAAATGCGAACAGCCCAGCACGGCTGGGTTCCCCCCACCCCCCACCGCGTGGTTCCGATCAGGCTCTCACTCACCAGAAGTATCTTCTCCAGGGTCATGGTCCGGGAGCCCGCCTTGGGAGTGGGGGGAGGCTATTGGCTCCAGCGTTAAGAATAATTCCTGGCTAGGGGGGAAAACGGATTCCCCACTTGCTGCCTGTGCACTGTCCTTCTCCTCTTTGTCCTCCAATGACTCTTCCTCCTCGCTCCGTGCAACTCCTCCCTTGCAGGTGTCCACGACAGTGGTGGGGTAGTGGTGGCGTCACCCCCCCATAATTGCATGCAGCTCACAGTAGAAGCGGAATGTATGGGGCTGTGACCCAGAGCACCCGTTCGCCTCCCTGGCTTTTTGGTACGCTTGCCTGAGCTCCTTGATTTTTGTACGACACTGCTCTGTGTCCCTGGAGTAGCCTCTTTCCGTCATGGCCCTGGAGACTTTAGCGTATGTATTTGCGTTCCTTTTTTTGGAACGTAGTTCTGCCATTACAGATTTGTCTCCACAACATGCAATGAGAACCAGTACCTCCCATTCAGACCATGCTGGAGCTTGTCTGCGAATCCACGACTGCGTGATCTCCTGTGATGGTGGACTCTGCATGGTTGCCTGTGATGGTGGACTGTGCTGATGGTCACCTGTGCTGATGGTGACCAAACAGGAAATGAAATTCAAAAGTTCCCGGGGCTTTTCCTGCCCACCTGGCTAGTGCATCGGAGTTGAGAGTGTTGTCCAGAGCGGTCACAAGGGAGCATTCTGGGATAGCTCCTGGAGGCCAATAACGTCGAATTCCATCCACAATACCTTTAACCCGGGATTGCGATCTCGATTTAAGTGCTACTCAACTTGCCGAGGTGGAGTACAGAAATCGGATTAAAGAGCCCTTTAAATCGAAAAAACGGTTTGGTCGTGTGGATGGAATCTTTTTTTCCCCGAATTAACTTGGCTAATTCTGAAACAACAGACTAGTGTAGACCAGGCCTTAGAAATGCTGCTACTCTATCAAGTGTAAAGAGAGTGAACAAAATAGTGGAGCTCCAGTCCCAGTGAGAACAATGGGAGATGGTGGTTCTTTTGAAAGGGGTCAATTCGTAATGACTCAAACTTTCAGTTATGAAAAATAACAGACAAAAAATGACTATTTATCCCAAATATCTTCAAAAGCTACTCAACAGGCAGGCCAGGAGGAAGGGGGAAACAAGGGTGTATTCATGTGTGTTTGCAGGGTGATGTAGAAAGGAGAGGGGGGAAGCTGGGATGCATGGGCAGGGGAAATTTGGTGGTGTGTGGATAGGGGAACATATGGAGGTGCAGGAGACAAGTGGAATTTTGAGTGGTTTGTGTATGAAATCTTAAAAAAAATAAAAGTCCAAACAAAACTACGTTAAAATGGAGTTAAAGTTGAGAGTAATAGCAGTAACTTAGGTTAAACGATAATACCAGGATGTTGCAATCATCCCAAAACCAAGGCATTCTAAACCTAAGAAATGCACCATGAAAGTTAAACTTTAAAAAATTCAAACACATTAAGGTATGGAACAGAATCGTTAGAGCATCCAAACAACCTTAACTCTGCCCCCTGATGACACTATGGGCAGGGGGAGAGAATCCAATGTGGCTTTAAAAATCACTTTAACTTAATCAGGGTCCCACACACTAGAATGCCTTAATCATAATCGTATGATTTTTGCATGGTGTCACTATAGGACAGAGTTTAGGTTTCTCCTAGAGGAGAAACTTTTGGTTATGAAGAAGAGTAAGGAGAAAAATTATCATTAATTCCTCAAAATAGTACTCAAATAGTACTCAAGCCTTTGCACAAGATCTCCATGAGTTTTAGCTGTACAGAAAGTTAGAGGAGTCCATGACAGAGCAGAGTTAAGGTTGTTTGAGTGTCCCGATTGTGCTGTGCATTTCCAGACATTCTCTCCCTCTCCCTCTCTCTCTCTCTCACACACACACACACACACACACACACACACACACACACACACACACACACACACACATCACTTCAAGCCACCAAATGCAGCCACCTCTTGGATGGAACATGGCAGCATTATAAAAGGAATGAAGAACAATGGATCCAGCTGAAGCAGAAGGTGGAGTTAAGGAGACAGAATATGATCAGCTAACCTGGAATTTAGTCTGGGTTTGCTATAAAAAGTGTGATGTGATTTTTATTAACCAAAACTGGTTAGAACCTTGATTTCCTGTGTCACAATACTCCTTAACATTGTTAACAAAAAAATCACAAACCACATTGCCTATTTAAACACATCATTTGATGTATTCTCTCCCCCCCGCCCCTCCGAAAATGCATTAAGTCTAGGTGCTAGGATGGTGCCATTGGCTTGACCCGCAGCAGGAATGGAAGCACCCACAGCTCCACTGTGCTAGTTTTCACTTGCTGGAGAAGTTTGTAACAGAAGTGTCGGTCCCATTTACTAGCTGTCATTCATTTTTATTTTCCATGTTTAACATTAAACATCATAAAACAGTACTAATGAGAATTTTCATGTTAATACACACACACACCCCCTTTTTTTTTTTTTTTTTTTTAAAGTTTATCAGTGAGGAAGCGTGAAATCTACTGTTGTTGCCAGGACCCACCTGTAAAATCTGTTATCCTTCTCCATGGGTTAGTTACTGGGAAGTGGGGATGGAGTGGGGGGTGTCTCACTTAGAATCAGCTATTTCCATAGGTGCAGACAGTGTTTATGATTCACAACCACAAAGCAGAAACTTGTTTGTGTTTTCCTTATCTAGCATTGTCCCTTTCTTTTTTAGCAGTATAATGTTAGCTCTTGTAGCGCTATGTAACGCAGTGGGTCAGATTCTGATCTCTGTTACCAGAGTGATTCCATTGACTTCGCTGCAGATAGTCCAGATTCACATCAAAAGTAGAATATGGCGCAATATTTCAAATCAGAACTTCTGGTTAAAGTTCAAAGTGTTTACATATACACAACTAAACAAATCCTACGGAATATTATAGCATCGACCAAAATGAGCTTTGCATGTTACATAGGATAATAAAGATCTAAGAAAAAGGGAAAGAGGAAAAAAATAGAGGGGTGGAAGAAGAAAGAGAAAAGTTAATGATGAAGCTTGTAGGTAACATAGTTCATGGTTCTCATCGTTTAAGGGATAAAGCCAAATAACGTTTAAAAATTCCATGTAAGCCAGGAGCTCTCTTGTTGAATCTCAATGTTATTTTCTCCTGATCCTTTGATGGAGATTAAAAATTTCCATGTGAATACAAAGAAAGAAACAACAGTTACTCTGAGATTTTCCCCCCAGCTTTGAATTTTCTAAACTAGAGCAGCAGCCACCATTCCCATCCCCTCCTCCCCCCACCACTCTCCCTTAAAGAAAAAAGTCAACTCACTTTGAAGAAAAAGACAAAACAAGGCCAGGGTAAGGAGGATTAGGGAAATGATATTTATATCATGGACCAAATTAAAATGTCAATGCAAGAGGCAGGCAAACAGCCCTTGCCATATAGACACGCCAGGCATGTTTCCTCAAGGAAATAGGAAAGAGATTTGAAAAGAGTTAATGCAGTCCTGAGTTAATACCACCTGCCTCAGACTCAACACCACTTAAAAGACAGTGTTTGGGTCCATTTCCCACAATGTGGTTTTAACGAGCACAATGGAAGAAGCAATTACAAGCCTTTTTCCCATCTCCTTATTGATTCAGGGCAAAAAACTCTGGAATTTCTGAGACATGCTAAGAATTTGGAGCTAGCAAATGTGGATTATATGCAGAAGGGGAAAAAAAGTAGCAAAAATTAAACAGCATGATCGGGGGGGGGAGGGGTTTCTGCTGCGTTCTGCTATAAGACATATTTTGCCCCACGTCTCTCAACAACCTCTCTCCCTATTCATTTTTCTTTAACCTAGTGGTTCCCAAACTTTAACAACCTGTGAACCCCTTTCACTAATATGTCAAGTCTCGCAAACCCCCTCCTAAAAATGAATATTTCCAGGGCTTTTCTCCTTTACCGGAGTATAAATGATAAAAACAGTGATCTTGGAAATATAAAATCTGTTTTTGTGACATGCTTATTACACACTATTTATTATTATTATTAATCATTACAGTATTTTTATTTCATTATGAAAACGGCAACACTCTTCCAAGATCTCACTTTCGTAGCTTGTATCACTTTGAATAAGCCTGTTATAAGACAAGGCTCCTATGTTTCATCAAGGAGTATCAGACGGGAAACAGCAGGAAGGTATTTAAGAAGCCAACTCAAAGAGCTCCTCCTACACAAGCATTCAGGTCTTGAGCAGTCCAGGCAAACAACGCACGTTACAACAAAGCTTAAACTTGTTCATCATAATTTTAAAAACAATACTAGCCGCCTATTTCATTTTAAAAACAGCTAAAAATATCCACCTCCCTTTCCATTTCTTATAAGGAGTCTTGGAGTTTAAATCTCCTGAGTGTGATAGAGATGCTTGCTTTGATCTGCTTAGCTCTTGGAAGTCCAGGGGCTCCGAGCTGCTGGCCCCGTGCTGCCCGGGGTCCCTAAGACGAGCGCTCTCCGCCATTAGGGAATTTTTTCCCCGAGAACCCCCTGTAACATTTCCCGAACCCCAGTTTGGGAACCACTGTTCTAACCCAAGACTAATTTTAACCAATAAAAGAACAACTCCAAAGTTAGGCAGTTTCTTGTACCTCACCTAATAACCCACAGCATTAATCAGGGCACTGAACAAACATTAGTGCTTCTTTCATTTTTGTCCCTGTTTTGCTACAAAAATGTTTGATGCAAAGAGTAAATCTATATTTTTTTAAGCTCACGTTAATTAGGAAATTTGTCAGCATCTTTTATATTAAGGGAGCTAAAAATCCGCAAATGAGTCATGGAAACTTTGAGAAACATTCTGTTGAAAGACAATTCCTCCTGCCTGCTGCCATCCTTGTTGTCCCAGATTGTTGATAACTAGGACCTTCGGTTCTGACAAGTTGACCACCTGCATGTGACTCTTTCTACAGCCATCATTCAGCGTTCCTGCCTAGCCTCGGGCTTTTGACCTGAGACCGAAGTTTCTGAATTTCTCAAACCCCCAGAATGGCCTCTAAAATCTCAGGACTCTTGGTGGTGATGACTGGCCAGAGGGAGCACACATGTGATGATCACAGACAGCACAACCTGAAAGTAGGGTGGACTAAATTATGGAAGCGATAGAGTGAAGGCAGGACAAAGCAAAACTGTTCTTGAGTTCCATCAATGTTTGGGTTCTCTTAGGCTAGTAGACATATTCCCAGGGACCTACTTTAGCCAAATAACATTAAGAGAACTAAGTAGCTTTCTAAAAAACAAACCATGGAAATGAAGATTCCTCTTAACTAAAAGCCCAAACCATTTGAAAGTATGCACACACACACACACATCCCCAGGATCACCCAAACACCCTTAACTCTGCCCACCTAGAGCCACCCAGAAAACAACAGGAACACCAGACAGCTCCAGGTTAACCAAATACTTTGCCTGGGAATGCCAACAGCTTTTCAGAATTGCTCTTTAATGGAAGTCTCTGTTGCCCTTGAAGGCCACCCAGGGAGTTTGGCAGTTCTCACCAACTGCTCAGTAATGGATCACAATCTTTCCCAGACAGCATCCCCTTCTTCTGCCAGATCAGCCCCACCTGCAGTTCCCTGCCAGCACCTCCCCCGCATCATGTGTATCTGAGCCACACACTGTCTGCAAACTGCCTGAGGGGCCAGGCTCAATTTGCAAAGTGTGCATCAAACAGAGGCTTTCTGATATTATGCCTAGACAACACGTGTGTAAATAACACACCAGTCAAACTGGTGTCTGTATATCAAAAAAATGGTGTATTATGTAAACTTAAGATACGTATGTATACCTTTAGATAAATGTATATAAAATACACTTTAAAAGATGTACCTATAGAATGTATACACTTCAAAATATAGACATATCTATAGTAAGTGGATAGATGTCTATACATTTATTGTGAATTTTATATTCTCACAATATATGTCTGAGTTTCGTATTTTTGCAAGAGCACCAAAAATATCTCCGTAATCTCCACAAGCTAAGAAAGGACCTACTACTTGTGAAGGAGCCGTGGGCTTTGCCGGCAGTAGGTCATTTCCCACTGCACTTGTCAGCTCTAGTGCGTCTCCCCATTGTTTCAGCTAACCCTGCCACAGAGCACTGATGTTTGACGTTTCTATAGAAATGGGTTTAGAGTTATGAGGAAACCAAACATTTTTAGAAAAATCCGGGGGGCGGGGGGAGGGAGGGAGAGAGAGAGAGAGAGAGAAAAACAGGGGAACTGTTACAGTTTTCCTTAATTTTCCAGAAAAAAATCAAGCTTTGGATGAGAGGACATCGAGATCATTCAGGTGGATCAGACTATTTGTGATGGATCTGGGGTGGAGAGAAAAGAACTGGAAGCCAGCCTCCAAGTTAATCCTGGAGGGAGGGACTAGTGGCCCCCCGTAATTATTTTCCTGGTAGAAATAGGGTGAAATTATGTCAGTTTTTAATTCTAATGGGAGAAAAACCTAGGAGAGGAAAGTATTAGGCTATTCAATTCTCAGCTGTAAACAGGTACCATATGCTGTCACATCATACACATGGGACCGTGTCATCAAGTGAGGAATGCATGGCAGGAGTAAATGGACCTTTCCCACACAAAAATCCTGCCTTATGCACAAGTGGCACTGTATAGAAAAGAACAAGGTTTGGATAATATTGTCCAGGAGACAAAGATTAAAAAGCCTAGAGGAGACAGGCCTGTTAGAGTCACATAACTGGCTCAAAAAACATACTAAAGGTTACATGGAGACAAAATCCAATTGGACTGGGGGCTAATGGCTGAGGCTACAGGTAGCAGAATAATGCAAAAAGAATCCTATCAAAACTGCTTTAATTGTTAAGTGAATCAGTGTTGGCCGTTTTCATGTCCTTTCGAAATTCACTTTCCACAGTTAGAGTCAATGGGCCCGATCCTCAGCCAGAGTGCCTCCACTGAAGTTAATGGCTAAGGATCAGGCCCATTGAATCGTACTAGCACAAATGCTCATGGATGGCAAATTTCAACACCATACACACAAGAATTTACAGAAACCAAATAGGAACATTTTCACTTTCAAGTATTTGTCACAGAGATACCTGCATGCTCACCCAGTCAGGAATCAGAACCACCACCATGTGACTTTGGACCAATCATAACCAACCAGCAAGGCTCATATTTCAAATATGGCATATTGAGCTTTCCCACCAAAAGATCTATGTATGATCAAGCCACAGAATTAAACTGACCCAATCATATAAGCAAACTCATGGAAGCTGAGGTCTGCCTGTGGATATTCCACACACAGAAAGAGAAGCTGCATTCATCAGAGATACAATTTTGTTGGGAATTATTTGCTCAGATCTAGTTTGAACAGTTGAGGTTTTTTCCATTTACGTTTCAATAAAGGAACTTTGCATCAACAAGCTGAATCAATACCAGAAAAAGACGATGATCTGGCAAGTTCTGAGTCTTGTCATGCCTGGTAAGGGGTAACATCTGATGTGAAAGGAAAATGGAGAAGATAAATTCACATTTCATGTTCTAATTGCTTAAATGCACACGGCTGGGTGAGGTTGGGATTTTTTTGCTTGTTTGGAGAGCTACAATCTATTTGCTCTGTCTACATACAGTACACTTCCTGCAGGAGCTGTTTGTTTATTTACCCATTTTGATCACAAGGAAAGTATTCATTATAAAACCCCTCTTTAAAGCGAAGAAGAAAACATTCCAACCATACGGCTGACACATGTTAACTTGCAGGTATTCACAGAGCAGGTTCTGTTTTTAAGGCCGTACAAAGACCACCAAGCTGGGAGTTTAGCTCTGCCAGACCTCCCCCAGCCAGCAGCTCTTGCCAGAAAACACAGGTGACAGTCTGAATGATAAAAAGGCATTTACAGGGGAAAAAGGAAAAAACGCACTGGTTTAGTCTGCAGCACCTTAACATAAACTTGCAAGGGGCCTCTGTGTACAACCTACCACACAGCCATCCAAGCGGGAGCCTTCATACAAATTCACCCTCACCCCCCGTTTTAAAAGACCCATGTCGTCTCTCTGCTGTCCCGTTTTTTTCCACAGGGGAGAAAAAGCCCGGTTTATTCCTACTTATTTCAGCAGTGCAAAAGGCAACGGTTAGCTTCACTAAAAGTGAGCCAGTGGACGGAGCTGGACTTTCACTACACAGTTTGTTGCAAAGGAGATTAGCTCTCAGTTCTGGGAACAGTTCATTACTGGGAACCCTGGCTGTTAGGTCCACAGTCCTGAGGAAAACCGGTGAAGATCTAATCCTTTCCCTTAGCTCTCAATCAGCTCTCTCTGGTTCCAGCAAGCCCCTACGGGCAGAGTACTCAGCGGGGAGGGAGGGAGACATTAGGTGAGTGACAAGTGAACTGTATCGGGGGAATTGAGGCTATCATGCCTACTTCTCCCCAGTCGGACCTTCCAAAGTAATCACACGATCACTCTCTATTATATTTGTCCTTCACTGTGGTTCTAATTTGCCCTGTTAGTACCAGGAGTCCTGCCAGGAAACAAAACTGTCCAGTGTCCAAGTGGCTGTAAAGAAAAGCAATAGATTATCCTGCATCAAACAATTCAAGATTGCTAGGTTCAAAACACATATGTGGTTTTTAATATGCACAGATACATAAACAATTATACCCAGATTTTGAAAAGAAACAGGAACAGGAGAAATGCTCCAATATGCAAGAAACGCATTTGTTGGTAACCATGGTCATTTCTTTTATACACATGCTTAAGAGTCTGATTTCCAGGAAATTGAGGCCAAAGGTCCACTTGCATTAGCAAATGCGATTACCACAATTGTGCACACAAATTGCGCAAGATTCACATGCACAGGTAAAGTAACTACACAAGGGCAAATGCAATATGGTATCTGCTTTCTGAAAACTCAGGCCCTCAGTTGTCATATATGTTTATTACAGGCAAGTGGTGCCACCCAAAGTTAAGGTTGACCAACACTTCCCAGTAGAAGACCTTGTTTTCACTTGCTTATGAACTTTGCCAAACGTTAACCATTTCAGCTGAAATTACCCATAACAGGTGTTTGCCTCAGGCTGATATTTTTTTGGAAAGTTTCAGCAAAAATAGTTCAATCATTTCCAAGAATGAGATTAGGGAAAAATATGTTGTTTTGTCCATGTTAAAAAACAAACAATTCAAACCCCCGCCCCGACCTTTAAAAAAAACCAAACACATTTAATTGACAAGCTCTAGCACGCCTCCATGCTTTGGTGCAGAGACTTGAAATTTGGCACAAGTTCACCTTTGTGTCAGGGATGTGTCATTTGCCATCCCCATGAAAAAATGTCCAAATCTGGCCAAGTTATAAGCGTGCAAAAAAAAAAAAAAAAAAAAAAAAATCACAGTTCACACATGCTCAGAAGAGACTTTTGTTTTTCAGCTAAATTCTTCCAAGAGTCTATGTGCACTGGACATGCTCTATCCGCTCACAATGCCTACATGATGAATGTCCTGTGCAAGGGCCATGCCAAATCCAGTACTGAGAGGAGCAGCGAAGGAGGCTTAAAAGCATATCTCGGTGCCGTGAAAGGTTCTGGCGCCAGCATGGAAGTTGGGCCAGACTCTCTCAGCCTTAATTTCTCTTGTGGTGTAGTGCTGAGGGCTTCTTCCTTGACCTAGAGTCCTCCCTGTGGGGTGGATGTGTTGCCCACTTAGAGCTGTTTATGCCTGGTGTTCGGGGGACAGAGCTGGGTCTCTCTGCCCTGGAGTGGTGCCAACACCTCGGGGCCGAGGTTAATGCAGCTGGTGTCAGGGATGTTGATGTCAGAGGTTCTGCCACCTTTGTTTCCCTGCTGGAAGTGAGTGCGGTGCCCAGCAGCCAAGGGGCTCGCTGAGACGATAGAGAGGGTTACTCACCTTGTGCAGTACCTGATATTCTTTGAGATGTGTCCCCCTGTGGGTGCTTCACTTCAGGTGATGGTGCATCCTGGTGCCCTTGATCTGAGGTTTTTCCATAGCAGTGCTCAGCAGGGCCAGCTGTCTTGTGGCACCTGTCTGTCCCATTGAGTGCACATGTGCGGCCCGCACCCCCTTTGTTCCTTCTCTACCGTACAGTCCTCGTATCAAACTCCAAAGTAGAGGGGAGGAGGGTGGGTAGTGGAGCACCCACAGGGACAACCATCTCCAAGAACCTCAGTTACTGCACTAGGTGAGTAAGCTTCTCTTCTTCTTCTTCTTCGAGTGCTGTCCCTGTGGGTGCTCCACTTCAGGTGAATGTAGAGCAGTACCCATGAAGGATGGGGGGACTTTGGAGGTATATGGCTAACCAAAGTGGAAAGGACTGGAAGGCCAAGTATGGCATCGTCCCTGGAGTGTTGTGTAATGGCGTAGTGATCGGTAAAGGCATGTTCTGACGCCCAAGTGGCGGCTTTGCAAATGAAATGGGTACATTGTGAAGAAAAGCCACAGAAGTTGCCATAGCACGTGTGGAATGGGATCTGAGGCCTGTAGGGAGTTCTATTTCCCTTGATTCGTAGCACAGACGAATACAGTTCGATATCAATTTCGAAAGTCGTTGTTTGGATATTGCTGACCCTTTGGAACATTCCGCTGTCGAGACAAAGAGTCTCGGTGATTTTCGGAAAGATCTCGTCCTGTCCAGGTAGAAGGCTACCGCCCGTCTGACATCTAGGGTGTGTAGTGCTGCATCCTGTGAGCACATGCGCTGCTTGGGATAGAATGTGGGAAGGTGAATGGGTTGGTTGATATGGAAGGTTGAGGACACTTTGGGGAGAAATTTTGGATGGGGTCATAATGTGACCTTGTCCTTCAAAAAGATGGTGTAGGGTGGGTGGCCATTAGTGCGCCAATCTCACTAACTCATCTAGTGGAAGTAATGGCTACTAAGAAAGCCACCTTCATGGACAGGTGAAGTAAGGAGCAGGTAGCCATTGGTTCGAATGGAGGTTCCATGTGGGGGTGGGGGAATGCATCTCCAGATAGAGGTTTTGTAGACCAAGCATGAAGCACTTTGTAATAGGGTGTGTGAAAACTGAAAACCCCTCGATTGTGTCATGGAAAGTATTAATCGCTGCAAGGTGAACTTTGATAGAGCTTAGCGATAGTCCTGAATTCTTCAATTCGACCAAATAGTCTAGTACCGCTGGTAATGGTGCAATACATGTAGCGATCTGTTGTTTGAACACTACGTGGAGAAACGCTTCCATTTCTGCAGGTAAGCAGTGCGTGTAGATTGGTGTCTGCTGTTTAGCAAAATATTTTTCACTTGTTCTGAACAGTGGAACCATGGAGGAACCACGCTTTCAGATGGAGCTTCTCTAGTTGTGGACGTAGGACTTGTCCGTTGTCCTGCGACAGAAGGTCTCATGTTAATGGGAGAGTCTGTGGCGGACAGATCGACAGACGTAACAGGTAAGGGTACCATGTTTGTCGGGGCCATACTGGAGCAATCAGAAAGATTGTGGCCTCGTTTTCCTTTATTTTGTGTAGGACTCTGTGGATTAGTGGTATTGGTGGGAATGCGTACATAAATGAGTTGTCCCACAGAATTAGAAAGGCATCCCCTAGGGATCAGGGGCAGAGTCCTGCTCGGGTACATTTGCGGTTCTGGAACATGGCAAATAAGTCAATGGAAGGGAATCCCAATCATCTGAATATTCGGTGGAGGGTTGTGGGGTTCATTTCCCATTCGTGTTCCCGTGAGAAGTGTCTGCTGAGGGTGTCGGCGGTGGTGTTTTGGCATCCAGGAAGGTAAGAGGTTGAGATGTCTATATTGTAGCGGCTGCACCAGTCCCATAGCATCATGGCTTCGGTGCACAGGGAGTGGGATCGAGCCCCCCTTGTCTGCTGATGTAGAACATGCATGCTACGTTGCCTGTCATGACTCGGATGTATTTGTTCCTTATTAGGGGGAGGAAGTGATTGGGGGATCCTTGTCTGATCCTAGGAGAAGTGATTTCTCCATTAGGATCATCTTCAGGCGGAGGTCCCGGTCTCGGCGGGCTCATGCCCTCAAGTTGCTGCAATAAACGCACTTAGAAGGAATGTGCATCTCTCCGAGGCACGTCACACATTGAGTGTGTCCATCGGATCTAGGCATTACCTTGCGGCAGGAACCGCATCTCTTAAAACCAGGAGAACCTGGCATAGTCGTTAACGTTAATGTTCATGCCCTGAGGGGGGACTATGAACTAAGGAGAACTAACAAATCTAAGTATTGAAGAAAAAAATTTAAACGAACTATGCAACTACAATAAAAGAAAATTTATTTAACTACTAATTTCTATTTTTTTATACTCTAGGGAGAAAGGGCTGTCACACTGCGGAGAGCTCTGTCTTCAGCCAAGGATGGTTGAGAAGGAACGTGCGCTCAATGGGACAGACAGGCGCCATGAGACAGCTGGAGAGCGCGTGCATGGCCCGGACGAGCACAGCTATGGAACAGCCTATGAGCAACAGTGCCGGGAGTCACCATCACCTGAAGTGGAGCCCCTACAAAGACAGCACTCGAAGAATCCTGGAGGACAGCCAAGATCCTGGAGCTGAAGTTACCCTCATGGGTTGCTCCAAGAGGGGTAACTTGAGACTCATATCTCAGGACTTTCGCATGCAAGACAAAAAGGAGCAGCAGATAACAGACTTGCTGGGGACATGTGCTTCTCCGAGACAGAACAGGCAGCTGCTGTCTTCTTCTATGGGGATTCAGGGTTTAAACCCCAAAGATTTGGAGTCCGCCATAACTAGCGGTTGTCAAGAAGCACCTCACCCCACTGTACAGGGAGGTCTCCCCTCTGTCTGTTATAACTGCTCTCTCTCTTGCTCTCTTTTTTGGGGGGGGCGGGGGCGCGGCAGCACACAAATTATATTGGAATTGGAAAGGGTTCTGAAAAGGGCAACAAAAATTATTAGGAGTATGGAACGGCTTCCATAGGAGGACAGAGTAATAAGACTGGAACTTTTCAGCTTGGAAAAGAGATGGCTAAGGGGAGATATGATTGAGGTCTATAAAATCATGACTGGTGTGGAGAAAGTAGATAAGGAACTGATGTTTACTACTTCTCATAAAACAAGAACTAGGGGTCACCAAATGAAATTAATAGGCAGCAGGTTTAAAACAAATAAAAGGAAGTATTTCTTCACACAATGCACAGTCAACCTGTGGAACTCCTTGCCAAAGGATGTTGTGAAGGCCAACACCATAACAGGGTTCAAAAAAGAACTAGATAAATTCATGGAGGATAGGTCCATCAATGGCTATTAGCCAGGCTGGGCAGGAATGGTGTCCCTAGTCTCTGTTTGCCAGAAGCTGGGAATGAGTGACAGGGGATGGATCACTTGATGATTCCCTGTTCTGTTCATTCCCTCTGGGGCACCTGGCATTGGCCACTGTCAGAAGACAGGATACTGGGCTAGATGGACTCTTGGTCTGACCCAGTAGGGCCATTCTTATGTTCTTAAAGAAAATTAAAATACAGAAAGGAATAAAAAGGAATCAGGGAAGAATCTTCTTTACTGAAGTAAGGTTTGAAAGTCAGAACCAGGTCCGATATAGTCCACCTTGCATCTCATTGCCATGAGTGGTAAGAGGGAATCGAAGAGTGCAGGGCCGCTTTGCTCTTTCAGCTCTCTTATGGGAGCATGAGGTGACTCAGGGCACATGTGTGGCCCAGACACAACCTGGTAGGCAAAAGATTCTGAGCTCGCATCCAGGGGGTGCATGTGCAGCTCCAGTGGGATCCACACGGACACGGACTCGAAGGAGAACATGTATTTTATGGGGTCAGAAAAAATCTGCAGTAGGATGAAGTCTGACAAGAGTGATCTTAGCCAAGAACCACATTTTTTCATATATTATATATACAATAAAAATGATTTGGGGGAAAAATTATAAGTAGGGCTATATTTTTTAAAGAGGCCTCAACTTGGCCTCTAATTTACTGCCCACCATCAATTGAGGGTGAAAATGATAGCATTCAGATGATGAGCCTCATTTGTGGGGACAATCAAGTAGTTAGCCATCTACCATAAATGCTATTCTTTGTGCCTGTAACTGACTGTGGGCATGATATTATTGATACATCCTGTGTACTTTAAACACACATTGCGCACACGCACGCACACGAATCCATACCAATTACACAGACCCCCATTCTCCACTCTGCCAGTACAAATTCACAAAAGGAGTTTTGGGGTGTCAATGATAAGCTCTGTAAGCAGAAAAGTTGCTGTATTATTTTTTTAAACAGAAATTCTGCCAGGGTAGAGCTTCGGAAATATTTTGGAAAAGGAACAAATGAAAATCTACTATGTTATTTCATGTAGATCACTATTTTTCCACTGAAAGTTTCCTGGGGATTGTAAGCAAGCCAACTCTGAGCACATACTGCATTGATATTAACACCTGCCTATACAGCATGCGTGCTCGAAGAGCACAGGCTCAGATCCTCCCTCTGCTACCGATTGTGCTCATAAGGGAAAAGGGAATAAGGACTCTTTTTCCATTTCCCCTGTAAGCAGCAGGAAGGCAGGATTCCAACCTAGTGCTCAAGAGAGAGAGTGCCAGAAAAGGGGACTGGCTACCGTGCTGGCCAGCACCACAGAGCCCCAAGGGTGTGAGGCCTGCCAGATGTGGGGGGTGAGTATGCCCCCAGCCAGCTTCAGCCTCTGCAGCTGTCTGCAGCGTGCTGGCCTTTGCTGCATGCTGATCCTTTTAAAAGAAGCAATACTGTGCACTTCTCCATGAGGTGCAGGTGTTCACCATGAGCCCTCTAGCCCCACACTGGCAGAATGGCTCCTGTCATTAACACACGGCCAGCACTGTGCCACTTCTCCCTCACCACTCCGAGGGTCTCCTAGCACTAACAATTTGGCCCTCGAGTTATCTTTAATATTCTCATAAAAGGAGGCTTTTTTTTTTTTTTTTTTAAATTAAAGGAAAGCTTTCTCACAGGTGCCATGTTTAGGACCCTGCATAGAGAAGCAAGATCTTCTATTGAGTCATGCTGGTATCAGGGTCTAGGGATCCTGCTCAGAGATGTAGGGCTGTTCTGCTGACTCACCATGGCACCAATACCGAGGCGGTCCCATTAGCTCCAATCTCTCGCAGGCAGAGGGAACAGAGGGTCCTGCAGGGAAAATCCCTAGGAACAGCCTAGCTCAGGGTTCATTTTAGACCAAGTCTGTTTCTTGTTGTTTAAGTTTACATTACAGGTAACTCCCCAGGAAGACAGCAAATTTGGACCATCTTAGTGTAATGTGTGTATCATGCCAGGGGAGGGTGGGACGGTCACAAGTTTATAGACCTATTCCACTGGAATTCAAAATTGGGCTAGTGTTTGAGAGTTGCGTGGGATTTGGGGGGCATTTTAACTGCCAAAAAGATCTACTTTTTCACACGCAAAGAGTGTTTTTCCTTCTGTGAAGAAATCAAGCCTGAAAAACCTCTCCCAGGTTTAAACAAACAATAGCAAGGGTACGTGACCGCTTGACTTTGTAAGGACACAAATATTGCAGTATTTGATGTACACATAATACATAGACAAAAATAATGGCAGTTTTCACCGACCATCATTCAGATGCACTAGGGAATCTTGCTTTTCGGAAGCTCTAGAACTTGTTTGCTTTGCCAACAGACTTTGCTATAACATAACAGAACTTCTAGCAGGAATATCAGTTACTCATTCACATTTAATACATTATCAAGCCTTTAGTTCTGTGAGCTGAGTTATGGACTGGTTAAGAAGAATTTGCCCTCTCATAGCATCTTCCATCAGATAGTTCTAAGCACTTTACAAACATTGATTAATTTAGACTCCGAACAGTCCCGGGCAGAGGAGGAAACTGAGGCACAGAGAAATGAAATGACTTGCCCAAGGTCATGAAGGAAGCCGTGGTAGAGCTGATAACAGAACGCCGGAATTCTGATACTGTATCCTGTTCTTGAACCACAAGACCAGTGTCTTCTCTAGAAATCTTGCACTACTAGATGGCTTCTCTAGGGTGTGACCTTCTCATATCCAAAGCAACAATCGTACTTCAACCAACAGTGAATTGGTTAAGCTTTTGTTAAACGATATTTCCCCCCTTTGTAGCTGATGCTCAGCAACTTTGGACTTGTCTACATACAGTGTGTGCACCAGTTTATTTAAACTGCAACTCGGTGTATTAAATCAGATGATTTTAAATGGATTACAAACTGATTTAAAGTAGCCCAATTTAAGACATTCAAATTGATTTAAGCACTTCCCCATCCAAAGGTGTACTGATGTAATGAAAACAACACAGGAATGCAGGGGCAAGATTAGAAAGGCAAAGGCACAAAATGAGCTCAAACTAGCTACGGGAATAAAGGGAAACAAGAAGACTTTTTATCAATACATTAGAAGCAAGAGGAAGACCAAAGACAGGGTAGGCCCACTGCTCAGTGAAGAGGGAGAAACAGTAACAGGAAACTTGGAAATGGCAGAGATGCTTAATGACTTTTGTTTCGGTCTTCACCGAGAAATCTGAAGGAATGCCTAACATAGTGAATGCTAATGGGAAGGGGGTAGGTTTAGAAGATAAAATAAAAAAAGAACAAGTTAAAAATCACTTAGAAAAGTTAGATGCCTGCAAGTCACCAGGGCCTGATGAAATGCATCCTAGAATACTCAAGGAGCTAATAGAGGAGGTATCTGAGCCTCTAGCTATTATCTTTGGAAAATCATGGGAGACGGGAGAGATTCCAGAAGACTGGAAAAGGGCAAATATAGTGCCCATCTATAAAAAGGGAAATAAAAACAACCCAGGAAACTACAGACCAGTTAGTTTAACTTCTGTGCCAGGGAAGATAATGGAGCAAGTAATTAAGGAAACCATCTGCAAACACTTGGAAGGTGGTAAGGTGATAGGGAATAGCCAGCATGGATTTGTAAAGAACAAATCGTGTCAAACCGATCTGATAGCTTTCTTTGATAGGATAATGAGTCTTGTGGATAAGGGAGAAGCTGTGGATGTGGTATACCTAGACTTTAGTAAGGCATTTGATACGGTCTCGCATGATATTCTTATCGATAAACTAGGCAAATACAATTTAGATGGGGCTACTATAAAGTGGGTGCATAACTGGCTGGATAATCGTACTCAGAGAGTTGTTATTAATGGTTCCCAATCCTGCTGGAAAGGCATAACGAGTGGGGTTCCGCAGGGGTCTGTTTTGGGACCGGCTCTGTTCAATATCTTCATTAACGACTTAGATATTGGCATAGAAAGTATGCTTACTAAGTTTGCGGATGATACCAAACTGGGAGGGATTGCAACTGCTTTGGAGGACAGGGTCATAATTCAAAATGATCTGGACAAATTGGAGAAATGGTCTGAGTTAAACAGGATGAAGTTTAACAAAGGCCTGGTCTACACTACGGGTTTAGGTCGACTTTAGCAGCGTTAAACCGAATTAAGCCTGGACACGTCCACACAACGAGGCCCTTTCTTTCGACTTAAAGGGCCCTTTAAACCGGTTTCTTTACACCACCTCCGACGAGGGGATTAGCGATAAAACCGGCCTTTGCGGGTCGGAATTGGGGTAGTGTGGACGGAATTCGATGTTATTGGCCTCCGGGAGCTATCCCACAGTGCTTCATTGTGACCGCTCTGGACAGCGCTCTCAACTCAGATGCACTGACCAGGTAGACAGGAAAAGACCCGCGAAGGTTTGAATTTCATTTCCTGTTTGCCCAGCGTGGAGAGCACAGGTGACCACGCAGAGCTCATCAGCACAGGTAACCGTCATGGAGTCCTCCCAGGATCGCAAAAGAGCTCCAGCATGGACCGAACGGGAGGTACGAGATCTGCTCGCCATATGGGGAGATGAAGCAGTGATAGCTGAACTCCGTAGCAGTAAAAGAAATGGAAAAGTATTAGAAAAGATCTCCAAGGCCATGAAGGACCGAGGCCATAACAGGGACACACAGCAGTGCCGCGTGAAAATTAAGGAGCTACGGCAAGCCTACCACAAAGCCAGAGAAGCAAACGGAAGGTCCGGGGCAGAGCCGCAAACTTGCCGCTACTACGCGGAGCTGCATGCGATCCTAGGGGGTGCAGCCACCACTACCCCAACCGTGTGCTATGACTCTCTCACTGGAGAAACACACAGGGAAGACGGTTCGGGGAACGAGGAAGATGACGATGGAGGTACTGTAGGTAGCTCACAGCAGCAAGGAAGCGGAGAAACCGGTTTCCCCAACAGCCAGGATATGTTTGTGACCCTGGACCTGGAACCAGTAACCCCCGAACTCACCCAAGACCCTCAGGGCACACAGGAGACCTCTGGTGAGTGTAACTTTGTAAATATTTGTAAACATTACAAAAAAAAAGCAAGCAAGTCTGTTAACGTGTATGGGGATGGAGCGGAAATCCTCCAGGGACATCTCCAGAAAGCTCTCCTGGTTGAAATGGGGTGATTTTATTAAGGGGGACATTCAGAGGCGCCCGTTCCTGCTCTTCTGACCAGAAATGTTCCCCGCTGTTAACCACGCGGTGGGGGGGAGGGGTGAAGTGATCATCCCAGAGAATCGTGTGTGTGTGTGTGTGGGGGGGTGGTTTACTTGTGTTTGTGCCGCATGTTAACCGGGAAACCGCAGCCCCCTCCTTTTACATTGAAACCCCATTTTAAATGGACAACCCAATTCATCCTTGATATGGGAAATGCGCTGCTGTTTGCAACCTTTCCCGCATGTTAAGAAGGTTAAAAAAGCCAAAACACTGTGGCCTACGATGGCTGCCTGCAAGCCGAAATATGCGACCTTGTAATGAAAGAGTGTACCCATTGTTCCCTAAAATGTGTCTTTTTTAACCACCTCTCCCTTCTCCTCCACCAGCTGCAAATGTTTCTCCTTCGCAGAGGCTCGTGAACATTAGAAAGAGAAAACGTAAGACGAGGGACGAGATGTTCACGGAGCTGCAGATGTCCGCCCAGGCTGATAGAGCACAGCAGAATGCGTGGAGGCAGTCAATGTCGGAGATGAGAAAAGCCCAATATGAACGAGAGGAGAGGTGGCGGGCTGAATCGCGGGAAGAACAGAGCAAGTGGCGGGCTGAAGACGATAGGTGGCGTCAGCTTGCAGACAGACGGCAAGAGGCAATGCTCCGTCTGCTGGAGCATCAAAGTGATATGCTCGAGCGTATGGTTGAGTTGCAGGAAAGGCAGCAGGAGCAGAGACGGCCGCTACAGCCCCTGTGTAACCAACAGCCCTCCTCCCCAAGTTCCATAGCCTCCTCACCAAGACGCCCAAGAACACGGTGGGGGGGCCTCCGTCCACCCAGTCACTCCACCCCAGATGATCGCCCAAGCATCAGAAGGCTGGCCTTCAATAAGAGTTAAAGTTTTAAAATGCAGTGTGTCCTTTTCCATCCCTCCTCCCCCACCCATCCCACTAGAGCATTTTATTGTGTGGACATACACAATCGGCTGTATACAACCGATTTCAATAAAACCGGCTTCTATAAATTCGAACTAATTTCGTAGTGTAGACATACCCAAAGACAAATGCAAAGTGCTCCACTTAGGAAGAAAAAAATCAGTTTCACACATACAGAATGGGAAAAGACTGTCTAGGAAGGAGTATGGCAGAAAGGGATCTAGGGGTTATAGAGGACCACAAGCTAAATATGAGTCAACAGTGTGATGCTGTTGCAAAAAAAGCAAACATGATTCTGGGATGTATTAACAGGTGTGTTGTGAGCAAGACACGAGAAGTCATTCTTCCGCTCTACTCTGCGCTGGTTAGGCCTCAGCTGGAGTATTGTGTCCAGTTCTGGGCACCGCATTTCAAGAAAGATGTGGAGAAATTGGAAAGGGTCCAGAGAAGAGCAGCAAGAATGATTAAAGGTCTTGAGAACATGACCTATGAAGGAAGGCTGAAAGAATTGGGTTTGTTTAGTTTGGAAAAGAGAAGACTGAGAGGGGACATAATAGCAGTTTTCAGGTATTTAACAGGGTGTTATAAGGAGGAGGGAGAAAACCTTAGCCTCTAAGGATAGAACAAGAAGCAATGGGTTTAAACTGCAGCAAGGGAGGTCTAGGTTGGACATTAGGAAAAAGTTCCTAACTGTCAGGGTGGTTAAACACTGGAATAAATTGCCTAGGGAGGTTGTGGAATCTCCATCTCTGGAGATATTTAAGAGTAGGTTAGATAAATGTCTATCAGGGATGGTCTAGACGGTATTTGGTCCTGCCATGTGGGCAGGGGACTGGACTGGATGACCTCTCAAGGTCCCTTCCAGTCCTAGAATCTATGAATCTATGAATTAAACCAGTTTAAAACTCACATCTTCAATTAAACTGGAGCTACTTTGTGTGTAGACCAGGCCCCTGTGCTATCTGGAATGACAGGCACTCTGTGCTCCCCAGGCGATCCCACAACCTGCCAGGAATCATAATCTTCCTCTGCAACATGCTGCACCATAGCTGGCCCTAGGAGCTGAGGTTTTAACTGCTAGGCAAGGTGTTTTCTGCTTGTGTATGTTAAAATACAATGAAAATAAAATGTGGATCCCTCACTGATGCTGCAACAATGAAAAAAGAGAAGTAATTCCTACCATCACACCCCCAGGTTCCAATATTAACACAGTGTAAATATTGCAATACCAAGGAAGTACACTGTGTCAGTGCTTCCTGGCACAGTACAACAGCTTCACTGTTCACTTCAGGCCCTGCAGTTAGTTTTAACCACACTCAAACTTAAACAAGACATCTAAGCTTCTCCAGCCCCAGCGCGGAATTGAAGAAAAGTAAAATCTTAATGAAAGTTTTCTCTGGACTGAAAAACAAAGTATTTAAAAAACAATCATATAAACGTCAGTACTTTTGAGGCAAAAATATTCCACAGGATCTTTCAAAAGTCCTGGAATACTGCTCCTGATCATGGAAAGATCTCTGAGTATGCACTGTCCTTCCCTTCCCCCAGAAAAGAAAAACAAGCTGAGAATGCCCACCAGTGCCGGAAGCCTGAAAACCGGGTTATTCATTGTGGCAGGAATCCCATTTTCCAAGCATGGCAACACTGTACTGTGATTGGCTCTCTCACAGTTGGTTATTGGTTGAATAATAAACATGTAGCTGAATAAAGATAAACTAGCAGCCACCTGTGGTTAGTAATCTCATTTTGTTATCAAGCCTTGAAAATGTTAACTAAATGGTATGATACATGAAGCCAAGAAGTCAATTATAATTTAAAGGGCTTAGAAAATAAGACCTAATTTAAGAGATGTGGGCATGTTCAGCATACAGATAAAAGACAACCAATGATCACTGCACAAATGAAAAGCTGTTTTAAAGAGGACAGGGAGCTGCTACAGGTGTGGAGAACAGAATTTGGCATTTTCATAACAGAAAGTGCAATCCTGCTCTTGCTGAAGTCAAACCTCCACCTGGCTTCATGCTTTATGCTACAAGCCTTAAAAATATTATGAGCCAAATTTTCAAAAATGAGATTTAATTTTGCACAGGCCTTTCATGGATGCCAATAAAAAAAATGCTGATTTCTATCCCTCTGAAATTATTATTTGTATAGCACACAGGGACCAGGACCGAGTTATGTGAGGCACTGTGCAAACATATAACAGAGATGGCCCAGAGTTTACCAGCTAAGTTTAAGAGAAGACACAGACAAGGCGGGCACAATATAGACAGTGAGGCAGTGAAATGCACGAGACATCTAAAATTATCATTTGCACCTGTAAAACTAAATGGGTTGAGGCCTTTGTGAAAATTTGACCCTATGTGTTCACTTAGGAAAGAAAGGCGCAAACTACATTTCACTCTGAAGTCATGTGATCCATAAACATGACTCCACAAATGCCACCTGCCTTCTAAAATGAACTCTAACCGAGCACTGGGAGCTTTGGCTGCTCCAAGTACCAACTACCCGTGGCCAATCAAGCATTTCCAGCTTGCAGATTTGTTTCCAATGCCTATGATTAATTCAACTGATTGGTACAAATGATCCCAAGTGCCAGCCCCAGCAATAGAGAAGCACTACACTTAACAGTGATGAGAGAGTCCCCTGGGGATTTGTCACTGATTTTCCATTTAAAAGACACACACATACAGTCCTGATCCTGCAAACTTTCCACATGTGGAACCTCCAACCAAATAACCAAGAGGGGGCGTGCATCATGAGAACCTGTATTTGTGCCTTCCTTTGTGATCAAGGCCACTAGAAGTTCCTTCCTTCCTCAGTGTTCTCTCTCCTGTCAGTTTCTCTGCTAAGAAATATGGCTACAAATTCAACATCTAGTTATGACCTTTAGCCTCCATCTCACTTCAAAGGGGGAAATATATCTGAGAACTTAGTGAACATTCACTATCTGGAGTGGGCATGACAGATGCCACAGAAGATCTAGGAACTGAAAGTCGTCCCCAGGCTGAACTACTAGCTGTGTTTGGTTTAAAGTAAACACATTGATTTTTTTTTTCCTGTTACATGAAATGTTATAGCCAGGATCACTCTCGTCTTCCATAAATGGATGTTTTCCTTACCCTTGGTGGGTGGTCTCAAAGTTTCCACATGAGAACAACACAAACTAAGAACATAGGATGCTACAGAGATAGCCTGCCTACAGGGTTAGTGGGTAGGGAAGAGGGGAGAGAAAAGGTGATTACTGAGCATGTGCTGGAGAAAAAGAAATAGGCATGAAATGTATTTACATCTCTACCCAGTGAAGAAACCCTAGAAGAGATGACTAGCCTAGGAAGTACAGCTGTTGTAGGTAGAAGCAAGGGACATGGTGAGATTATCAGAACGGAGGCAAATTTGTCTGCTTTTTAATTTTGCTGTTGCAGGATTTAAAACAAAAGCTCTGGTTAGAAATCATAGATTTTTAAACACAGCTAAGTGTTTGGACAAGTTATTTGATTTTAGAAACAGATGCAAAACGCTGTTTAACAGAACCCTGCAGCTAGACAGCTACGTATCACATTAAACGTCTGGCATCACCACCTCCCTCTGCCCATTCCTTACCTATTTTCTGCAAGGAAGTCCACCACGTACTTCTTCAGGCAGTATAGATGGGCATCCACCAGCCCTGTCCTGATGTGCATTCGAGGATGCCTGGAAGGGAAAAGAAAACAGGGAACTCACACCACAGCATTCCACAGCCATTTTTAAGAACTCTACCTTGTTGTTAAAGCAATGGATGGTAAAAGTTTACAAGGGGCAAATGTATTCCTACCCACCTACTGCAGGCTTAACAAAGAGGTGAACAGTGATGGCTGCCATCACTGGAATCTGTCTATAAACGTACACCTGCTGGCTCCGCACTGACCGACTACACAGGAAAACACTTCCCCCCAAAAGTCATTATTTCTGCTACATTTCCTCTGTAAGCTGAGATTGTACGTTGCTGGGGAGAAAGCCCAGGTAACGGGCCCAGCCTGTTCCAAGTTACAGCGAGTAATGTCAGGGTACAGTCATTTAAAGACTAACCTGTGGGCACTGCAGCTCCAGCCCCCTTTAATGTCATACTCCTCTAATGAACACAACTCACTTCAAGGAGGCAACAATTGTATTTCTTCCAACACCACCTTGAGGGGCCTTTGAGAGAAGGGGGCGGCTCACCTTTCCCACTGGAACACCATACTACGTCACAGCTCGAGTACAGAGCATGTGGTTATGTGATGTAGTCACACAGAAAAGGCCATTCAAATACTCTCCTCACTGGCCCTCGCTGAGGAGCTGTGAATGCGGAGGCCCTACCTATAACTGGTCGCAGCGGTAGTAGTTCTGGTAACTCTCAGTATTCTCTATTGATTTGAATCAGTGTTAAGAACAAAGGACAGTTCACATCCTCTAGAGCAGTGAGGCCTATTTATTCCTTCTTCCTGCGCATCCTCTTTCCCTTTAAAGACAGGGTGAAGCCCTGTACTGAAGGACTCTGGCATTTCACATTGATTTTACTTTCCTCTCCATACTAAACTTGTCTCATTCAAAAACATTCTGGCACAAGCAGAGGGATGTCTGATCATCAGAGCAGAACACGGGGACTGTTCTAGGCTAGTCGATAACAATAAAACACTATCAAGTTGTGGGAGATATTTTTAACGCGACTCATCAACCAAGAAGGGTTAGTAAGGAGGGAAACTCCCACCCACACCTGAATCTGACTTTATTTTTAGCTCTTTCCCCTTTGATGTCTGAATACAATTACTGTATGAAGTTTGACCCAACACATCCTACCAGTACGTACTCCCCCTACGCCCTCTGCCCCCCACTCTTGTTCTGCTTTCACCAGGATCACGAGCACTTGCCTTTTTACTTGTGTTAGTTAGGCCAGGAAACGGATCACTTACAACTCTGGGCCGGTTGTCTTGGGATGAGGTGGAAAGAGGAGTTCACTGTACCGAGCATGACAGAAACTCACAATACTAGTAGGCAGGGAACATTTTTTTACACCTGACTATGGTGAACGCCAGAGTGTTCTGTTGAAAATGTT
Source organism: Trachemys scripta elegans (assembly GCF_013100865.1). Lineage (NCBI taxonomy): Eukaryota > Metazoa > Chordata > Testudines > Emydidae > Trachemys > Trachemys scripta. The sequence goes on along the minus strand of NC_048305.1, from coordinate 105,850,623 downwards.
TTTCTGTGTATGTCTCTTATTTATTGGATTGGACTATCAAGGCACATAAGCAGGACAGTTCTACTTTAATTTAGGAGCATTTCTCAAGTGCGTCATTCAGCTCAAGCTAAAGATATTATGAACTAAGTATTCATTTGTCTTCACATCCCACTTGTAACGGAAAGATCTAACAATAATAGTGTAACACTTTACTGTAATGTAAAGTGTGTTACACTAAAAACTGATATATAAACTTGGAGAGGATTACTTCACTAACAAAAACATGAGCTCACCTACTAATGCCCAGGACCGATGTTATCAATGGGCCGGATGTGGCTATGAAAGGAAGCCCTAATAGCAATGTTCTCTATGCAAAGAGGATAGGGAATCCCACTAGTTTTAAAGAGTTTTGAGGTCTTGCATTTGAAAGCCAGAGGGCTCCCTCCTGCACAGCATCTTGGGAAACGTTTCCTCCTTTCTATGGAGGATGGAGAATTCTGATAGTCTCTCTCACAAAAACAGGTTTGCAAAAGGCCAGGACCATTCCCCCCCAGAGAAAATATAAAGGTGACACACACAAAGGAAAGGGAGCAAGCAGAAGGGGGGGGGGGAACAAGAGAAGTGATGGGAGGAGGCAACAGATGTGCGAGAAAGGAAGAGGAAAAAGACAGCTGAGCAACAGAAAGACAGAAAAAGCAGGGGGAAAACAGGGAAAACAACATGAGACAATTCCTAGCTTAGGGTTTAATTCAAGAAGCCCAATTCCCCTACACAATGCTGGGTTTCCCCTTCCTGAATGCACATGGCCTGGCAATCCCCCTTAAGTGCAAAGGTGAAGAGTGGAGGCTGCCTGGGCTACAAAGGTCTAGTAAATATTATCAGGGTGGCTTACCCTAAGGGCTGGAAGGCCTGGGGCCAGCCAACCCTGATTCCTATGGAGCCACACCTGGGAGGGATCAGGTGATTGCCCTACAAAGAGCAGCAGGAAGCTGCAAAGAAAGGGAGGGATGCTCAGGAAACTGCACACAGAAAGGCTCCTGCAGGGAACACGCTGCCATCGGGGGAGTTTGGAGGCCAGACCCCAGGAGGCTCCTGGGGGAACTCAGACTGGGTTTGGGCCTTGAGGCCAGAGCCAGAAGGCTGAGTTCCAGCTAGGAAGAGCTGGGAGGACGGGCTGTGAGAACAGACTGGGAAGATGAGCTCTGGCTAGAAGATGCCAGAGCTAAGTTTGAGTTTTTGGGTTGTGGAGATGGACTTTAATTTGGGACCCTGAGGATTTTTGAACTGTTTGTATTATTAAACCAGCCCCAGGCAGGCGTGGCTTTAACCCAGCGAGAAGCCTATGTACTGTTCTTAAGAGGTCCTGAAGAGAGGGAAACAGAGGCACGGTGCTGCAGAGTGATCTCTGGCCACGAGGGGGCGCTCAGGAGGCAGCCAACCCTATTACATGGCTCAAACAGAAGAGTGGAAACCAGGAACTCCCCAGTTAATACTGGCTCAGACACTAACTTCACGTGTGGCCCAGGGTCGGTCACAACCTCTGGGTGTCCATTTCCCCACTGGCAAGATGGATAGTACTTACCTCCCGGTGGCGTTGTGAGCATTTACAAACTGATCTTTGCGCAACATTTTGAAAAAAATCTATTTAAGTCCAAGTATCATTGTTACAAAATTACAGTCCTGCACACTATACAGCCAGAAGCCAAAGGATATCCTGCTTACAACTCTGTCAAATAATATCTGCTCCATCAACAAGACAAACTGATGGTAAGTATCCAGGCTAGCGTTCAGAACTGGGCAAGAACAGAACAATAGGCTGGCTAAAGCAGAGAGATCTCTCGATAAGGACTCCTGTGCTCCAGAGATCACCTAAGTGATTTGCAGCAGAATAGAGCCACAGATGCCATTTGAAGCTGTGATTATAATGTCAAGTGGATGAAGCTCTGGTCTAAGCACCATAAACCTGTGGGTGAGGACAGCCACGCTAAACTAGACTGATAATACTTCTCTATCATAACAGGCCACTAAGGAAAAAAATTGATTTAATGTATTAGTGTTTAAGCCAAGGTTATCTTCAGGTGAAAGTAAAAAGAGGCAAGTAATCTAGTCGATTCACAGGGCAGCAAACTCCATCACCAGTTCAAGTGAAGATCAAAAGCAGGATGGCATCCTGCTACAATCTTTACAATGGGTCACAGCCACAAGAACCAGCTGATAGGGAGAGAAACAAATACTGACTAACCCATGTCTTGAACACTGATACACCCAGGTTTATCAGCCTGAAAAGATAAGGCAGCAGCCTTTAATTATATCATCAAAGTTGCATAGTATTTGCTGGGAGGAGCTGGTTGCAGTTGGGTAAGCATTAAACAACACTACTCTACAGCCAAAATGCTTCTGAAATAAATGGAGTCAAACTTTACTAATTCTGGGTCACTGAGAACGAAAATGATGCTTAAAATTGTTGATTGGCTCTAGTTTTCAAGATATGCTATTGGGTCAGTATATACGACCCTTGACTTGGGAATGGCGGAGGATAAGTGAGTTATAAAGGGAAGGGATCTCAATTTAAACCAGAAATGACTAAAATACATCTTTGACTGGATCTATGAATAAATCTATGGCTGGGTTTGGACAGTACTTGCTTTTTAGGCAAAACAATGAATGATGCAATGTGAAGCTGGTATTGCGTCATACATGATATGAATTGCATCATGTTATTCCTAGAAGTCATGGATGATGCAATCATAACAAAGCTTACATCACTCCGCTGAACAAATTGCCCTATATCAGTTCTAGAAATCATACAGTGTCGTTTGATTTTGCAAAGGGACACATTTCTGTTTAGCCAAAGTGAGCAGAGATGCCTCGTACTTGTGTAAACAGTGCAGATAACTTCTGCTATGTTTGTGGTGAAGTGACTTTTGCATCACAAAAGCACAGTATAACCACTATGGTTAAGAAAGCCTATCACCTTTATTTTGGCTGCAAAATTGGAGATCAGGACAAGAGGTGGGTCCCACACATATGCTGCAACACTTGTGCAACAAATCTTCGTCAGTGGTTGAACAGGAAAAGGAAATCTATGCCTTTTGCAGTGCCAATGATTTGGAGACAGCCAACAGATCATACCAGCAATTGTTACTTCTGCATGCTGCCTCCAGTTGGGAAAGGTGTGTCAAAGAAGAAAAAGTGGACTGTGCATTATCCAAACATTCCATCAGCTATACGCCCAGTACCCCACGGAGAAGGACTGCCGGTTCCTGATGCACCAGAATCATTCTCACTTGAGTCAGACGAGGAAGAGGATGAAACTTCTGGTCCTCAACCATCAATGTCACAGGACCCACATTTTCTCCCATCCTCCTCCTCTGAACCACACCTCATAACACAAGGTGAACTGAATGACCTTGTCAGGGATTTGGAATACCCAAGAGTAAGGCAGAGCTTTTGGGCTCCAGACTACAGCAGTGGAATCTCCTGGCAGGTGATGTTAGGGTTTCCATGTTCCGTGACCGTCAAAAGGATCTTGTCCCATTCTTCTTCATGGAAGGTGATCCTGTAGCCTGCAACAACATCGATGGTGTAATGGCAGCCCTCAACATCGTTCGCAATCCAGATGAGTGGAGACTGTTCATTGATTCATCGAAGACGAGTCTTAAAGCTGTTTTACTGCATAATGGCAATGTTTTGCCATCAATTCCAGTTGGTCATTCAGTCCATATGAGGGAAACTTATGACAATATGAAACAACTTTTGAGGTGCATAAACTATGACCAACATCAGTGGCAGCTTTGTGGTGATTTGAAGGTTGTTGCTCTCTTGCTTGGTCTGCAGACTGGATACACAAAGTACTGCTGTTTTCTCTGCGAATGGGATAGTCGTGCAAGAAATTCCCACTACATCAAGAAAGATTGGCCACTCCGACAGTCATTGGAGCCTGGGAGGAAAAGTGTTCAGCATCCACCACTTGTTGAATCAAGGAAGATTTTGTTACCACCCTTACACATCAAGCTGGGTCTGATGAAGAACTTTGTCAAGGCCACTGACAAAACACAAGCAGCTTTCAAGTACCTCCGTGGAAAATTTCCAAGGTTAAGTGAAGCTAAGATAAAGGAAGGTGTCTTTGTTGGTCCTCAGATTCGTGAACTTCTTCGAGATGATGCATTTGACCATGCACTGCGTGGCAAGGAAAAGACGGCATGGAAAGCCTTCCAGTTAGTGGCAATACATTTTCTCTGAAACAACAAGGCAGACAACTACAGGTTGTTGGTGGAAAACCTCCTCAAGGCATACAAAAGCCTTGGTTGCAACATGTCACTAAAGATACATTTTTTGCACTCTCATCTAGATTTTTTTCCACCGAACTGCGGAGCAGTGAGCGACGAGCACGGCGAGCGATTTCACCAGGACATTGCAACAATGGAGAAACGCTATCAGGGCAAATGGAGCCCATCAATGCTTGCAGACTATTGCTGGACAGTGCCAAGAGATGCTCCATTTAATGAATACGAGAGACAAGCCAAGAAGCGCTGAGTAGACACTGAATAGGACTAAACTATGTACATAATAGTTTTTTGCCTTTTGTTTCCTAATAAATTTTATTTATATAACCCTTTTGCTGATTTTTAAAGTGTTACATAAACAGGACAGGTGAAATATTATCATGTAAAGCAACCATAAACACATGAAAAGACGTAGGTTTACAATTTATGATTAAAACTCTATCTACACAATATACATAGACAAAAAATGTAAAAACTTAAATATCTTAGAAACAGTAGCCAATCAGTTGTTTTAATTGTCATATTTGAATTCAGCGCATCAAAATACATAATAAATAACACATTTTATCTCTGAAGCAGATGACTTCTCATAAAATTGTAGACCAGTATAATTAATGCTGGTTTGTTTGGTAAAAAACTTGCCAGACATTTCTCTGGGCGGAGCATTATATGGGCCGTGATTATAACCTCCGCTGTTTGAATTCTTTTATGTCACACATGAACCTTCCTACGAATCGCACCAAGCTACTGAGGAACACTTTAGTCCAGCAAATGCTTCTGAACTTAGGGCTTGATCCTGCTTCACTGAAATGAAATGGCAAAACTCCCACTAAATACAATGGTGCAGGATCAGGCTACAGTGCTTACTACCATCCGTATTTCCGCAGATGACAACAGGGCTACTCACAGAAGTAAGCACCTTGCGTGGCAGTAAGTGTTTGAAGGATCAAGCCCTAATGATGAGGTCTGAGGGGCTCACTGGAGGGAAATCTACAATGGTGACGTTATGAGAAGTCAGGGGAAAATGGGGGATGAAAAGAAGAGACTTGCAATGAATGAAAAAAGTCATTTAATTGGTCAAATTAGCGCTCAGTGGCAGGTGGCTCTGTAAAATCCTGTGTTTGGATGTGTCGCCACTAAATCCCCCAGGAGCAGTCAGAAAAGTCTGTGCATGTAGTTCCTCACACCCCACTCAAACGGTAAGCAGCACTAACAGCATTCATGCAGACATCTCCCCTCCCACCGCTTTGAAAATGGAGCTCTATGCGCTTTTTCTTCCCGATAACCTCTCTCTCAGGAGTTCCTCCCTCAGGGAAATCAGCCACTGATAGTGGAGACTCCTCTTGTTTGAAGGAAAAAATGGACACTTGTTTGAACTGTAAACTAATTAAGAGAGACGACCACTAAGAGCTTAAGGTTCAAACCAGCCTCGCACTCCCACGGACAGTGAGGTAATTCCAGTCTGGGGTCAAAATCATAAACCTACAGGGAGCACAGGGAATGTTTAAACCCAACAAGTCTCTCTGCTAAGCATGGGCTATTGCCACATTAACCCCACCACCTCACAAATAAACCAGCTGAGCACGAGGAATCCTGTGGCTTCTCCCCATAACTTCGTACAGCTGTGGACGGAGAGCAGAAATACCCTCAATGAAGCCCAAGGACTTGAAGTTATCCATATTCTAACGCTAATCTGAGCGCTGTCCTAAGGAAAAGGCACTCACACCTGCAATGATTCAACTGGCCTCTGACCTTTGAACTAATTGGCGTGATCTATGGGCATTCCGCAGTCCTGGGCAGTTAGGGTGTGTTGTTCCCCTTTAAAAAAAAAAACCCATGAAATGCTCTAAGTATGCATCATCTTCTTAACTCAAGGACATACAGTATAACCCACACACTGTACCAGGTCTTTCATATCTCTTGCACTACGTGCTATGTTCTTACACTCTCACAGGGTCAGCACCTGTTCCAAATGTACATCACTGTTCCTCGATTGTTTACACAGAGATGCCGTTCTCACGTAAAGCTGTGAATGTGAAAGCAATGTGCAGCTCAGAGCTAACAGAAATCCTACAGCAAAAGCTGCTAGCCAACCTTTAAATATTGCAGGCATCCCTTTTTTAAAGGAGGAAAGTCCATATAAAATGTATGGCTCACTTACAGTACAGCTCTTGGCTCGAAAAATTACCAGTGGGGGGAGGGAAAAAAAACCACACTTACTTCAGCTCTTCAAAATCACAGCCACTTATGACCTCAATTTGATACAGTGTCTTTAATCCAAGAGATCCCAAAGCACATAACAAAATGAATGTACCTATTTGTAACGAAGGAGCACTTTGCCCACCAATGAAATGCTGCCACCTCTGGGCTGAAATGTAGTAGCTGTTTACCGTGCACAGTTTAAGGACAGCCTTGCAAAATTCTATTCACCCACCCACCCACACCAGACCAGACACGTTTTTGGATGGGTGAATAAAATAGCAGTAGTAGATTTTGTGCCTGTACTGGTAAATTTTCATGACAAGTTTGGAAGACTAGTTTACAATTAGCAGTGAATATTCTATCCAAAGGCAACTGTGGGAGGAATGTAAATTGGCAGAGATGGGATTACCCGAACTGGAATTTAACAAGGACACCGGCTAATACTGCTAGTCTTACAAAATGCGTCATGAGCATGTGTGACCAGGACTGTTTTATATTTCATCCAAAATACGGCACCTGCAGCACTCCGGACTCCCCCAAACCATGCTAGAACATTAGCTACTAACAACAGAGGAAAGACGCAACTTGGTTTCTTAGGACAGTTATAAAGAGTGGATATGCCATATTCACAAATTAATTCCAGTAGCAGATTACCACCAGCTGATGGGAGAGATCTTAAAAAAATTACATGAGGATTATTATTTTTGGCACCTAGCTATTTAATACACTATTGCTTTCAAAGAGACACTGCATTTGTACAGCACCTGCAATGGTAAGGTGGCTTTATTTACCACAATGGTTCGTGATGCATTTTTGTCAGAAATAAAGGTCTCAGGATATTATGACGCAGAATCTCTCTCTCTCAACTCCTAGATATGATGCAAGTGATAAAACAAATGATAATGCCATAGCTCTCGATTTCTTTAAACTGAAACAATACTCATTATTAAGAATGCCATACAACACTGGTCATTACAACCATGACACTGTTTGATAAACAATGCCTCTCAACAGAGCACTTCTTACAGCTGATTACCCTTGAGAAATGACTGAAACATTTCTAACCAGGGTATACAGCTGCATAGGTTAATAGGCAGAGCACAGGATAAATAGAGTTTTAGGCCAGAGTGATATATGCACATAAGAATGGCCCTACTGGGTCAGACAAAAGGTCCATCTAGTCCAGTCTCCTGTCTTCTGACAGTGGCCAATGCCAGGTGCCCCAGAGGGAATGAACAGAACAGGGAATCCTCAAGTGATCCATCCCGTCGCCCATTCCCAGCTTCTGGCAAACAGAGGCTAGAGACACCATCCCTGCCCAGCCTGGCTAATAGCCATTGATGGACCTATCCTCCATGAATTGATCTAGTTCTTTTTTGAACCCTTGAACTGGATGATCAAGTCTGACCTTCTGCATAACATGGGCCAGAGAATTTCATCCAGCATCTCCTGCATCTACGTTTTAGACAGGGAACTGCTGCTGACTCACTGTCTGACCTTGTACAAATCACTTACTCTGCCTCATCTGTAAAATGGGAATAGCAATACTATCTACCTCCCCAATTCCCAGGGACACTGTAAGTGCCATTGCTTGCAGCTGGTTTTGTAGGTGAGTGCCCGTGCTCTCTACTCAGCTGAACGCCTGCTGCTGCAGACAGCGCTTTCCTCACTTGGCTCTGCAGGTCCTCCTGGCCATTCCCAGGGCCAGTGGCTGAATGGAGGTGGGTGGGTGATGGATCTGTATAATTTATTAATCCCGATGGATACTGTGACGTTGTGTTATGAAAGACTGCTGTACTCTGAGTGCCTGTCTGTATGTGGATCCATTATTGCGGATAGCCCCAGACAGATACAAAGCAAAATACTTAAGGCTGACGACAATACTTAAGCCTCAAAGGTTATGCAAAAAAGCAACTGCATCCTTAGGGGAAAAAACAGTTTAGGTGACTCCTCTGAAGGGAGGCAGTAAGGTAGGATCAGTGGACATTTATTAAGAGAAGAACAAAAAGGGCCAGGAGACCAGGAGGGGTTTAAAAATTAAGAGAAACACAGTAACGGGGGCCAGAAGGAAGAGGACGCTCAGGCCAGCAGACAGCAAGGTCGCAGAAACTGGAGAAGTATAACGGAGCATAAAAGTGTTCGGCTGTGCAAAGTCTACATGTCCAAAGAGACTTGCACTGTAAACTCCAACCTGTGGGTGCAGTTCTGGCAGAGTGTTTAAGTGACTGGGGTACCTCAGGCAGTGCTGACCTTGGGGGCTTAGGAGCCCCATTTCCACAGAGTCAGTGCCCTGGAAACAAGCCAGGGAGAAACCAGTGCTGCAATCTGCGGAGGCTCTAGGAGCTTAACACAGCCCTGGGGATCCAGAGCAGCAGAGGTCGGATTCCCCTCCTGGGGGCGCTCACTGGGAACAGTGACGGGGAAAAGGGGGCACAGAGTTCCCCTTATCCCATCCTCCCCTCTCTCTGATGTTTCTCCTTCTTACACATGCACGCAAAAAAAAAGGGGGGGATGCAGAGAAAAAGATGGAGAGATGTGGGATAGGGAGTGGAAAGACTTGCCTGCACTGGGTAATTTTGCACCAGTGTGGCTGCACTGATGCAATCCCCTAGGGTAGACATGTTGTTCTGCTGTAGCTTACTCAGATTTGAAACTGGGACAGCGAAAGGGAGAGAGCACGTGCCAAAGAGGAGACACTAAGCAATGGAGGGGTTAGTATGAATGAGAGGGTAGACTGACTAGAGAAGTAGCCAGTGAAATGGGGAGGGAATGGTAGAGGGCGAGACGGCATTCACAGATTTTAAACTGGAACTCTGGCAATTATTTGTTCCATACACAACGGGAAAAGTTCCTTCGAATGTTTGCCAAGTGCTGTGAACATGTAAAGCATGGCCCACAAATGGTAAGCACCAATATAATGACAGGTTTCAGAGTAGCAGCCGTGTTAGTCTGTATCCACAAAAAGAACAGGAGTACTTGTGGCACCTTAGAGACTAACAAATTTATTATGCTCTAATAAATTTGTTAGTCTCTAAGGTGCCACAAGTACTCCTGTTCTTTTTACCAATATAATATACATTCCATAGAACATCTGAAACTGCACCTAGAATCGGGCCAACAGCACACCATTTATTGCATACTAAAAGTGATTCAATTCTAACTGGAACTGAACTTGATTTAGTCAGTTTGGCTCAGATCCAGTCTCCAAGTTCATTTTTCGTATGTTGGGCTAGAAAATGATTTAGGGAAGCTAATCAAGCTTTGGAAGATTTTCTGTTTTATTAAGGAAGGAGTAACAACTGAAGTTCTGCAACTTAAAGACTTACAACCTTTAGCTCCTTTTATCCCGCCCAACACATGTGCTCAAGTGGAAAGTCACCTGGGTAAAGAATTATTCCATGAAATCAACAGGACTGAAAAGATGGCAACCCATAAGGGGAGCAAGCGTTACGCAAACATCAGAAGTCAAAGGACTGTAGGGATGCTCTGAAGAATAGCAGCTCCAGTTACTCGCTCCTACGCCAGTCCCCAAAGGGCCAAGCAGTAGACATCAGATATATTTTCAGATGACACTAAACTAAACTGGGAGGAGTGGTAGATACGCTGGAGGGTAGGGATAGGATACAGAAGGACCTAGACAAATTAGAGGATTGGGCCAAAAGAAATCTGATGAGGTTCAACAAGGACAAGTGCAGAGTCCTGCACTTAGGACAGAAGAATCCCATGCATTGCTACAGACTGGGGACCGAGTGACTAGGCAGTAGTTCTGCAGAAAAGGACCTAGGGGTTACTGTGGATGAGAAGCTGGATATGAGTCAACAGTGTGCCCTTGTTGCCAAGAAGGCTAATGGCATTTTGGGCTGCTGTATAAGTAGGGGCATTGCCAGCAGATCGAGGGACGTGATCATTCCCCTCTATTCAACATTGGTGAGGCCTCATCTGGAGTACTGTGTCCAGTTTTGGGTCCCACACTACAAGAAGGATGTGGAAAAATTGGAAAGAGTCCAGCAGAGGGCAACAAAAATGATTAGGGGGCTTGAGCACATGACTTATGAGGAGAGGCTGAGGGAACTGGGCTTGTTTAGTCTGCAGAAGAGAAGAACGAAGGAGGATTTGATAGCTGCTTTCAACTACCTGAAAGGGGGTTCCAAAGAGGATGGGTCTAAACTGTTCTCAGTGGTAGCAGATGACAGAACAAGGAGCAATGGTCTCAAGTTGCAGTGGGGGAGGTTTAGGTTGGATATTAGGAAAAAAATTTTCACTGGGAGGGTGGTGAAGCACTGGAATGGGTTACCTAGGGAAGTGGTGGAATCTCCTTCCTTAGAGGTTTTTAAGGCCCGGCTTGACAAAGCCCTGGCTGGGATGATTTAGTTGGGGATTGGTCCTGCTTTGAGCAGGGGGTGGGACTAGATGACCTCCTGAGGTCCCTTCCAACCCTGATATTCTATGATTCTATGAAAGGAAATCTATGGTCTGCAAAATCTGCAGATTTAAAGCAATTGCTGGGCTCCACACTGTCATTAAAACAAACACCCTAAATTGCAACTAAAATAATCACAATGCAACTAAAAACTTAACTGGGGGCAGAAAAGACAAGGTGAAAATGAGTGCGTCCCTTTTACTGGGTGGTGCCAGCAGCAGGATAATATCAACAGCTTTCACAGCGTTCTATGGCTCCCACTGGGTGCCAACCTAATGGACATCCAATCAAAGCCATCCCCTTCTGTCCCATCAATTCATTAAAGAAAGATTTGAAAACCCCTCCACCCCCTGCCCCTGGTGTGCCCAGCCCCACATACGGGCAGAGGGGCAGTGAGTGCCTCAGCGCTGAAATCCTCATTTTGAAAGCATGGGGTTTTTCAAGACTGAACTTGTGCAGTCTTATAAGAGCTTCTTTTAAAAGAGCGTTTGAAGCTAAAAGTGGCGTGTTCATAAAACGCCAGCAAATACCGCTCCTCCTCACATGCTGCTTTTACAACGCAAACACAAAGCAAAACACACGGCTTTAATTCATAACTAGTGTGGCTGCTCAGTGCCAGAGGCCACCCACCCTGTGGGATGCCAGTAGCCCCGTGACTCAGGCAGGCACTGGAGTTGCTTCAGCAGCTGGGCCTTGTAGGCACTAACCCCACTAGATCCCAATAACCACTCAGACACACATGGCTAAGGGAAGGGGTATTTTACTGGGGGGGGCAGGAAAGGAAAAGGTTGCAAATACCCTAGGTTCAGAGGCTCAGACCGTTACAATTCAAAGTGAACAGCAGCAGTGGTTCTGGGTCCCTTGGGCAGTCCAGTAAAGAGTCAAGACTCTTCAGGGATAATGCTTGGGGTGCCTTCCCCAGTCCAGGCTCAGTTACCATCTCTCATTGGGGCCCCTCTGCACTGACTCCCCGCCAACCACTGCAGCTCCCCAGCAAGTCCCACAAAGGCCTGCAGCGAGCTGTACGATCCGGCAGCCACAGCCTGTTCCACGTGCGGCTCTCAGTGCCGTTCTAGGGATTCCGCTTCGCTCCAGCTTCTCGGCAGCTCCTGGCTTCCAAACTGAGCCCAGCCATTCCTGGCTAGGACCTTTCCCCTCACCTGGCCAGGAGGAAGGGGATGCAGTGGGAAGCAGGCTGAAGGGAGTTGGAGTCCCCTGCTTGGCTAACCCATCACAACAGTCATCTCTTTTGCCATAATCACATTCCATGGGGCCCAAGGAGAGCCTGCAAAGACTGGCTGGTAGAAGGAGATTTTTTTTTCTGGGCTTTTTTTTTTTTTTTTATAAACAACTCGTTTTTATGATCTCATCATTATTTAGCGCTGTGAGTGTGGTGCTGTACAAAACTTGGGTAAGACTGACTCTGGCCCTACAAAAAGCTTACAGCGTAGGAGGGAAGAGAGAGGGGACAGGAAGCATGTATAAACCCAAAGGGAAAAACTCTAGTATTTTTATGTTTTACATTATAAAAGGTGTGTCAGTCTAAGCCAATACAGGACTTCCCCTGAAGTAAAACTGGTAGCACTGTCACTTCCTTGGACCTTGATATACGGTGAGGGAAGTACTTTCATTTCATGCTTCCTGTGGTCACTCTCTGCTGAATTAGTGTTCTGAACTGCAATTCCCTTCGACTTCCCTACAGGCCTAGTGCTTCTGTCTCACCTTTGATACACAACAAGGATTTAAAACAAAGAAGCCAAATAGATTTGCATGGCAGATTCACAGAACTGCTGCCCTTTTGCGATTGGGTAACACATCAGCCACACCTTGCTCCTTGACAGATCTCACTCAGTATGCATGAATGGAAAGATATTTAGTCTGTCAGGTAAGGGCAATCAACTGATTGGCTCCAGCCTAGCCAGAAGTTAATGAACATCACTGGGGCCTTGGCTACACTTGCAGATGTCCAGCACTGTGAGTTAAACCTGACTTTGTGCAGCTGAGTAGGGAAAGCGCTGCAGTCTGTCCACACTGACAGCTGCCCAGCGCACTGTCGTGGCCACATTTGTGGCAACTGCAGCGCTATTGGGAGCGGTGCATTATGGGCAGCTATTCCACAGAGCACCTTTTCCCATTCTGGCGCCGTGGGAAGGGGGCGTAGGTGCGGGGCATTCTGGGTCCTGTCCCAACGCCCCGTGATGCATCGCTTCACATCCCAGAAATCCCTTTGTTTCCGTCCATCTTTGGCGCCATCTTTCAACGGTTTCTGTGCAGCGCGATCTGTCTGCGGGAAATGGAGCCCGAACTGCTGAGGCGTATGCTGATGAGTCTCGCCAGCACGTCACTTTTGACTGTCTAACTATTCCTTAAGATCCAAAGTGATAGTGAGAGCGAGGAGTCCGACAATGCTATCGAGCCGCGTAACGCGAACGACATGAAATTGCTTGTGGCATTCATGGACATGCTCAGCACCATGGAACGCCGCTTTTGGGCTCGGGAAACAAGCACCGAGTGGTGGGATCACATCGTCATGGAAGTCTGGGATGACGAGCAGTGGCTGCAGAACTTTCGGATGAGAAAAGCCACTTTCATGGGACTGTGTGAGGAGCTTGCCCCCACTCTGTGGCGCAAGGACACGAGATTGAGAGCTGCCCTGTCAGTGGAGAAGCGGGTGGCTATTGCAATCTGAAAGCTGGCAACTCCAGACAGCTACCGGTCGGTCGCAAACCAGTTTGGAGTGGGAAAGTCGACTGTTGGAATCGTGTTGATGCAAGTTTGCAAGGCCATTAATCACATCCTACTCAGAAGAACCGTGACTCTGGGTAACGTGCAGGAAATAGTGGATGGCTTTGCACAAATGGGGTTCCCTAACTGTGGAGGGGTGATAGATGGGACGCACATTCCTATTCTGGCACCACCCCACCTAGGATCCGAGTACGTTAATCGGAAGGGGTATTTCTCTATGGTTCTCCAGGCGCTTGTGGATCACCGTGGGCGTTTCATTGACATTAACACAGGCTGGCCCGGAAAGATGCATGACGCACGCATCTTTCGGAACACTTGGCTGTTCAGGAAGATGCAGGCCGGGACTTTTTTCCCAGAGCGGAAGATCACGGTAGGGGAAGTTGAAATGCCCATTGTGATCCTTGGAGATCCCGCTTACCCGTTAATGCCGTGGCTCATGAAACCCTACACAGGGAGCCTTGACAGCAGCAAGGAAAGGTTCAACTACAGGCTGAGCCGGTGCCGAATGACTGTGGAGTGTGCCTTTGGCCGTTTAAAGGCCCGCTGGCGATCTCTGTACGGGAAGCTGGACTTGGCCGAAAACAGCTTCCCCGCGGTTATATCCGCGTGCTGTGCCCTCCATAATATTTGTGAAGGGAAGGGTGAAAGCTTCACTCAGGCATGGACCTCCGAGGTTCAACACCTGGAGGCTGAATTTGCACAGCCAGAGAGCACGGCTATTACAGGGGCCCAGCGCGGGGCTGCAAGGATTAGGGATGCCTTGAGGGAGCAATTTGAGGCTGAAAACCAGCAGTGATATCTGGTGCCCTGCACGGGAGTGAAGTGCAGTAGTTCCAGTCTTTAGGAATCAGTGTTTGGTAAGCAGACAAGCAGACTTGCAGTGCCTGTTTATTTCCTGGGCTAAGGAGTCTTTTACTTTATGCAATAATAATGAATGTTTTCAAAGCCAAAAAATCCATTTATTGAAAAGAAACAAGGGGGTGGAGTGGGGAACAGTACAATCACAGATTCGCGTATGTCCTGTCTGGTGTGCTGTGCAGTGAGTGCTGCACTTCAGGACAGCTATACTGCATGGTGATGGGGGTTGAGTGCAGGGGGTAAGGGTCGTGGTTTTCAGGGCTGGGTGGTGAAGATACTGGTGTTGGAGGCAGCGGATGGCGTGAAGTACACGGAAGTTGGGGAAAGTGGGTTGGAGGTGACAGTGGGGCACAACGGAAAGAGTTTTGGGACAAGGGCTGTAGGGAGGGTGGCGTTTGCAGTACTGCTCCTCTTTCTGCATGGCTACCAGCTCCTGGATAGCATCTGCTTGGTGCTCCAGGATGCTTATGAGCCTATCAGTGCTTTGCCGTCGGTGCGCTGCGTTTTCCGGGCAGAGCCTGCTTTCTCTCTCCCTCCAGTTCTGTGCTTTCTCATTCTCTTTAATAGATTGCCGCATCACTTCTTGCAGCATGTCTTCTTTGCTTTTTCGTGGTCTCTTCCTGAGTCTTTGCAGTCTCTGAGCAGGCAATAAGAGGGACGGCTGAGGTCTCAAGGTTGATGCAGTTGTATAGGCAAAATGCAACATTTAACAGAGGCAGCATTGTTTATACCAGACAGAGTAATGATTCCCCCTGCTCGTAAGGAGTAGAAAACACACAGGGTCTACACAACAGCATAATTTTCCCGTCCGAAACAGAGCACACATATCCCATGGGAGCCTCAAAATGGTGAGTAAGGGGGACTGATTGTTTCAGGGCTGCACTGTCCTCTGGGTTTCTGTGCCTTGGGGAGAGCCAACAGCTTCAGGGGGCACCTACACTGAACACTATCCCAACATTTTTCACAGGAGTTCGTCCTGGACGATATCTTGCTGCTGAGGGTGACCTGGGAAGCAAGGGAGGGTCTTCTACTGCAATGCGGCTTCCGCCCTGGCCCATATGCAGCTTGCCTGTGTGCAGCAATGGTCCCCCCGCCCCTCACGGCACAGTGGTGCGGACACGTTAGCCTGGCTGGGACAAGGACCACGGTGGCTCTCCCCATAAACCTGCGCAAGCGCATTGCACACGTTCTGGATAAGACATTCGAGGAGATTACCGAGGCCGATTACCGCAATGTGATAAACCACATCAATGCACTATTCCGCATCTAGGCATGCATGCCTAACCCTCCTCTCCCAAAGAGCCTGCACCGAAAAAATTCCTTCCCAAAAAAAAAAAAAAAAAAAAAAAAATGCTTACCGGGAACCTGCTCTTCTGTTTGTTCTCCACCAAGTACCGGCCGCTGCGACTGGCTACCTTCCTCCTGGCTCGAGAAGAGCTCCTGGCTGCATGGCTCCAGGGATTCCGGGGTGTCTCCATCCGGCCCACCACCATCACTCCCGTTTTCCTCCTCCTCCTCCCCCCCGCCCCCCCACCGGCTCTGAAGTGTCCATGGTGGTGCTCGGAGTGGAGGTGGAATTAACCCCAAGTATCACATCCAGCTCTGTAGAATCGTCAGGTCGCGGGGGGAGCACCCGAGCAGCCGTTTGCGTCGCGGGCTTTGCGGTAGGCACTCCGCAGCTCCTTCACTTTAATCCTGCACTGCAGGGCATCCCAGTCATGTCCCCTTTCTATCATGTCCTTTGATACCTTCCCGAAGGTATCGTAATTCCTACAGCTGGAGCGCAGCTGGGACTGGACAGCTTCCACCCCCTAAACACTGATGAGGTCCAGCAACTCGCCATTGCTCCATGCTGGGGCTCGCTTGGCGCGTGGAGGCATGGTCACCTGGAAAGATTCACTGATAGCACTCCACGCCACGTCGGGCTGAGCAAACAGGAAGGGGATTTTTAAAATTTCCGGGGAATGTAAAGGGTGGGTCACATGGTTGGTTACCTGAGGCCAGGGCAGTAGATTTTGAACTGATGACCAGAGTGGCTAGAACAGGCATTGTGGGATACTGCCGAATAATTCTGGAGGCCATTCACAGCGCATTGGGCGGCCACACTGGTGCCGCAGCGCTGCAGCAGAAGTGCAATACTCGCTATTCCTCTCGGAGAGGTGGAGTACATGCAGCGCTGCAACCACAGAGATACAGCGCTGCAAATGCCTTGCCAGTGTGGACGGGGAGTGAGTTACAGCGCTGGAGGCGGCTTTACAGCGCTGTAACTCGCAAGCGTAGCCAAGGCCTGGGTATGTCTTCACTGCAGAGGAGCCCAGGCTTACCCTTGGTGATACTTCCCTACTGGAAAGCCCTACTGTGCTAGTGAGGTAGAGGGCAACAAATACATCCAGCTAGAATTGTGGAAGGCTTTGGTCGACAACCAGCTCCCAAGCTTGATTAGCCTGCATCCCCATTGCAAAATAGATGGGTTGCCAGCCCAGGCTTCAGTGAAACCCTGGCCCAAGCCTATTCCTCAGTCATGCATGCTAGCCTGGGCTAACAAGCCCAGGTGAGAGGTGTGTGGACGGCAGGGGGGATAGGAGCAACACCCGGATTAGAGCCCGGCAGCGAAGTTATACCCTTTCCGTAATAAGGGCTACAAACACACACTAGGATATTTAAATAATATTTTCCTCAACAGCCATAAATTACACAGGACACATTTGTTTCTTGTCTAATGATATTCCAAAGGTATAAAACAACAAGTTAATGAAAACTAAACTAGTAATTAGAAAAGACAGAACTCAAGTACGACTGCATCTCTAACCAGACTTAAAAACAAAGCAGAGTTGGAATTACACTAAAACCAATTAACAGAGATCTCAGATCATCACTTTAATTCAGATAGAACTCTCTGCATGTAAACACTTTCATTATTAATTAGTTTATAAAGAACACCCTCAGAAATACCATGGGGCCATGGATGTAAGTGTCAGCGGAAAAAAAAGCTCAAGAAAAATCGATCGTTACTGCAGAAAGAATAAGATGTTCACCAAGAGTTCAAATTAACATTTTTAAACACATAATTACAATGGTTGGAACCACAGTGGCTTATTTTCTGTTTAGAATAGATTACTCATGATTTAAAATTTCCAGATCTTTTAATGGCAATAACAGAAGTCACTGCATCATATTACTTACTAGGAAGAAACGAGCTTACATCTTAAATGCTTTTGAGAGGATGTTAAAGTTGGAACCCTACATCCTTAAACCCCAACTGAATGTCAACATACCATATATACCGCACACTGAAGACAGGTCTAGGTATTTAAAGAGTCGTTCTCATCTTTCACTCGCTTACCAGGACCTGCATAACTGCTCAAGAATGAGAGCTGGTAAATTTGTTCCTTTTGCAAAGTGACCAGACTGCGGTTAAAATACCACAGTGGACAGAGGAAAACTAGCGCAGGAATCTTGGCTAACCCAATGGATTAAGCCAGTGTTTAGAGCAGTAGGGTACCTTCCTTCCTCTGTAGGACTACTGCAGAATAGAAGCTCCATGCAAACGGAACCTTGTTCTTCACCTGTTAACTTATTTAATGCAGAAGACTGGTTGAGGGTGGGGGAACTGCTTTTAGAATAAACACAAGAGATTTTCGCAGTGTTGTTGTAGCCTCGTTGGTCCCAGGATATGAGAGAGACAAGGTGGGTGAAGAAGTATCATCTATTGGACCAACTTTTCGGTTGGTGGAAGAGGCAAGCTTTTTGAGCTCCACAAAGCAGAGATTTTGTCTGTTTAAAGAAGCATTTTTAAAAAAGAAAAGCAGCCGTCTTGAAAGCCAACAAGACGGTGCCCATCACTGTATTTCTAAAATGTAAACACTGGTGTCATTTCTTTGTTTTCTGTGGTTGCAATTACAACGTCTGGTTTCTAGCTGTAACTAATAAGAGCTTTATGGTTTTCTAGTGGGTGTACTGGCAGATTGCTTTGTCTGGAGACATACCACGACTGGCATGCTTAAATTGGTAGAAGAGATGTTACTAATCCAGACTTAAAATAGTTCCTCAATATTAGTGCAGTGGCCCAGAATGACCTTTTCCACACAGGACACGTATCACAGACCACAGGATGGGACTGAGGAGCAAAGACACAAACAGCAACTGCTGCTTTTATTGTTTCGCTTGCCCGTTTGTGGCACCAACCTAAAGATTCATGGCTAGAGGAAATGTACTGGCAATGACTGGCTGCTGAACTCAAATGCTTCTGGAATCTGAGCTTTAAAAAAATCTCCAGGCAAGTACCAGAGTAGCAACAAATCAGATCCTTGTACTTTCATGGGGATAAATGCCTTGTTGGACAATTCTCCCATCTTGAACCATTTAGCATTACAAACAGTAAAAAGGACCCTTGTGGTTGATGACCTGCAGATTATCACTTACAATTTTTTTTAACAATCTCAAATGTTATTAAAAACAAAACAACTCCCATATCCCTTCTTGCCTGGAAGACCCTGGGCCCATTCTCTGGACGTGGCTAAGACCTGCCTCGGTATTCTTAGCAGCCCCAACGAGACTAATGTCAGAAGTAGGCTTTCAATGGCTTGAGGTTTATAGGAATGAAAGAAGGAAGAATTAAATTTGAAACTCTGCTTGTTTACTAGCACTAATTATATATGCCAGATTTCTGGGCAAGGCTTCCTAGCCTGTGGCTCCTAAGTTACTGGCTTGTAAAACAGTCAAAAATTACACAAGTGCAGAGTGAAAGTACAATAACAGAGTGTTTCATGTCCAGTCCTGTCCTCAGCTTGTAAAGAAAGAAATGTATTAGAAACCATCTGAAACTATAAAGACTGGCTTCCTAGACTGTAATACAGACTGATAAAGGGTTGACTCTACAGTGGTTCCTTCTGAGGAGTGAAGTATCAAGTAGGAGGGGTTAAGAACCAGTGACCAGCACACAAAATGAACCTTAAAAATCCAGCGGCATGCTTATCCTAAAATACACGGGTTCCGATTCTGCTCCCACTGAATTTAATGGAATTTTTCCATTTACTTCAACAGGAGCAGGGTGGATCCAGTATCTGAACTGGAGAATCTGCAGTCCTCAGAGCGGGATTGTTCATTTACTCAGCGATTCACGGAAAATTAGCTTGTTTCCCCCTCCACCCCACATACACACACACTTGGGATTCCAAAATTAAATCCAACCAAAGGCCACAGCCAATTTGCATAATCCACTGAGACTGTAACCTTTTTGGGGCAGGCAGGGTGTCTTTGCTCTGTGTTTGTACAGCACCTAGGCACTACTTCAGTAGTGATCGCTAAAAAAGCTGAGGAAGACTGAAGTCAACTTCACCTTTAATGGCGCCTCAGGAGACTGCTCCTCTCAATGCACAAGGGAGATAAAATGGAATCATGTATGTTGGGATTTGTAATGTCCACAGGCATTAAAAGGTAAGGCAAGGCAGGGAGGGGGGAAGAGAGAGACTAAAATGCCACGGACCACAGGCAGCACTTTTTACACTCCTGCACTACAGGGACAAGCTTCCCAATTGCTATCAGAGACTGAAATGGAAGTTTCTGCAAAGAGTGGCAGAAACACTCGAGTGATTAAGGAACACTTAGAAATGTGACCCGCAGCCCTGATGTCCTACAAAATTGCACAAGATCTTATGATGAATGTGAAATTCACACACGTCACCACTGTCCGGTAGTTTTGCTCAGTTTTCATGAAGGCTTGAGTTATGTTGCAACAAAAAATATTCTGCTATAAAAATAAGGGCAAACGTATAACACTCAAACTCCCAGAATAATGTTGACAAGGCAGAGAGAAACTGTACAAAAATTAGGTCTCTGTTTATAACTGAGATTTACAAAAGCAATTCCAGAAACTGCAAGTTCTTCCATGGAGGCATTAATTTAATTAGCCTGCATAGCGCACTGGGTTTGTACTACAGCCTCCAATGTATACTTACAAAAAAAAAAGGAGGGGGGGGGAAGGGAATAGAAGCATGACTATTTACTGAACTACTTTAAAAATGACCATGTGCAGATAAGAAGTCTCCCAAACATACTCCCACAAGATCCCTTTTACAAGCAAATAATATACATTTTACACGTATTCAGACTATATGCTTTAAATTAAAAATGTGACTGAATCATATAATCTTGCAAACCTGCCAAAAATCAAACGCAAATTAAATGAAGGAATTTCTGGAAATACAACCCCTACAGCGCTGCAGTATCATTTCTTGTAAAGAGGATGACGTTCCCCTTTAAAATGAATCTAGACGCAACACTACAGTATAAAAGAATACCACACTTCGATATAATGATATCAATAAAAGAGCCTGTGACGATACTGTTCTGGCGGGACCCAACTGAGGTGCTAATTCAGGACAAATTGCTCAAACAGGGCAGTCACAGCCCAAGGCTGGGGTTTTTCCACCTCTAAGGCAAACCAAACCAGCCAGACTAAGAGGACTTCGGTCTCACCCCACTGGCTAACCACAAGTCACACAAGCAATTCCCTTAGACACTCCAGTTTCCCAGTATCACCACCAGTGCCACTCGTTATGGGAACGAATGGTTATGAAAACCAATACCCCAGAAAAAGAAAAAAAGGTTCTCCTGATCCCATAGGACCAAGCCCCAGACCCCGGTCAATATACAAATCAGATCTTACCCACAAATCACGCTGTTGCCAATCCTTTAGAACCTAAAATCTAAAGGTTTATTCATAAAAGGAAAAAGATATAGAGGAGAGTTGTAATTGGTTACATGGAATCAATTACATACAGTAATGACAAAGTTCTTGGTTCAGGCTTACAGAAGCGATAGAATAAACTGCAGGTTCAAATCAAGTCTCTGGAACATCCCCAGCTGGGATGGGTCCTCAGTCCTTTGTTCAGAGCTTCAGTTGTAGCAAAGTCCCTCCAGAGATAAGAAGCAGGACTGAAGACAAAATGGAGATGAGGCATCAGCCTTTTATAGTCTTTTCCAGGTGTAAGAACACCTCTTTGTTCTTACTGTAGAAAATTACAGCAAAATGGAGTCTGGAGTCACATGGGCCAGTCCCTGCATACTTTGCTGAGTCTCAAGGCATATTTGCCTTTTCTCAGTGAGCCCATTGTATAGCTGATGGTTCTTAATGGGCCATCAAGCAAGCTAGGCAGAGCTAACACTAGCTTGTCTGGGATGTCACCCAGAAGCATAGCATAAGTTTGCAATACAGACAGTATAGAGCCAATATAACGTCAACTATAAAACTGATACACACATATAGACAGCATAATCCTAACCAGTAAACCATAACCTTGTCTTAGACACCCCATTTGACCCCCTTTATACAAGATTTGCGTGCCACTACAGGACCTTGGTTGCAACAATGATCTATACGCTCCCAGATTATATCAATAACGTCACAGAGCCTCATAAGAATTAGAACATATGAATGACCCTACTGGATCAGACCAAAGGTCCATCTAGCCCAGTATTCTGTCTTCCGACAGTGACCAGTCCCAGATGCTTCAGAGTGAATCAACAAAACAGGCAGATTTATTGAGTGTGATCCATCCCCTGTTGTCCAGTCCCAGCTTCTAGCAGTCAGAGGTTTAAGGACACCCAGAGCATGGGGTTGCATCTCTGACCATCTTGGCCAATAACCATTGAAGAACTTATCCTCCATGAATTTATCTAATTATTTTTTAACCCAATTATAGTTTTGGCCTTCACAACATCCCCTGGGGCAATGAGTTCCACAGGTCGACTCTGCATTACCTGAAGTACTTCCTTATGTTTGTTTTAAACCTGCTGCCTAGTAATTTAATTGGGTCACCCTTGATTCTTGGGTTATGTGAAGCGCTAAATAACACTTTCCTATTCATTTTCTCCACATCATTCATGATTTTATAGATCGCCATCATATCGCCCCTTAGTTCGTCTCTTTTCTAAGCTGACCAGTCCTAGTCTTTTTAATCTCTCCTCATATGGAAGCTGTTCCATCCCCCTCATCATTTTTGCTGCCCTTCTCTGTACCTTTTCCAATTCTAATATATCTTTTTTTGAGATTGGGCAACCTGAACTGCACGCCCCAACTCCACCCCTTCCAAACCCCTTCCCCAAATCCCCAGCCCCGCCTCCTCCCCTGGCGTGCTGCATTTCCCCTCCCCCCCATTGCTTCCTGCAGGCCCCCCGCAACCCCGCCCTAGCTCACCTCTCCCTGCTCCCCCGGGCGTGCCACCACTCCACTTCTCCCCCCTCCCTCTCAGGCGAGGGAGGGTGGAGACGCGGAGCAGCAGCGCGTTCAGGGGAGCAGGCAGAGTAGAGGTGAGCTAGGGTGGCAGGGCGCAGGAAGTAACGGGGGGTAGAGGAACCGCTCCCCGCTCCAGCTCACCTCCGCCTCCCCCGAGTGCCCGCCGCTCGGCTTTCCTCCCTCCCAGCCTTGCTGCGCGAAATAGCGGTTTCATGTGTGGCAAGCCTGGGAGGGGGGAGAAATGGAATGGCGGCGCGTTCAGGGAGCAGGCGGAGCGGAGGTGAACTAGGGTGGGGTTGCACAGGAAGTAACGGGGTGGGGTAGAAGAACCACTCCCTGCTCCAGCTCACCTCGACCGCCTCCCCCGAGTGCCCCCCCACTCGGCTTCTCCTCCTTCCCAGCCTTGCTGCGCGAAACAGCGGTTTCACGGGCGGCAAGCTGGGGGGGGGGGGAGGCGGGGAGCGGGCGGAGCGGAGGCAAGCTGGGGTGGCAAACTGGGGTGGCAGGGGCACTTTTTCCCCATGCCCCAGAGTTGGTGCCTATAATGGCCAGCACCAGAATGCCGCCCCCAGAAATGTGCCGCCCCAAGCACCTACTTGTTTTGCTGGTGCCTGGAGCTGGTCCTGGGAGAGGGGATGGGAACCAGACCAGATCAGTAGACCAGGTCAGCCACCAATTCGCCGCTCGCCTCCTCTGGCTCGCCTCCTCACCCCCCACCACTGCCCGCTCGCCTCCTCAGCCCCCCACCCCTCCGGCTCACCGGCCCCACCGCTACTGCCCGCCCACTCGCCTTTTCAGCCTCTCATCCCCCCTGGCTCACGTACTTACCCCCCACCACTGTCCGCCCACTCGCCTCCTCAGCCCCCCACCCCTCCCGCCCACTCGCCTCCTCAGCCTCTCATCCCCCCTGGCTCACGTACTTACCCCCCACCACTGTCCGCCCACTCGCCTCCTCAGCCCCAGGGCCGGCTCCAGCATTTCTGCCGCCCCAAGCAAAAAAAAAAAAAGCCGCGATTGGCGGCGCCAGTTCAGCGGCAGGTCCTTCGCTCCTAGAGGGAGTGAGGGACCTGCCGCCCCCAAATTGCCGCAGGTGCCGCCCCTCTCCCTTGGCCGCCCCAAGCACCTGCTTGTTAAGCTGGTGCCTGGAGCCGGCCCTGCTCAGCCCCCCCTCTACCTCCCGCCCCACCCCCGGCTTGCCTACTCACTCCCTGCCACTGCCTGCCGGCTCGCCTACTCAGCCCCCCGCCCCCACCCGCCGCTTGCCTACTCGCCCCCCGCGGGCCGCACAGTGAGCCCATGCGGGCCACATGTTGTGCAGGCCTGATTTATGATATTGTAGCAGGCAGGGATTAAACAATTCTGACAAGTCAACCCAATTTAGAGAAGTCAGATTTGGTTTTTAAAGACTTGGCCTGATATCTTTCAGATGGATGTGCTGATGCCATCCTTGACCCTCACACACGGTAAGTCCTTTGCTGAAGTCTAAATAAAATGAATGGTGTATTTTTTTTCTTGAATGTTTGAATTTGAATAATTCCAGGCAAGAAGTTGCAGAAAGCAGGCTTCAACATCCTCCCAGGAGGGGATATCTGCGATACTGCCCAAGAATTCTGAGCAGAGCGGTGGGAATAGAATGGTTTGGGAGAGGAGCAAAGAGGGCAAGAGAAAATATTTCTGTACCCCAGGAAAGGATAAGGACAAAGACGATTCAGAGAGACCAAGAGAGGATCAGAGAGAGGTATAATTTTGTTCTCCTTCCGACTGACAAAGGAAATCTGTGAAGGTGCCTGGACTTAAAACACCCATATGAATAGGGCTTTCCGCAGAATCACTACAATCTAGTATCTTCCTGCCACTCTCACTGATTCCAACGGATGTATTATTGTTTTTGCAGATTAAGGGCTCAATCTGGCAAGGCACCGACTGCCTCTCTATTACCCGATAACCTGTAAAGTGCTGATCACTGTCAACACCCAGATACCATTGTGAGAGGCTGCGGTAGAATACCCAGAGCAAGACAGACGAGAGACTTAGCACCCCTCTGGATTAAAGTTTAGGACTGTTTTTCTTAGTGCCTTGTGAGGAAGGCTGTTAGTGATGAAGCTGGCAACTTAACAAGTATTAAGATTGGAGTCTTCAAAAACGGTCAACAAAATCATATGGACAACTTCTCAATGGACACACTCCACCCTCAGTGTGCTGAGACGCCTGCTTGTCACCTTTACCGGTACTGTCCCACTGTTTCCTTGTACTCCCCATCTGGGTGTATCCATCTGTTGTCTCGTCTTGAATTTAGCTTGGCAGCTCTTTGTTCAGTTTGTACATTACCTAGACCAATGGGTCCTGGTCCACAAGTGGGGCTCCTAGGTGCTACTGTAATATGAATATTTAACGATAACATCATAAATTGAGTGAGGGGGAGGAAATCAGGAAACGGATACTAATTTGCAAACTGACCTTGGACCTTCACCACTGTAAAGGTGAGAAGATGGCCAGATGTGATTCACTCAACGCTGTCCTGATAAAAGCTTTGGAAGAACTGAAGTGAGGAGTAACAAAAAGCCCAGCTTTCTGAGGAATAACTGCTCCGTCCTGCTGCAGTTTCTGAGGAGAGAACAAGTCTAGGTTGGCAGGGAGATGCTTTAGCGTTTAGCTGATCTAACACGTCCTTCCCCATCTCTAATTTCTAGTATTCTGTGGTTTATTTTGACAGTTATCTGGCAAGAATGTATTCTTTTGATCAGATCCTTCTCTCTGAGTGGCCACAAATCCTTGCTGTTCTCCACATCTGCACCAAGAAAGCAAAGACTGAGAAGGGACGAGAACTTACAAGACCTGGAACAGAACTAAGGTCTCCCCTAAGGCTCTCGCTTGGCATGAAAGGACGTCCTGCACTATAAAAAGCTGTGAAGAGTCAGTCGTCTTACTAAGAACAGCTGTGTGCCTATAAACCTGCAGTATTTAGAGAATGTTCTGAGCATGGAATAAAGTTCAAGAAAGAGGCAGTTGCCACCCTTTCCAAATGGAGCACACTTCTAGCTATACCCAGAATGTAGCTCTAAGAGATTCTGCTTACCTAGCACAGCATTCCACATCCTTCCTGCTCCATAATCACAGTAGTCACGTTTACATAAGACAGAACAAGAAAACCCCTCTCCAGTAAAGGGAGGTAACAAGCTCTAGAGTGCCATGAGATAATCAAGTATGAATGATTCCTTATAAGAAGATAGAAATACAACAGCAATAGCCCACTTTTGTGATTTATAAAACCCACCTGTTACTGACTTAGCATTCAGCTAAGAAGCTAGAACAGCTAGTCTATGGAACCACATAACCATGTTACTATTATCTGCAAAGCTACCTCGTTGTCCCCATGAAACCTCTCCTTTTCTATGATGCCTCCACCGGTTACAATGAGAAACTTAAGGAGCTCAATCTGTGTCGCTTTGCTGTCCGCACTGCACTGCAGCGCATACTGCGGGGCTGACAACTGCAGAGTGCATTGTGCATTGCTAACAAGTACCCAGCTCACAGTAAGGTACCCCTGTTTGAAAGAGGACTGTGTTAATGTGAACCAGGTACCTTTTAGTTCATGTCACCAGCATCACACAAGGCAGTTGGCGTGCAGCACTTTGGTGCACTCTGCAATTCACACCCCGGTACTCTGCAGTGCAGTGTAGTGTAGACATACCAAAGAGAAACTTAAACAGTGATTCTGCATGGACTCCTCCGGACGGTCGAAACAACAGACTGGATTTCTACATAGATTGCTTCCGTCAACGTGCAAAGGCTGAAATTGTGGAAAAGCAACATCACTTGCCACATAACCTCAGCCATGCTGAACACAACGCCATCTACAGCCTCAGAAACAACCCTGACATCATAATCAAAAAGGCTGACAAAGGAGGTGCTGTCGTCATCATGAATAAATTGGAATATGACCAGGAGGCTGCTAGACAGCTCTCTAACACCACATTCTACAGGCCATTATCCTCTGATCCCACTGAGGATTACCTAAAGAAACTACACCATCTGCTAAAAAAACTCCCTGACAAAGCACAGGAACAAATCCGTACAGACACATGCCTAGAACCCCGACCAGGGGTATTCTATTTGCTACCCAAGATCCATAAACCTGGATATCCTGGACGCCCCATCATCTCAGGCATTGGCACCCTAACATCAGGCTTGTCTGGTTATGTAGACTCTGTCCTAAGACCCTACGCTACCAGCACTCCCAGCTATCTTCGAGACACCACTGACTTCCTGAGGAAACTACAATCCATCGGTGATCTTCCAGAAAACACCATCCTGGCCACTATGGACGTAGAAGCCCTCTACACCAATATTCCACACAAAGATGGACTACAAGCTATCAGGAACGGTATCCCTGATAATGTCACAGCTAACTTGGTGGCTGAACTTTGTGATTTTGTCCTCACCCACAACTATTTCACATTTGGGGACAATATATACCTTCAAGTCAGCGGCACTGCTATGGGTACCCGCATGGCCCCACAATATGCCAACATTTTTATGGCTGACTTAGAACAACGCTTCCTTAGCTCTCGTCCCCTAACGCCCCTACTCTACTTGCGCTACATTGATGACATCTTCATCATCTGGACCCATGGAAAAGAAGCCCTTGAGGAATTTCACCATGATTTCAATAATTTCCATCCCACCATCAACCTCAGCCTAGATCAATCCACACAAGCGGTCCATTTCCTGGACACTACTGTGCTAATAAGCGATGGTCACATCAATACCACCCTATACCGGAAACCTACTGACCGCTACACTTACCTACATGCCTCCAGCTTCCATCCAGGACACACCACACGATCCATTGTCTACAGCCAAGCTCTAAGATATAATCGCATTTGCTCCAATCCCTCGGATAGAGACAAACATCTACAAGATCTCTATCAAGCATTCTTAAAACTACAATACCCACCTGCTGAAGTGAAAAAACAGATTGACAGAGCCAAACGAGTACCCAGAAGTCACCTCCTACAAGACAGGCCCAACAAAGAAAATAACAGAACACCACTAGCTGTCACCTTCAGCCCCCAACTAAAACCTCTCCAGCGCATCATCAGAGATCTACAACCTATCCTCAAAGATGATCCTTTACTCTCACAGATCTTGGGAGACAGACCTGTCCTCGCTTACAGACAACCCCCCAACCTAAAGCAAATACTCACCAGCAACCACACATCACTGAACAAAACCACTAACCCAGGAACCTATCCTTGTAACAAACCCCGATGCCAACTCTGTCCACATATCTATTCAAGTGACATCATCATAGGACCTAATCACATCAGCCATACCATCAGGGGCTCGTTCACCTGCACATCTACCAATGTGATATATGCCATCATGTGCCAGCAATGCCCCTCTGCCATGTACATTGGCCAAACCAGACAGTCTCTACGCAAAAGAATTAATGGACACAAATCTGACATCAGGAATCAAAATACTCAAAAACCAGTGGGAGAACACTTTAACCTGTCTGGTCATTCAGTGACAGACCTGCGGGTGGCTATATTACAACAGAAAAACTTCAAAAACAGACTCCAAAGAGAGACTGCAGAGCTAGAATTGATATGCAAACTAGACACAATCAACTCCGGTTTGAATAAGGACTGGGAATGGCTGAGCCATTACAGACATTGACTCTATCTCCCCTTGTAAGTACTCTCACACCTATTATCAAACTGTCTGTACTGGCCTAGCTTGATTATCACTTCAAAAGTTTTTTTTTTTTTTTTTCTCTTAATTAATTGGCCTCTCAGAGTTGGTAAGACAACTCCCACCTGTTTATGCTCTCTGTATGTGTGTATATATATCTCCTCAATATATGTTCCATTCTATATGCATCCGAAGAAGTGGGCTGTAGTCCACGAAAGCTTATGCTCTAATAAATTTGTTAGTCTCTAAGGTGCCACAAGTACTCCTGTTCTTCTTTAAACAGTGACTTGATCACAGTTTACAAGTACTACACAGGACGAGGTCTGATACTACAGGGCTCTTCAGTCTAACTGTAAAAAGCATAAGATTCAATGACTGGAAGTTGAAATTAGAAAAATTCAAACCAGAAAAAAGCAAGGGTAATTATCCAAACATCTTATCAAGGTGTGTGGTGGATTCTCCATCACTCACAGTCTTTAAATCAAGACAGGATGCCTTTCTGAAACATACACTAGTTCAACCACTAGGGACTGACCTTGCAGCAGGAGTTACTGGATGAAGTTCTATGGCCTGTGTCATGCAGAAGGTTAGACTGAATAATAATGGTCCTCTTCTGGCCTTAGTATCTAAGGATAAAAGAAGCCACCAACGTGGACCTCCTTCCCTCATGTTATTCTGAGTTCTACCCGCAGCCCCAGCCCCAGCCTGGGGTTTCTTCCATTTATAGCATTCTTGACCTATGATGTATTTGTTATATCTTCACTTATGAAGCTGACCTTTCATGAGGTCATTACTTAGCAAAGCAATCATATCGCCTCTTGTTTTGTTTCTAGTCTGTCATTTCATACATAAAATATTCATTAATAAGACATGCCAGAAGCCCAAACAGCAGCCCAAATGAACTGGGCAAAAGAGAATAAAAAACAAGACTAGGTATAGGGGAACTGTTGGCAGGTTTTTAAAAACACTGGTTAGAAGAAACGTGCAGGAGAAGAAGCGCTGACAGAGAATGTTGCTAATGAACTCAATCTCTGGATAATTCATTTCATATTGAAAGTAAACTAGCCAAAGCGAGAGAAACGATAGGTTTTTGTTATTATTTAACATTTGTACCGTAGTAGCATCTGGAGGCCCAACCCAAGGCTGTACAATGAAAAGCAAGCCCCCACCCCAAGGAGCATAGGTTCCCTTAAAAAATGTTGTTGGTTATGTTTGAACAGTAATTATTTGGATTCTAAAAAGCAGCACATCTGTAATACTACTACTTTTTACTTATATAGTAGTGGTGCCCAAACTTTTCCTGTCGCCCCCCGCCCCTTACCAGTAATGGAATCTATCCACACACCCCCCACCCTATTACTACACAGCCAAAGCTTCCACAAGAGCAGAGCTTGGGCTGAAGGGGATAGGAGAGGAGCTGAAGCTAGAGGCGGAGCTGGCCTGGAGACAGAAAGGGAATGAAGCAGGGGGCGGAGCAGGGCTACGACTGGGACCGGTGGTGGAGGTCGAAGTGAAACTGCAGCTGGGGAGCGGAGCTGAGTGGCGCTTCCTCCCTACCCCCCCCTCGGGCCCCACCATGTGCCCCACGCACCTCTCTAGGGAGACGCCCCACAGTCTGGGGACTACTGTTATATAGAATTTTGCATGTAAGGAGCTTACATAAATAATATGAATTAAGTCTTGACACTCTAATGAGGTAGGCAAGTATTATTACCTGTTCAGGAACCAGAGCACATACACAGAAGGGAATCTCAGGGGAAGCAGAAAAGATAGAAGCTTTCATCCCAGTGACTGTCTATAGTAAACCAACAAATTAACTTATGTATTTCTCCTCAAAGGAACGAATAGAGCACTCTGAAGTTGATGTTTTGAGTAAGACCAGACAACCTTCCTGCAATGTCAGAGTTTAAAAAAAGATTAAGAGCTCAGTTCTATTCCCAAATACCACTAGGCTTCAGGTTCTCTGTATGCTAGAGCTCACAGCCGGCATAACAGTTTACTTGCCTTCCCCTTTTTCAGCTAGATAAAGTCTAATGCTACAGTGAGACTTGTCAGAGTCCAAACTTTTCAGGTCTCTGTCTCCATACAGTATGCCCTTTTGTAAACTACATTCTCCAGCTACATTCGCAGGGCTTATGCATTTATAGCTGAAAAAAACAAATGCAAACGATATAGTCGTTAGACTTTAGATATATGCTATTTTTGAAGTGGAAAAGTATCAAAAACATACCAGAAGGTAGTAATTGGGCTCATGGAGCTGTGCCCTCAATAAGCAGATGTAACTGGTCTTTGCTGTTAAATGTGCACTGATCTACAAGGAATCTAACTTCTATAAATCAATCACTCGAGAAGGATTTTATGTTTGGGAAGGGGAAAGGAGGAAGAAACAGAACGTAAGCAGGGAAATAAAATTATTTGACACACTGGTGGCTCCAGAGTTCTGGCAGTGTGGATATGAAGAATGGAGTTGAATGTGGGAAGAGTCCATTATTCTTTCAATAGCGTCTGGGTGCTGCTAAATATGTGCTCACATACTTTCCTATGTGAAAAGCTTAAATCTATAATAGCCGTTTGGTCTGGGAAAGTGGCACTCATTCAAATGCTAAACCAGGGACCTAGGAAGGAAACCTACCTGAGGAACAATATTTTTCAAGTGCTCTTAGAAGCAAAGATGGACAGAAAGAGCAGAAGCTTGGAGAAGTCTCATTCACAGGGGGTTTTATCCATAGCCTGCCCCTCAGGTGCCGTTCTCAGCACACATCCCTAACACATTCTATTGCGTGAATGGAAATAGAGCCTCTCTGAAAATAATCACACTTGCTGAAAGACCTGCCCTGCATAAATATCTTTAATAACAGTACAAACAGAAATCAGCATTTTTTTCTATAGTCTAGTTGAAATTTATAGCACTGCTGGCCTTGGTTCTGTTATTACTGTTCTACCTGGCTGAGACTCAAAATCACAAAAGTGGGAAGTTCAGAAATATTTTCAGCAACGCTATAGTTCATTTGACAAAAGACAAAAATCCAGTTCTATGAATGCTGCATTAATACATTAGGAAGGACTAATGCATATAATAGAAATCGAATCATAAAAACGTAGGGCTGGAAGGGACATTAAGAGGTTATCTAGTCCAGGCCTCTGGGCTGAGACAGGACCAAATAAACCTAAATCATCCCTGGCAGATGTTTGTCTAACCTGGTCTTAAAAACCTCCAATGATGGGGATTTCACAACTCCCCTTGGAAGCCTGTTCCACAGCTTAATGATCCTGAGAGTTAGAAGCAGATTAAGCCCATTACCTCTTGTCCTACCTTCAATAGACATGGAGATCCGCTGATCACCATCCTCTTTATAACAGCCCTTAGCGTATTTGAACACTTATCAAGTTCTGTCCCCCCTTTTTCCCTCCACCTCCCCTCCCCCCCATCCATCTTCCTTGGCAAGACTAACCATGCCCAGTTGTTTTAACCTTTCCTCAGCGGTCAGGTTTTCCAAATATTTTTTTCATTTTTGTTGCTCTCCTCTGCACTCTTTCCAATTCGTACACATCTTTCTTAAAGTGTTATGCCCAAAACTGGACACAATACTCCTACTGAGGCCTCACCAGTGCTGAGCAGAGCGGAGCAATTACCTCCCATGTCCTACATGTGACGCTCCTGTTAATATATCCCTAAAAGATATTAGCTTTTTTCGGAATTGCATCACATTATTGACTCCTATTCAATTTGAGATTCACTATAATCCCCAGATCCTTTCCAACAGTACTGCTGTATTTGTGCATTTGAATTTTCCTTCCTAAGTGTTGTATTTTACACTTGTCTTTATTGAATTTCATCTGGTTGATTTCCAACCAATTTTCCAATTTATCAAAGTCACTTTGAATTCTAATCCTGTCCTCCAAAGGGCTTGCAGCTTGGTATCATCTGCAAATTTTATAAGCACTTTCTCCACTCCATTACTCAAGTCATTACTGAAAATACTGACTAGTACCAGACCCAGGACTGAACCCTGCAGGGCCCCACTATATACATCCTCCCAGTTTGACAGTGAACCTTGATTACTACTCTGAGTACGGTCTTTCAACCAGTTATGCATCCACCTTATAGTAATTTCACCTAGACTACATTTCCTTAGTTTGCTTATGAGAAAATCATGTGGGACTGTCAAAGGCCTTTCTTAAATCAAGATTATCACATCTACTGTTTCCCTTTTATCCACTAGGCCAGTAACCTTGTCAAAGGAGAAAATGAGGTTGGTTTGGCATGATCTGTTCATGACAAATCCACATTGGCTATTACTTACCACCCTATTATCCTTTAGGTGTTTACAAACTGATTGTTTCACAGTTTGTTCCAGTATCTCTCTAGGTATTGAAGTTAGGCTGCCTGGTTTATAAATTCCCAGGTCTTCTTTGTTCCCTTTTAAAAGAGAGGTACTATGTTTGCCCTTCTCAGTACACGGGGACGTAAGAACTTAGGAGCTGCGATACTGGGTCAGGCCATGGCTCATCTTGCCCAGTATCCTATCCCCAACAGTGACTCATACCAGAACTTCAGGGAGAGTGCACAGAACAGGGTAATCATGGAGTGATCCACTCCTACCTTCCACTCCCAGCTTTAGAAAGTCCGAGGTTTAGGGTCACACTGAGCATGGGGTTACATCCCTGATCATGTTGGCCACTGATGGATCAATCCTTCATGAACTTTTCCAGTTCTTCTTTGAACCCTGTTATACTTTTGGCCATCACACCATCCCATGACAATGAGTTTCACAGGTTAGTTGTGTACTGTGTGAAAAAGTACTTCCTCTTGTTGTATAAACCTGCTGCCTACTAATTTCATCAGGTGACCCATTTTTTGCATTGTGTGAAAAGTTAAATAACACTTCCCTATTAGTCTCTAAGGTGCCACAAGTACTCCTGTTCTTCTTTTTGCGGATACAGACTAACACGGCTGCTACTCTGAAACTTCCCTATTCACTTTTTCCACACCATTCATGATTTCATAAACCCCCATCATATCCCGCACTTTACCACTTCACTGTTTAACCTTTTTCCAGATCATAATGAATGAATATGTTTAATTTATTCCATTTATTCCTGC
The DNA here is from genome assembly GCF_013100865.1 of Trachemys scripta elegans. Lineage (NCBI taxonomy): Eukaryota > Metazoa > Chordata > Testudines > Emydidae > Trachemys > Trachemys scripta. The sequence goes on along the minus strand of NC_048305.1, from coordinate 105,817,096 downwards.
CACCATTTATCCCACCAAGTCATAATTGATGTCAATAAAGTCATAATTTAGCTTGTATATTAATACTCTCAGTTCTTCCTGTTTATTCCCCAGACTCATTGCATTTGTGTAGAGACATCTAAGATGCTAAGCAGATTGTCCCACGGTTTTTCCTTTTTTTGCTCCTATGGCACTATTGTAATTTTCCATGTCTCCAGTAACATCTAGCCCTCTGTTAAGATCACCCTTTTTTTATGCCTTCCAGTGAGCTTTTGTTGCCTGACCCTCCTCATTAGGTTGGTGAGTTATCAAAAGATGCTCTTCCCTTTCTTGGTCAGTACATCCCATCTTTTCCCAGCAGTCCTCCTTCCCAGAACAGCATCCCAGGGTTGAGGGAGCCAAAACCCTCCCACTGACACCATCTGCGCTGCCATGCATTAATCTCCAGAATGTGCGTGTTCCCACCTGGGCCCTTATCCTCAACCAGGAGGATAGATGAGAACACTACCTCTGCCCCTGACTCCTTCACCCTCGCTCCCAGAGCCCCGTAGTCACTACTGATATGAGGGGGAGAGAAGTTAAGAACATGTGAGGCAAATACTTAAGGTCTCCAAAATGATATCTAATGCTATGACTTGGGGCTAGTAAGGCAAGGAAATTCAAAGGGAAGTCTGAAAGACAGTCCTTCACGCCTTTGTAAAGTCACCAGCTGCTCAAAGAATTATATACAGGAAACAAGAGGATAAATTCAACTGTAACTTAGAATCTCCCTTGCTTTTTACTGGTTTGTATCCAACCTTTGGAATTAATTAAGATCCATCAGCCAAAGTTTTAAATATGAGAGCCTAAGAAGGTTAGGCTCCTAAATGCTTATTTAGGCAACTAAATAAAGTGGCCAGATTTTCAGAAGTGCCAACTACCCACCAGCTCCCACTGATCTCAATTTAAGGACTTGGGTTTTTTCCAGATGAAAGGATTTCAAGATGACCAGTCAGCAAAATACTACTAGATATTATTGCCCAAGGTTTTGACATATGTAAATTATGTTTAAAATGCAAACTAGCCATTTAGGAGATCCAGTTTGTGATCATCTCTTGAATCCCAGGTAGGGAAGGGCACAATACAGTAAAGTACGTCAGATTGAACCACTGGAAGGAGAGCCTTGTATCTAAAAGAGATCTCCTGGACCATTTAAGAAGGGAATTTGCTACCTAAAAAGGAACCTCCATTTAAGCTTCCTAGCAGCATCAAGATGAATTAGAGAGGGGAAGTATCTAAAGCCAGGGAATGTGCGAGGAATTTTCTGGATGAGACAGACATGCAAAGGACATACTGTCTTTAGAAAAAGTTCTGTGTTATTTATTCCATCCACTGGAAGAACTCACGGGAAGCACGTCTTAGCAAGAGAAAAGAAAATCTGTTATGCTCTTCATTTCCTGTATAATTCCAGCATAATTCTGTTTTGGGAGAGTCACACAATGGCTGTTCAACAGGGAATGGAGAATTTTAGCCTGAGTGGAATCATTTAAAAAGATATATCATTACTGTAAGTAAAACAGAATGCTCACTTTGCAAGGGTCTCAGGCACATATATCTAACTTTACACGAGCTAATTGTGTATTCTGACCCTTTCCATTATCAATTTTTATGATCTGTGTTTAGCACTAAGAACAAGTCATTCACAATCTAGAGCAGTGGTCTCCAAATTTTTTTGATCGCGCACCCCCTGCCGCGCCGGCTTTACCATTTTTGCCGAAGCAAAAAAAAAAAAAAACCGCTCGGACTCCCGCCTGAACTGAAAATGAAGCAAAAAACAAAACAAAAAAACAACCAAAAAACCGCTCCTCCTGCCGCACACCCCCCAGGATCCTTTTGCGCACCCCCTGGGGTGTGCACACCCCACTTTGGAGACCACTGATCTAGAGCCCCAGTAGACAACACAGTAGGTGTAACAAATTGGCACTTGAAGGATTATGTAACAACAGTTTGTTCAATCAAATGGTTGCTAATTTTAACATGAGACCACTGTTCTGTACCCCTGCGTTACAGTCTATTTGAGATCTGAATGACTATGCTTAAGAAAGAGTTCTTTAAGGTCAAGGTTTCTTGTGTGAGATCGATGAATGGTGCTTTGCAAGAATTCCACTGGTATTTCCATCCTGCCAGCTGAAAACCCTTCTGTTAGGGATGACATTAAGGAAATAAAAAAAAAAGTACAGAATAGTAAGAATAAGCATGAATTCTGGACAGCGTTGGGAGTCAGAATCTCAGCTCCAAGCAGAATTGAACCTTTTAACTTTTATAGAATTTTATATGCCTCATTTCACCCTTGCTTTGCTTTAAACGAGGTGATTTTTTTTCTCCCCTGCATTCCTGCCTGCTTTGCGTCATGGAGTTCCATAATTCACTGATGAGTAACACATGTCTAACATGTGGCAGAGGAGAATCTGACAACATTCAAACAGGCATAGATAACTCCTCTGACCTTTGATGTCCATCCCAACAGCACAATAATGCATTTGTGCCTCTGTTACCTACTGGTTATTTCAGGAACGTAGTCCACAAGCTGAGATCCCTGCTCTGCTACACATCACCAAATATACTCTGTGCATCAAAATAGAAGCCCAAAGAGAAAAGTTTTCAACTAGCAATAATCACACCTCAGATTAATAGTGCTGTGTCTTTTCTCAAAGTATTCATAGGAACAGCTGGTTTGATTAGAGTTAACATACCATAAAAACAGCCAACAAAGATGGGCATGCTTCCCACTGACCCCATGAAATACACGAACTCGTTCCATTACTAAAGACCCCAGACACGGTGCTGAATATTTTAAGATATCAAAAGGTCTCTTTAAAACAAACAAAATATTGATCAAGTTTTCAAGATCCAGGCCTCTGGTAGGGTAGTGATGGGAATTAGTGTATGTATCGTCTAAAGGGATATGTTCACACAAAATATTGTATCACCAGGCACATGCCTTCTAAGATGTCCAAGCAACACAATAATTTCTTCCTCTTCTGGAAAGTTTGAATAATAAAACAGATTCTCAGGACAAGCGCTGGTCTAAAACCAAGCCCTAACCAGCATTACATGGACAAATGACAGTCAATTCAGCACAAACTCAGTAACAATTAGAAACCAAATACCAAATCTCTCCTCTCCTTTTTTCGTCTTGCAATTTTTGTAATGCTAGTAATAATCATATAATAAAAAAAAAATTCATCTTGTGACAGTGTACCCCATAAGGCTTTGTGGGGAGGGGGTGCTTATAAATGTATGTATGACAGAACTGGAATATGTTTTGTGCTGCCTGTGCCATGTAACATATCTCTGTAAAGGTTATGGTCTATTATATTTATTCATCCTATTTGTACATATATATCATTTTCTACTTGAGGTTAAGAATATGGGTTGTATGCTGGTTTGGTTTCTAAGTAAGCTTTGTGGGGCATTTGGTCAGCTTCTTTAGGAAGGAATTTGCCAGGTTAAGTACCTGATCAGGAAACACTTGGAGAACAATGCATCTTGGAATGCTCCAATCCACATAAGAAGTCTTCCTGGAGACATGCAAGATGCCATGTAGACAATGGCTTCGGCCTGTAAAGACTGAGTCATGCAGGGACACGTGACTTGCCCAGGTAACTCCAGAACTCCATCATGGAGCTGGACTTTGCATAGGGGGGGGGGGGGTCTCCACCCACAAGAGAGAGTCTATTTAAACCCGTGGGAGACCCCTCCATTTTGTCTTCAGCTGGCTAAGGAAGGAGCCTCTCCACCCCCTAGGATACTTGAAGGGAACTGGAACAAACAACAGTAACTACAGGGGGTGTGAGTGATTGCTGGACCCAGGCTAAGAAGAGATTAGCCTGTAAAAGGGAGCATTCTGGAACTGGTGAGGAACTTATCTGTATTCAGTTTGATTAGACATAGATTTGCGCATTTTATTTTATTTTACTTGGTGACTTACTTTGTTCTGTCTGTTACTACTTGGAACCACTTAAATCCTATTTTCTGTATTTAATAAAACCACTTTTTATTTAGTAATTTACTCAGAGTATGTATTAATACCTGGGGGAGCAAACAACTGTGCATCTCTCTCTATCAGTGTTATAGAGGGCGAACAATTTATGAGTTTATGCTGCATAAGCTTTATGCAGGGTAAAATGGATTTATTTGGGTTTAGACCCCATGGGGAGTTGGGCATCTGAGTGCTAGAGACAAGCACACTTCTGTGAGCTGTTTTCAGGTAAACTTGCAGCTTTGGGGCAAGTGATTCAGACCCTGGGTCTGTGTTGGAGCAGACGGGAGTGTCTGGCCCAGCAAGACAGGGTGCTGGAGTCCTGAGCTGGCAGGGAAAACAGGAGCAGAGGTAGTCTTTGCACATCGGGTGGCAGCTCCCAAGGGGGTTTCTGTGATCCAACCCGTCACACATCTCCAAACTTTTTTCTAGCTACATTCAATAAACGGTCTTGCAAATAAATATTTCTAGATTTGATTCTTACGTCCCAGAATACTAATTTTATTGGTTCGTAATTCACTACCTGGAAGCGGGCGTGCTCCTTTTTCCAGAAATAAAGGAAGGGCATGTTCTATATTCCTCTCAATCTTTTCCTCTCCCCCGTTCCTGACTAGCAAAGCATACCAACATCCATACCAATCATTAATGTCAATGTATTCCCCAAAACATCGAGCTCAACACTCAGTACATGGCTTTCGGAATATACATGTGTTTGCTGTACAAGCGCAAAATAAAAACACAGAACTGAAGAGAAAAATGACATCTTTCCCCATTATTTTTATTTGGCTCCAGTATCTATTTAAGAACCATAAAAAGATAATTCAAAAGTATGTTAGTGTGTGAAGTTGGAGCCTATATCCATCCCCAATGTATTTTCAGCAAAGAGCAACTAAAGTTAAGCAAAGTTTAAAAGCATAATAAAAATGCAGCCTTGTTGAAAAAATGAATGTCTTTTAGCTGATGGCAGTTATACTTAATGAACTGAGAAACTTATAAACAGGCAAGCAAGAGCTACAAAGAGTTCCTTGAGAATGTCTATTCCCTACCAGTGGCTGATACAGCAGCTAACCTGCCAATATTCTGTTGCTGAACTATTCAGCAAGATATTCATTTGTAAAGCAATATGATTAAAGCCATACCATGCTTTTTAAAGTGTGGTTTTACTCTGAAAAGTTAGTATGTAAAAATCAATAGACCTAGTCCCCTGGTTTAATTCGGAGTCAGTTCTGCTTACTTCCCTGGCAAGAATGTTACTACACTTTGACTGCTGTTAGCACTCTGGAGTCCCTGCAGCCCTGAGAAAGGGAGCGGGGTTCTTTTCTGCTCATGCATCAGCAACAGGATCATTAATAACTAAACTCAAACCAAAACATGTTCATTTTCAGTGATGCATGAGCAGAAAGAACCCAGCTTGACTTTCAGACGTCAATCAGAAAATCTTCTTCCTTATAAACTGCACAAATCTAGAGTGCCTGAAAAGACAAATATAGATTCACCCGTTGTTCTTAAAAAGTGACGTTTCAGAGCAGAACCACAAGATTAAACCTCTTTCCACAATGGTTTACAATCCCTCGCTGCTTGCAAAGAGAAGACAGACTTTTTTAAAGAAAGTTTTAATACTGAAGCCTTCCAATTTTACCAACATATGTGAACAGTGACAAACTAATGTAAAATATTTTACCCAACGGGAGTCACTGCGTTTGGGTATGTCACACACACACACACACACCCCATTCTCATGGCGTTACGTTTGAGGATAAAAGGCAGATGAGTCAGGAACACTAAGCGTCATGGAGTAGTTCAGAAAGATAACTTTCGGACTGGAGCACGGCTGCACAGACCAGAGATATCCAGTGACTAACAGTGAGTCTATGAGCAGAAAGGCGGCAGGATCTTAGGGCAATACAACAGAAATTATATGTACCAATGCTCTTTCTGAACTCCCATTAGGCACCTGGCACCATGTTGACTGTTTCCTATTAGCAGATCCTTATAGTGAGGCTACTTCATTCATTTGTATCCTCACAGTGTGAGGGGGAAGGGAAGAAAAAAATTCTCCAACTCTACCCCACCCCCGCTTTTTTGTATTTAAAAAAAAAAATCTTAAAAACAGGTCTGCAGTGCTACTTCAGAGTTATTCCCATAATTACTCCATACAGTTCTAGATGAGGTATTCTTTTCTGTCTGAAGCACATGAGGTAATGAGTAGCCGAGATTGTCCTGGTGATTTATTAGCATATCCTCTAGGAGAAGCACAACACCTGCATTTACACAGATGGAACACCCACGAAGACGGATGGTTTAGTAGGGACGACTCACCCTGAAACATCCCATGGTATCTTAAAAGGAAATGCTCCAAATTTAGACCTGCTCCAACAGGTGTCTTTTACTATCTTACTTGTGACCATAAATGTCTAAGGTGGAGAAAACAATTCCATGTCCCTAGTAATCACTTTGAAAACAAATGCTTCAGCCTCCTCTTTCAAAGGGGGGGGGGGGGTCCATGGAATTCTCATTATTTTCTCAGTCTTACAGCCTGCCAAGCCCCCAGTCAGAGAGATGTAACTGGTGAATTCAGGCTTCAGGGATGAGCATGCTGCCTTCATTTCTCTCTGTAAAGGATCGCAGCTTGGCTCAGAAGTTTCTCCAGGGCATTTCCTTCGTTCTTATGCCTCATTTCTCAGCCATTTACCACAATTCACCTAATGAAGGGCCCACACAGTGTATTCATAAATTTTCTATAAGCCCCTATTACCCAAGCAGGAAATCTCTTCCTTGAAAATTCCTTCCCTAACAGCACTGCTCTCGCTAGGTGCTCTCAGCAAATTTGCTTACCTGCCCACTCCTGATGTTTTGTTACATACCTACAAATGGGGCTGAACATGGATATCTGACCCTGCTGTGTTTGTTACGATATGTACTCCCAGGCCACTGCGCACGTGCAGAATTTATGTCTCCTGCAGATTTTCTCGCTTCCCCACAGAAAAATGGCTGATGGGGAAGCAAAGGGAAGCCACCACAGTGGTCATGCGACCCTCCCCAGCAGTATGTTTCAGGTGCCCAGGGCAGCCGGCAGAGAAGTAAATCACTGTGGGGTAGGGGGTGGGACTGGGGAAGACCTGGCTGGTGGCTCCTACCCTGCGCCAGGCTCAGCTGCTAGTCCCAGCTGGGCTGGGAAGGACGGGACTTCCTCTTTCCCTGCACGGCATCCGGGGCCCATGTCAGACCCACCCCCAGATTTCTCCCCCAGCTGTAGGAAGCTCTGCAAACTCCCTCACCCCCCACTTCCTGCACCCATCGCTCCTCAGCTGCAGGGGGAGGGATCACTGTGCAGGGAGTTGCTTCCCCATCCGCCCAACCCCCATGCATCCAACCCCCCCCGGCCGAGCCTCACACCCTCCCCCCACACTCAGAACTCCCCCAATGAGTCCCACTCCCCCTGCACCTGGACTACCCCAATAAGCCACCCTCCCCTGGATCCCCACCCCACTGAGCCCCAATCAGCTGCACCTGGATCCCCACCTGACTAAGCTCCACTCCCCCAACATCTGGACCCCCTCCACTGTGCTCCCTATACCCAGACCCCCCCGGCTGAGTTCTATCCCCTTCCCAAGCCCCAACCACCTTCACCTGCCCCCCCCCTGCAGAGTCCCATTATTGTTGCACCCAGAGCCCTCCAACAAGCTCCTGGGCATCCAGATCCCCCCGACCCAGATCCCCCACTGAGCCTCCCACACCCAGATTGCCCCACACAGAATCCTCTCAACCCACACCTGGATCCCCCCCCACACTTGGATCCTGTCTTGCTGAGCTTGCTTGCCCACACCTGGTGCACCTGGCACGGAGGGGCAGGGCCCTGGGGTGTTTCTGGGGCAGGCCGGGTCCTTGCCCTGTGTCAGGTTGGGTAAAGCCTCACTACTGAGTCTCTGTCATGGCAGGGAGCTGCACAGTGATCTCCCACCTCTGTGCAGCCAGTGGCCTGTGCTCCCCAATGCCATGCTGGAGCATCCATATTTATTTGACAAATAAAATTTGCAGAATTTTAAAATATTTTGGTGCAGAATTTTTAGTTTTTTGGCGCCGAATGCCCTCAGAAGTAGATATGAAGCCTTGATCGAGAGAGATTAGGTATATCAGCAACAGGAGAACAAGACACTTTGTCAAAATGTGGCGTGATGTTTTTGCAATCGAAGAAGCAATGTCCAGAATCACATGTCTGATGTACAAGGTGGCACAGCTTCCCTTTGTTAATCACAGTTGCTGCCCACAGCTAGCAGAAAGTGAACACTACTTCAAAGAAATCCTACGCCAAACTGAAGAGCAGAATATTAGGGAGAAAACCAGATCACTAGGTTAACTTTTCCTTCGCCTCACAAAAAGTTCATTCTGCAGCAATTTAGTTACTGCTGACCCCCTCTGGGCGAAGAGCAATCCACAACAGGTACTCAGGAAAGTCTGCATTTCCCCCTTTCCCACTGCCCTTTTACAGCAGCAAAGAGCTTGAAATCCAGGGGTAAGAAAAAGGCAGGGAAGGTCAGAACAAAGGATTTTCTGGGATGTTTTGTTTTGTTTTAAATAATTGTTCTACAGCTTTGGCTCTTTTGTCAGAGGAGCTTCCCACCAGTGACAGGTGGAAGCAAAGTTCCTTTGACCAGCTCTTGCATCAGATCTAGATTTTTGCCATGGGTAAACAAGGAAGTCAACGAGGTTCTGACAACTTCTCCTGGTGCGAGAGTGTAAAAGAAAATTCCCCCCCCCTCCCCCCCCCCCCCCCCCAAACACAAACCTGAAATGAAGAGCAGACCATGTATTGAGGTGGTTTTTTTTTTTTTGGAGTATAACAATCATGCAACAAGGCCACCATAACTTTTCAAAGTATTGATAGAAAGAAATCTGTTTCACTTTCTAGGGGAATCAAACGTGCCCTGGAAATTCTTCTCTCTCACTATGAGATCAACGGGCTGTAATTCCACTAAATGAGGAAAGTCCAAAGAACAAGAAGCGATCAACAGAGCAGAAACCAGCTGAAGGATGGTGACCTACAATGGGGAGTAAGATTGGGCACACACCCTTTTCACAGAATCACGGAAGATTAGGGTTGGAAGGGACCTCAGGAGGTCTAGTCCAACCCCCTGCTCAAAGCAGGACCAACACCAACTAAATGATCCCAGCCCCAGGGCTTTGTCAAGCTGGGCCTTAAAGACTTCTAAGGATGGAGATTCCATCACCTCCCTAGATAACCATTCCAGTGCTTCACCATCCTCCTAGTGAAAAAGTGTTTCCTAATATCCAACCTAAACCTCCCCCACTGCAACTTAAGACCATTACTCCTTGTTCTGTTATCTGCCACCACCAAGAACAGCTTAGCTCCATCCTCTTTGGAACCCCCCTTCCGATAGTTGAAGGCTGCTATCAAATTCCCCCTCATTCTTCTCTTTTGCAGACTAAATAAGCCCAGTTCCCTCAGCCTCTCCTCATAAGTCATGTGCCCCAGCCCCCTAATCATTTTCACTGCCCTCCGCTGGACTCTCTCCAATTTCTCCACATCCTTTTTGCAGTGGGGGGCCTAAAACTGGACACAGTACTCCAGATGTAGCCTCACCAGTGCCGAATAGAGGGGAATAATCACATCCCTCGATCTGCTGGCAATGCTCCTACTAATGCCACCCAATATGCCGTTAGCCTTCTTGGCAAGAAGGGTACACTGCTGACTCATAGCCAGCTTCTTGTCCACTGTAATTTCCAGATCCTCCTTTACAATGATGTTTAAAAGAGGCTTCAAAGGTTATGTAATTTAAATGTTTTGCTTGTTTCTGACTTGAAAAATTCAGGTCTTGAGCAAGTTAGCTTCAGAGCAGGTCTAGACAACACAGTGATTAACCTGTCATTGGCTGCCAGCATTTTGTCTCAGAGAGCTCCTTCAATGGCTACCCCCGTGGAACTGCACCGCTGGGAAATTTTAAGGAAAAGGCTTTTCCTACACTACACTGTTTGACTTACAATTTCCCCAAGATGGAAGCGGTTCTCAAATTTTTTTTTGTTGACAGACCCCTTTTCAAATGCAACGTTAATGATGGACTCCCAACTGAGAAACTGATGGACAAAGGTATATATGTACCTCATATAAACATATACTGTTAGTAATGCCTTAAGAAAAAGAGCAGAGTACTTAGAGATGTCAGTGAGAGGGTTGTGCCTGCTTCTCACTGAAGAGTTTATCTATCGTTGGTGTGACTGTTGCCATTTTGAGGACCTCCCCGTGCAATCTCTAAGGCCCCCCATTTGAGAACCATTGCACGAGGGTACACAAAACACTGGTGGCCACTCTGAGTAGTGTAGACAACACAACATAGTGGTGCTGGTGATTCAATAAGTTGTGCTGCCTCCCTCTGAATCAGTCAGGCCTCAGTGTGGTGCTCCAGAATGCAACACCGTTGCAAGTGCCACATACAGGGTGAGGCGTGAAACCAAGGTCTTGGCCACTTGTGCATTCCAAGAAGCAAAACGCCACATTTACTCTCAACTATCCTAAGGGGAGTGTTGTGAAGCTTAAAATAGGGTTTTCTCCAAAATATGATGTACAAATGGTCTTCTCTTAGCAGATCTTCTCCCTGCACACTTGCAGAATCCCATGTGCTGACCTGAATGACAAAAGTAAGTTTTTACTGCTTTTTTCTGCCTGCACAACTAACACAGGCAAGAGGAAGAGAACTGCAAAGGCCATCCCAGCTTGTACATCATCAATACTACTACTTATTAAGTTCCAATCAGTTGCACTTGTGAAACTCTACTGAAGGCAATGGAGTTGAGTGGGTATCCCTGAGGTCTGCAGGATGGACACTGAGTAATTCTCACGCTAGAAGCTAAATTAAGTGAGGTAACAGGAGTGAAAATCCACTGGCGAGAAAAATCTGTAAAATCAATCATAGGTCAACTAAAATCACACATGTTGCAGCAACTGCTAAGCTGTCATACCATAGCCACCTGTAAATGCAATGACAAAAAACACCTAGAAAAGCCTCCAATAACAATAGCTGCAATATTCTTTACTAGCCCCACAGAGAACGACAAGTGTTGGTTCGCTAATAATCACAGTCACAGAACACAGTTCTAACCGCAAGCACGTCAATCGGGAACCAGTTGTAACAATTCTGTGGCCGCCTTGGATATCAAGGAGACAAATTTTTCATTTACATCAACGGATCTATCACAAACATAAACTACTGAATTTGAACAACATCTGAATTTAGCCCCCCGGCTTTTCTTAAAAAAACACATGGCTCTTTAACTCATCCCTTTCTCCTTCCCTGCTCTTTTTCATGATAATCCTTCTGCTCTTGCCAAACAAGGACACCGACCAGTTGTAGGTGCAAAATACTTCTCACTGAAAAATAACCCTGTGCTTTCATTGCTGTTTGTGGGAGCCACGTATCATGCATCAGGAAAATCCTTTCCCCCTCCTCTCCTTAACCCAGTTCATCTTTCTCCATCAATCCCACCCCAATATTTTTCCCCACTCCAAGCTAAATTTCCATTAAAAGGACCCCAGAGGGCTTACTTCTGAAGGAGGGATCTCTTAATGACAAGTTCTTCATCCAAGTCAGCTTCATTAGCCATGAAGAGCAACCGCTTTCCTGTGTCATCCACTCCAATGAAGTCACGCTGCTCCACTGAAGTAGAAAATCAAACACAACCATTTTACAGTCTTATCTTAATGAAATCTAAGACAACAAGGAGGATTGGTCAAATTGCCCTGGACTTCAAAACACAAACATAAGCAGAGATTAACCCACCAAGCCTAAGAACCTGCATTAATGCTCTACAACATACATTTATTTCATCCTTTCAACCAGAGTAACCAAAATGCGACTCAAGACGTATAAACATGGCCCCTGAAACTACCCATATCTTTAATATGAAGATGCCAACTGTGGAGACAGCAGGTCCCAGCATGCAATACTCCATCTTGATTGAGCTAATGCGTACTTCTCTTCCCTCTTTCTTTACAACTATTTCAATTTGCACTACAAAGAATCCATGATAATTAATAGCTCATCCGAGCCAGCTCCTCCTCCTTCACCATAAATCACTCTCCTTGTCTCATATCGCAATTAGCTGGTGAGGAGAGGATTATGGATTTCAGACAAGACTTCGCAACTAGTATCCTGTTTTCATACATGTTTTGTTAATAATAAATATGTAGGCTACACGCACACACAGCTCCAGACTCCTAATACTTGGATGCCCCAGGACACGTATTGGTTTAAAAAGGGCACCCACCCAAAGGAATACCTAATGTTCACATGTCTATTATGTCAATTTCTCTCTAGAGTAATGCTACTGAAATCAATGGCAATACAGTAGGGGTGAGTTTGGCCTAATGGTCTGAGTACTTTCTTTTTGAACAGTCTGTCCCAAGCACTGCAAACGGTGACGGCAAAACTTCATTCTCACAAATCTCTATGGATATGGGTCAAACCAGCTCTAGAGTAAAGAGCTCAGGAGAGCTGGGGGAAAGCCAGTTGGAAGGTGATTTCACTTTGCAATGAATATGGAATGCAACACAACTTTGGTGGTATCCACAAACTGTTCCCACACCCTGAAGCTGAAAGCACAGGAATATCTCAATGGCACAATTCGGATGCAAACTTTTCTTTTTCTTCCCAGAGACGGTATTTTTGGTCAAATGCTGGCATATGCTTTACCCTCCCCAATTCCTAAAACTCACACCAACCTTGTGTGAGAAATGAATGCCCTGGGAGAAATGATTTCCTCACAGTCTTCTTTTTTTCTACCCAAATTGCATTTTAACTCCACTTTTCCTCCTTCGCTTTCTTTCTATTTGCATCTTAATAGCTGCCATAGTGACAGCCACTACCAAAATAAGGTCAAAACTCCGTAGCTGTTGAAAGCGTCCCACTGGCAGCCTTTGATCCAAGTGGTCAAGCTTGCTAGCTCCCTTCAGACGTCTCCCCTCTCAAATTAAGTATATAGCTAAGGAGCACAAAAATAGGCCCTGAACACACAACAATGTGAAAAATTAAGCACAATTAGGATCAAGCAACCAACTCACAAAATTCTTGAGCGCAGTGGCTCTATTCATTCTAGACAGTAAATCAAGCTATAAGCCATGGTCCTAATTCTAAGCAGAGATAAACAAATGCCTGCTGCACCTAACCCTTTGAAATCCTTGTCTGCGCCTACATACAGAATAGCGACAGGTTTCTCAATACGGGCATCATGCTTCTTAAATTAAAGTCAGGTCCTAAGCCACTGTCTAGTCTACTGGATCTTTATGTCTGTACAGCAAAGAGCCTGTCTACAATAAAAAATAGAACCATGATTAAAACTGGATTGTGCAACATGGTTGTGGCCAAACAGGTTTTTCTCTTCCCTGTGTGGATAGAAAAAAAAGGCATAATAAATGTTAGTGAACTGTTTTACCCCTAGGAGAAACCTAGATAAAAATGTGCTCTTCCATGCACAGGCAAGAGATACGGTTGTTTTTGTGCCGCAGACCAGGCAAAATGTATCACCAAACCCTGTAGTGAAAAAGGACAGTTCTGAAATGCACTGACGTTAACAGGCTAGAAGCAGGCAGATAACTAGTTTAATTAGTCCCTGATGGAAAGGAAGGGGAAAAGGGAGAATGTGCATGAATGGTAACTTAAAGATGACCCACAAAGGGGAAAAAAAATGGACTTGTACCCTGGTCTGTATTTTGATGTTGGATAAAGATGGCTTGAAAGATTTTTGTCCCAATAAAAATAGTTCTACTTGGGGTATGTCTACACTATCCACATTACAGCATGGCCGCGGCAGCGCTGGGACGTGGGCAGTGTAGTCACGCTTTATCGCTGGGGGAGAGCTCTCCCGGCAATAAAAAACAAACAAACCCGAATGAGCGGTGGTAGCTTTATCCGTCGGCAGGGCAGCTCCCAACGATAAAGCACCGTCTATACTGGCGCTTTTAAAACTTTTGTCCTCGGGGGGGGAGAGGGGGGGTTCACATCCCTGAACGACAAAAGTTTTAGCGCTGAAAGTGGCAGTGTAGACACAGCCTTAGTTAGAAATCCAGGCTCTGTCTACCTTGGGGACTTTGAAGAGTGGAGAAATGATGACATCACAAGAGAGTGAGGCTGAGCAATTCAGGGGAGGAATTGTTAGTCAAATTTCTAAATCTTTGTTTTTAAACAAACCTATTTAACTCCGAGGCCTAATTGACATATGGGGAAAATATCTTTAAAAATTCAGAACTCCCGCCCCTTTTCAATTCAGGTGAGAGAACTCACATGACACATCCATCATGAGGTCATTCCACAACCATACCAATGATCCTCAGTGACATTCCTAAGATCTTTAAGGTAAGAAAAACAAGCAGGAAAGACCCACACCCTCACAATCCTTTCAGACTTTCTTTATACATATAAAGGCATAAACAATCCTTTGCCTGGGACTATCTGGGAGAGGACAATGGGTCTGGGACATAGAGCCAGGGATGGGAAGAGACAGGTCTCAGGCTTTGGCTACACTCGGGAATTCACAGCGCTGCTGCGGCAGCACTGTGAAGCGCGAGTGTAGTCATGCCGCCAGCGCTGTGAGAGAGCTCTCGCAGCGCTGTATGTACTCCACCTCTCCGAGGGGAGTAGCTTGCAGCGCTGCGAGTGAGAGTGCAGCGCTGCAGGCTCTGATCACACTGGCGCTTTACAGCGCTGCACTCGCTGAGCTTGGGGGGGTGGGAGGGAGCGTTTTCACACCCCTGAGCGCAGCAAGTTGCAGCGCTGTACAGCGCCACTGTAGCCAAGGCCTGAGGGAGAGGCCCGGACAGGTTTAAGGCACATATGTTGGGTCTAGCCTGGATGTTTGAACTTCTCATACTGACAGTCTCAAAAAACTCATGGCAGACACATTTGGCATGTCCGCCTTGGTCTTTGCCTCAATGCCCAGAGATAAGAATATACTGGCTTAGCACCCTAATATTGGGGTTCATTCTTCATACAATCTCTGCCTATCTGGGTTACTATCACTCCCCAGGGTCCTACTATGTTTGCATTGCTTCTTATGACTATGTTCCACAGATGTTAAGGCCAGAAGGGACCGTTATGATCACTAGCCTGACCTCCTACATAAGAAGCCAAAGTACTTCACCCAGCACTTGCTGCAGTGACCCCATAACTTGTGGTTGAACTATAGCATACATTTTAAAAAGACATCAAGGTGCACAAGAATTATTAAAGGAGGTCAGTGTTTTAGCCTCTATAACGAACACCTCTGTTTAAAGCTGACTACAGTGGCAAATTCATCCTGATTACAGCTACACAGTTTATTTCAAAACTGTTCTCTACAGCAGAGATATTAAACATCTAGAAAGCAATGAAATGACAGTTATTCCTTATGGGCCATTTTCTATCAGCCCGAGGCGATCTGGTAGATCTCTCCAATCTCTGACTTCTGCAAATTTATGAACTGATGACAACATTTATTGTTAGTTTAACAGAGCTTCCCAGGACTCAGGGTCCACAGGCAACCTTAACTGCGGCATTCCCTAAGCTTTGAGTGCTTGACTTTGTAACCTAAATAGCATACTTGTAACAGAGTTTTTTGTAATAATTTTCCAGGGTTTTTTTAAAAAAAGAGCAAATTGTAAAAAAACAGATTCCATCATGTGGCATCGTGCTGACATCCACATGGCTCATCAGCAGGGTTCCAACCTTTAGATTTACTGAACAGACCAGGGCTGACCCTACCCATATGCAAAGTATGCAGCTGCATAGGGCACCAGGAAATTTGGGGCACCAAATTGCCTGGTACTCTACGCAGCTGTGTGCTGCTCCAGCAGTCAGCCCGCCCAGGAAAGCTGCCCCGCCCCCGCCCCGCCTCTTCCTGCCCCTGCTCCGCCCCACCCCTTCCCCTGAGGATTGCAGCAGGGGTCGGGCTTGCTCTGCACTCACTGGGCAGCGGTAAGTGGAGCAACCCGGCCCCAGCCCGCTCTGCACCGCCGGCTTCCAGCCAGGCCACCAGTGAGTGCTGGGGGGCAGTTCCCCCCTGCCCTCCAAGTCCCAAGGCTGGCAGCCAGGGGAGCAGAGCAGAGCAGGCTGGGGCTGGTCACTCCACTTCTGCCACCCTGTGAGTGCGGGGTCGGGCCTGTCCTGCACTCACCGGGCAGCAGGAAGTGGAGTGACCCGGCCACAGCCTACTCCGCTAGTGAGTGCTGGGGGGGAAGTTTCCCACCTGCCCCCCATACCTGCCCTCCCCGCGGAGGCCTGTGGCCAGCCCCCCCCTCACCCCACCCCACAGAGGCCTGGGAACGCCCCCCTGCATAGGGCACCAAAATGCCTAGGGATGGCCCTGGAACAGACCTCCACCACATGAGCTTATGGAGTAAAACTGATAGCAACAGTAGGTTGTCATCCTCTAAGTGGACTAGCACTGGAGGGCGATTAGACACACACTTGGCCAGCGGTTTTCACAGAGATTTGCTGTCAGCAGAGGAATGGTGAGACTCAGGGATCTTGGGTTCTTTTCCAGGCTCTGGAGGGGAGTGTGCTCTAGTGGGCACAGACCCTTCTGCCCATTCCTCTCAAGCTTGACCCCTTTCTGCCTCATCCCCTCCAACGTGTCTCTGCCCCATCCCTCACTCCATGTCCCAGCCCCATTCTCCTCACCTAGTCAGTCCCTGTCTCCTCAGGCTTCTCACCACACTTCTAGGCTCCCCTTCTCTGGCTCTTTGCAGGGGGTTGGACTAGATGACCTCCTGAGGTCCCTTCCAACCCTGATATTCTATGATTCTCTTTGCCCAGTCTTTTTTGACCAATGGGGCAAAACCAGCATGTCCCCCTGTCCGTATGTCTTAGGAGACAGCCTTTAATTACATGATCACATACTATTTTACTATTTTTCCCACAGGACCCTTGCCTCTCTCAGTGTCCAGGTTGGATGGTGCTCGCTTAATGAGCTATTTCAGATTTTGTTCTACCCTCATTGCTCAATGTGCAGCCGCAGGTTTATTTAGCACCATTTCTTAACTTCCGAGTGCTTGACTGAGAAACTGTAATAATGCCCTTCTAAGGTGGTGTTTTGTGGTCACTTATCTACCCTCGCTTTACAAAGCAGTGTTTCTTTCAGAGGCCTTCAGGGGAGGGATGATCCAAGCTTTCATATCAGTCCTATTCCCTGTCCTTAAATCCTTTAGTCTAATAAGGGCAGGTCTTCACTATGGGGGGGAGGAGGGTCGATTTAAGATACGCAAATTCAGCTACGCGAATAGCGTAGCTGAATTCGACATATCGGAGCCGACTTACCCCGCTGTGAGGACGGCGGCAAAATCGACCTCCGTGGTTCCCCGTCAACGGTGCTTACTCCTACCTCTGCTGGTGGAGTAAGCGCGTCGATTCGGAGATCGATTGTCGATCCCCGAGAGATCGATTTCTACCCGCCGATTCAGGCGGGTAGTGTAGACCTAGCCTAAAGCAGTAGTTTCAGCCGTCTTCTTTTAAAGTCCCTCCATCCTGGGGCACACATTTGGCTTGGCCCTTCCATTCTACCATGTTGTAATATTATTGTTATTCTTTTGTATGACTTCAGTGCCTCGGAGCCAGGACCCCACGGAGCTGGATTTTAGTTTGCTCAGGTGCACTGAGTCAGGAAGAACACTGTTAGTCGACTTACCTGGCTTTTTTTTCCCTTTCTGTCCTGGTACCATTTCTGTGGGTTCCTGAGCTTTTTTCATCAATATGGAGAGTGTGGCATCATGGGCTCGAAACAGATCCACCACCTCATGTAAAGCAACATCTGTGATCAGATCACAGCTCAGTACCAAGACATCAGTCTGCCAAAACAGAGAAGAAAAAAATAAAAATTTCAAAGACAGAACATACCACATACTTGTCAACTTGGGATACCTTAGCAACAAACAGTCTGTAATGTTTCATGGCTTTCTCATTTGAGATCCACATTAAGCCACCAGACAGAGTTCCGGGTGTATGTTTTTACTGGCATGAAGAGGATATCTAACGGTAAGGTTACTGGATTTGTTACCACTGCCAGCGCACATCCAAGAATGGATCCAATTTGTCATGCTCTCCTTGCAACCCAAGGAGCAGGATCATGGACACACAGATGAGTTCACAGCCTTCAGTGCTGCCATTAAGTTCTGCAACGCTTGCCATGGCTATTTTAAGTTAATTAATAATAATGACCTTTCTGGAGTAATCTTTGTAGCTGACTTCCCACCTTGCCTAAACAATTGAAAAATGTATTTAAATGAAGTCACTCTTATTGGAAAATCAAATGCTGGACAAACCTGGCACCTGATTTACTCAGACATCACACCTCAGTTTGCTCACTTTATAAGCATGCCCTCTAAAAGCCAACATCGTCCTGCAACAAATTTTAATAAGCAAACTCCTATTACATTTAACTTTGATCTCAAAGGATCCCAAAGTGCTTTGGAAACTATACGAGGGAACCACTTCACTCACCACTAAAGTACAGCCACGTCTGAAGTGAAATACGACCAATTCCCCGCTATTGCCAATTACAAATACGCATGTCAGACCAGACGCTCTCTTGTTTAGGATCAGCTTTCAATTTCCTGTGAGTGGCAGAAAACTACTTTTCCAAAAACAACTAGTCAGACAGCTATTCTCGCCTCATTTAATTTGCTCCTGACACACCATTTCTAGAGCTTTGCCAACAGCAAAATTAGTGAGTTTGGACTTTATCTTTTAATTTTAATCCATCACTTTGCTCCTAAATGGTGTAATCACAACATTATGTGTCAGGGACACAGTTCTTCTTCCCTCCCTGGTGTTTGTTACTTTCATTTTTTCATCAGTCCATCATTTACTATGCAAGCTCTATGGCACAGAGACACGGATGTTTTTTGTGAAGCTCCTACCATAGGATACGTCATGGTGATAGGAGTTGAATTACTTTATTCATTATTTCTGCTTTAACTGTGAACACCACATCAATTCAAAGAGAAAACCTGAGTGTGCACTTTTTAGTTTGGAAGGGATTGCAAGATAGCCCTTTACCAGATATTAGGAGATGTGAAAGTCATAACTAGGAATAACTCTGAGGTTTGATATAGTGAAGGGCCTGCAGAGTCTTTCCCCAAAAGCCTTTGGAGATTGTCAGGTGTTTACCCGTAACTTTGGGGGAATTCATCATGCTACAGACTGCGACACAGCTACCGCGTTAGCATGCTGCACATGGGAGATGTCTAGTACTTTGCAGGGCCATGCCTATCATTTTTATGTAGAATATCTGCACTAATAATTTATTATGATGAAGATTATGGCCATTTAGTTTGAAGGAGAACATCCAGGTTGGAAGTCTGACGGGTCCAAAAATTGTGACCTACCTCTCTCCGTCTGAATATAATGCTGCTTATCAAAATCCATATTTCATATGGAGGTTTTGCCTAGGAGAAATGCTATGATTATCTCATCTGAAAAACAAACCAAAGAATCCAATGCCAGCTGCCCACCACTCAAGAGCAACTCTATATCAGCAAACCAATACGTACAAATACTGGGAGAAAAATCTGGCGAAGAAGATTTCAGCCTGCAGCTTTATGACTGTAAAGAGTGAGACATGCAATGAATGTCTTTCAGAGTATGTAATATTCAGTCTTTTTAAGCTGTAAAACTTCCAGATATTTGGTTTTCTGCAGGAGCATGAATTTAGTCGCAATACTTTCAAAGAAGGGCAAAGATTTGTCAAGGGCGTTTAAAAACAGACCAACTTTTCTTCTTCTACCTGATTTTGCAGAGGGAAAGGATCGCTGTTTAAATCTAAATGCATTCACTTCGACGGTGAATAAAGAGACAGACCAGACATGTCGTAAGGAACAACTATCTTGACTTGTAAAACAAATCTCGTAATTATTTAACATTTTACTAAGTGCTTTAATCTGTCATTGTAGTAAACTGCCAACAAGCCTTTCGTAATTGTGAACAGGCCCCCCTCTCACTTTAGGACGAGCTTTTGCAAAGACTGAATGCAAGACCCCTGAGGAGCACAGGGGAACAGAACCACCCAATGTCTGGTTGCCATCTGTTCTACCCATTTACTCTCCCAATATGTAAATACACGTCAGCGAGCACAGGGACCAGTGAAACACACAGCTGCTCTGTAAAGCCCACATTTCTGCCTCTCCTCCTGATGAGCAGAGCGCTGGCCTCAGAAGCATGCTGAGAATACACCGTGAAAGGCTCTTTGGGGACTCAACAGCCTCCCCTTTGAAACACCACTCCCCCCATAAATAAAGCCCTCACTGTCTAATGGATGCACTTTTTTCCAGCGTTGAACCCATGAAAGAATAAACTAATGGCTGAATGAAAAAATAAACTCTACTAGTACCCTAGTAGAAGTGCGTGTTTTTCATGACTTTCTTAAGGCTGGTGCAGTAGAAAGATAAACAAATGGGTCAGCTTGTATTTGTTCCAATATGTACTCCACAGACGTGCGCTAAGTACAGTGCACCGTCCTGACAAAGCATCAATAGAAAGGAGACATACTGTATGCACACATGAGCATTCACATCCCCTTAGCGCTCGATTTAATGAATTATGCAAACACTGAACATCAAAATCTTTACGAAATTAAATGCAACACTGATTACATCAACCCCAAACTATTATACAAACACGATAAGCAACAACATGAACTGGTTAAAAAAAAAAACAGCATATGCCATACTTAATAAGCACACACCCTGCAAGCTCAGTCACTTCAAGGGAAGGGGGGGGGGGGGAAGCAACTTATTATTCATTATTCAGACTGGGTGGATAAAAGATGAGGTGCGGATAACCCAGACAGGGATGATGGTCCAGTGTTTAGAGTGGTAGCCAGGGTCTCAGGAGACCCCGGCTCCACCAAAAATCTCCTGTGTAACTTTGGGTAAGTCATTCAGGGCTTGTCTACACAGTCCCTTCATCTGTGCCAGTGGGGGGGAGGGAGGGTAAATTCAGTGCACACATGCCAGCGTGCATTAAACTGGCTTGTGTGGATGCTGCTGTTGTATATTAAAAGTTCCCTGGTGTACATTAATATAGTCCTGTTTCAAAACAGGACTACATTAACGCACACTAAGGAACTTTCTAGTGCGTGCCAGCAGGGTCCACGTGGACTAGTTAGTCAGTGAGATGTTGATGCACATTAGAATTTACACCCCTGCAGGGGCACATTAAGGTACCGTGTAGACAAATGCTTTGTTTCTCAAATGTTTCGTTCCCCATCTGTAATATGGGGATAACAGTACTTCCCCACAATGCATTATAACTGTGATGTATCCAGGTGCTACAGGGGCCGTGTAAGTATCCTTCTTCTGTGTGGCTTAATGACAGCAATGTTAAATGTCCAAGTCTAGGTTGGCGATCCAATTGATTGCTTCAGGTGATGTGAAGTGGATGGCAGAGAGTCCATCAGGATATGATCGTTTGGGACACTGTTGACGAGATGTTCCATAGTTAAGTCCCTTTCCACAGCCGCAAATAGGATTGTGTCTCAGCCGCAATTTATGGAGGAGGTAGGTGGACCTGCCATGTGACGTGTAGATGCAGTTCAAAGTGGACCATATTTTTCATGGGGGAGAAAAGCCACTGGTTTCTTCAGTTGCGTCCTTGATCAGCAATTTGTTCAGGACGTGAATCCTTCCACTTCGCTTGCCATTGATCTTTGGGAAAAACCCGGAGTTGTCAAGCTCTTGTGCTGCAAGCCAAAAAGGTTTTCTGAATTTGAGTCAGACTCTTGGTATATTATATTATGTAGGTCTTCATGTATTGAAAATCCTTGTTCCCTTGAATACTATGGAACTCCCAAAGGATTCTCACGGTAAGTAAATCCCATGCAGTCATAATAATGTCATCAGCATAGATAAATTTCCATGATGATGTTCAGGGACGGTCGCTGGTGTAAGTATTTAACAGGATTGGTGCTAGGACTGATCCCTGTGGTAGGCCATTGTTGAGCATGTATGGCCTGCTGACCTGGTCACCAAGGAAAATGCAAAACAATTTTCCAAACTCTTGGGAAGAATTTTATTATTGCATTGCATGGGATCATTTTGATGGCTTTCAAGAGAAGGGCGTTCGTTCCTCCTTACAGTGTCATAGATGGCAGAGAAGTATAAGAAAGCTACCCCACTCTTAAGTTTTCACTGGAATCCCACCTTGATGCATGTTTTTAAAAGGCGAATACTTGGTCGGTGCAGCAGCAGCCGAGTCGGAAACCCAATTATTCATTCAGCAACATTGCTTCTACAAGCGGCATAATCCTTGCCAGTAATATTACGTATGTTTTTCAGATGTATTTATCCATCACACCATACCACACCATGCATCAACAGGAGGACAGAATGCAATCCAAAACATCAAGCTAGTCATGGAAGTTTAGATACCATGGTGATAGGCACCATAAAAAAAAAAAAAAACCCACAACTTTAAGAAGACATATTGGCAAGAACTTCACACTAAACCCTGCCCACCCTGGGATGCCTACACAATGAAGAAAATAAGTCCCCAAAAGATCATCTTAAGATTTCAACACGAGAGTGACTTAAAAATAGAAAACACATTTTGAATTGGAATTAATTCACAATATAGATCAAAGGAGGCATACCACGACTATACAGTAGCATATCCCAGCCTAAATCAAAACCCTTGGGTTTGCTCACACCCCGTATACAATGGACACCATTAAAAACTCAATGTCCCACTCAGCAGTGATTGAAGTATCTCTCCTGCTCTAATAACAGGAAGATATCAAGGTAACCATGGACAACTGGCAGTGAACGTTGAGTTTTTAATAGCATCCATTTTAGGTTTTTCTATCCAGTAAAGTTACAGAAAAAGGATTGGACCTTTGTAGACGAAAAACAACAGCCGCTTAAATACCAGTCCAAAAAATCAGAAAACATATGCTACAAGGAAAATCTCTAATTCAGACAAGATCAGCATTGAGAGAAAAAAAAGAAATTTCAGTAGCATTATTAACATACAATTTAAATTAACACATAACCACTAGGGGGAATAAACAGTTTCTAAGGGAACTAAAGAAAGACGTGTTAAATGCAAAATAAATTATGGTAATGCAATATTACAGTTGAGATGTTACAGGAATAAAAGGCAGGAAGTTGAAAGGTTTGGTTTCTACAGCAAGTACAACTCAATTTATTTGCACAAATGAAATATTTTGCATTACTTTATATGGCATTCATACCTTAATATAGTATGGGGCCATGTTACAGTTACTGTTGGAACCAGAACTCTGATGTTCCTAACTTTTGGGAAGGCAAAGTCTCAACCATATGTTGTATTACCATCAGATTATAGATGAAGTGTCCCTGTAATTCTAAAAATGGAGGAAAGAGAACAGTTCTGCTGTGGGCAGCGGCTTGGACGGAGCACCTGCCTCCATAGGAACCGCATTACCCACCACAGCTCACGCTAAGAATCTAATTGCATCCGAGGAGGTAGTAGAACCTGCTGCCCCCTCAGTCTCTAAAGAGCCCCTCCAATTACCACATCCGTGACCTTTTTAGGGTATTTGAGGCTCTTTGGCTGCTGCTGTAAGTGCAACAGGGAATCTGTACGTCACCTTCTGCTTTGATTTTTCAGAATCTATAGGATTTTGTTCCCTTTGGTGGGGAATTCCCACTGCTACTCAATGGCAGCATTTAGCACCAAGCCAAGATTTCCTATCTAGTAGTAAAATAAAAATAAAATAAAAAATGTTCACCTGCTGTGCACTTCGCCTTAAGCGCTAGCGTTTACTGGTAGTCTAGAGCGTTAGCCACTCTTGTGAGTATAGTCCCAAGCAGTTCGGGAGGATAAATTCTGTCCTACAAGCTAGGCTCTCTCTCATGGGGTCCCAGAGCTTGGGCTCTAGCCTGAACCTGACCAGCTGCACTGCATTTTACAGCCCCGTAGCCCGAGCCCTGAGAACCCAAGTCAGCTGATCCGGGTCAGCCTTGGGTGTTTAATTGCTCAGTAGATGTACCCTGAATCAGAAAACTGTTCTTCCTCAGCAGGCAGGGGATGAAGACTTAAGAAGAGTCTGATCCCCTTTAAAAAAAAAAGCTATAGATTCTTCTGGAAAAAGAGGAAGAAATAGGGAAAGTATCAGGAGCAGGGCAGGCCCTGACCTCCCAGGTGAAGCTATCTCCAGGCAATGTAAACACTTTCACCTACATAACCTGTCAGTTTCACTGCCAGTGAGCTGAAGGAAAGCCACCAAGGGCTTGGGAGGAGACAACTCCTGTCCTTTAGTACAGATCATCCCGCCCACCAACTCAGGAGGGATCTCACAAGGCAAACACTATTCCATCTTATCTCAACATCTCAAGAACAGCCATGCAAAATTCCAATTTTTTGAAGTTCACATAGGCTGAGAATAGGAATGAGCCATTTCAGCCCAGAGTTTATTACCAAAATTGACATCTGGGATGGAAAAGGTAACTTAAAAAAACACCTAAGCACCTGAAAACAGGAGCTTAAGGATGAGCATATCGAGTTCATGCATGTATTAGGAATACTCTCAAAACAGAACTTCAGTGTAGTGACATTATTAAACTGTGGGAAACAGCCACAAGAATTGAAGTCTGGAAAACATGCCTTCCGATACATTTGTTTCTCTGCTCTCTACAAATGCAACCTTGCCCCACTTACATCTATTCAGAATGGTGCTGCAAAGATCATTTTCTTATGACCAAGTCAATCCTTTCTTTGCATCCCTTTGCTGGCTAATCCTTCTCTATGCATCAAACATAAGTGACTCGTCTTCATTTTCAAGGCCCTTCACAGCCTATCCCCACCCTCCCGAGCATCTTTCACTACTTAGATGTTGATTCCTGCCTCCGATTGCCCACTTGTTCCATTTGTGCTTTCTCCTATGCTGCCCCCATGCTTCGGAGGACCTGCCCGAAAATATCCAGAATGTTACCTCATTATCTTCCTTCCTGTGATGCCTACAGAAAAACTTGACAGTGGTTACACCACCAGTGGACTGAGACCATAGCTTGTCATCCTGGCCAATCCTGTCTCATTGGGTCCTTGTACGAATATAAGAACGGCTGTACTGGGTCAGACCAAACGTCCATCCAGCCCAGTATCCTGTCTTCCGACAGTGGCCAATGCCAGGTGCCCCAGAGGGAGTGAACCTAACAGGTAATGATCAAGTGATCTCTCTCCTCAGGGCCGGCTTTAGCAAGAGCGGGGCCCGATTCCTGGGGGCGGGGCTTGCTGCAAGCCCCGCCCCCAGGAATTGAGCCGTGCTCCGGCCGGGGTTGCCGGGCTTGGGTCCAACCCGGATCCACGCCGCGGGGGGGGGGGGGGCCTGAGGGGCCGGGGGGGAGGGGGGACGGGGGAGACCCAAGCCGCGCCGCGGGATGGGGGAGACCCGAGCCGCGCCGCGGGACGGGGGAGACCTGCTGCCCATTAATTTCATTTGGTGGCCCCTAGTTCTTATATTATGGGAACAAGTAAATAACTTTTCCTTATTCACATTCTCCACACCACTCATAATTTTATATACCTCTATCATATCCGCCCTTAGTCTCCTCCTTTCCAAGATGAAAAGTCCTAGCCTCTTTAATCTCTCCTCATATGGGACCCGTTCCAAACCCCTAATCATTTTAGTTGACCTTTTCTAATGCCAGTATATCTTTTTTGAGATGAGGAGACCACATCTGTACGCAGTATTCAAGATGTGGGAGTACCATGGATTTATATAAGGGCAATAAGATATTCTCCATCTTATTCTCTATCCCATTTTTAATGAGTCCTAACATCCTGTTTGCTTTTTTGACCACCACTGCACACTGCGCGGACGTCTTCAGAGAACTATCCACGATGACTCCAAGCTCTCTTTTCTGATTAACTGTAGCTAAATTAGCCCCCATCATATTGTACATATAGTTGGTGTTATTTTTTCCAATATACATTGGAATCTCCCCCGTCCATATCCCTCTATTGTTTCCTGTCTTATCCTCAGAGCGCAAGCTGTTTGGGGGCCAGGGATCATCTTTTTGTTCTGTTTATACAAGCCTCTAGCCCAATGTGTCCTGGCCCTGACCTCTTGTCTAGGACTCCTAGGCTCTACAATAATACATATTAATAACAATAAAGGAGATCAACCTACTTAGCTAATTGAGGAAAAGGCTAAGAGGGGATTTGATCTCAGTCTGTAACTGCTTACACAGGGAGAAGACATCTGATAGCAGGAGGGGTCTGTAATGTAGCAGACACAGGCATTAATGATCTGGAGAATGGCGTGGATTGCACCCTCAGCAAGTTTGCAGATGACACTGAACTTGCAGGCGTGGTAGATACGCTGGAGGGTAGGGACAGGATACAGAGGGACCTAGACAGATGAGAGGATTGGGCCAAAAGAAATCTGATGGGGTTCAACAAGGACAAGTGCAGAGTCCTGCACTTTGGACGGAAGAATCCCATGCACTGCTACAGACCAGGGACCGAATGGCTAGGCAGCAGTTCTGCAGAAAAGGATCTAGGGGTTACGGTGGACGAGAAGCTGGATATGAGTCAGCAGTGTGCCCTTGTTGCCAAGAAGGCTTACGGCATTTTGGGCTGTACAAGTAGGAGCATTGCCAGCAGATCGAGGGATGTGATCATTCCCCTCTATTCAACATTGGTGAGGCCTCATCTGGAGTACTGTGTCCAGTTTTGGGCCCCACACTACAAAAAGGATGTGGAGAAGTGGAGAGAGTCCAGCGGAGGGCAGTGAAAATGATTAGGGGGCTGGGGCACATGACTTATGAGGAGAGGCTGAGGGAACTGGGATTGTTTAGTCTGCAAAAGAGAAGAATGAGGGGGGATTTCATAGCTGCTTTCAACTACCTGAAAGGGGGTTCCAAAGAGGATGGATCTAGACTGTTCTCAGTGGTACCAGTTGATAGAACAAGGAGTAATGGTCTCAAGTTGCAGTGGGAGAGGTTTAGGTTGGATATTAAGAAAAACTTTTTCACGAGGTGGGTGGTGAAGCACCGGAATGGGTTACCTAGGGAAGTGGTAGAATCTTCTTCCTTAGAGGTTTTTAAGGTCAGACTTGACAAATCCCTGGCTGGGATGATTTAGTTGGGATTGGTCCTGCTTTGAGCAGGGGGTTGGACTAGATGATCACCTGAAGTCCCTTCCAACCCTGATATTCTATGATAAGGTCAAGATCCAGTGGCTAGAAACTGAAGCCAGCAAAGTTCAAACTGGAAATAAGAAACATTTACGAGTGAGAATAAACAACTAATGGAACAAGTTAGCAAAGGATGTGGTAGATTCGCCATCACTTGGAGTCCTTAAGGCAAGATCAGATGTTTTTCTGAAAGATATTGTCTCGCACAATCACAAGGTATTATTGGGCTAAATGCAAGAATCACTAGGTGAAATGATCTAGCCTGTATCATGCAGGTCAAACCAGATGATCGTAATAGTCCCTTCCGACCCTCAAATCTATGAAGATAAAACAACAGCAGCATGCAAGATGAAAAGACACATACGTAACAGAGGCCTCTGAGGTCCTTTCTTCAATCATAATCAGTTTGATTCTAAAACAAAATATGCTGCTTTTCGGAGGCCCGGGGGAGAAGGAATATGTTTATCTCCCAGATCAAACCCTCAAAGTCACTGTGCAAAGAACAATTTCAGCTTTGCTTTGACGAACAGAAACACCATGGCCTCGTCAGTTCCACATTATATTCTAGGCCGAATGAATCACTGAGACCTTGAAACGTGTATGGGGCTTTCAGGATATCCTCCTTTGAGCCCAGAACTGTCCATGGTGACATGACTGGCCTGTACAGGAAAAAAGAGATCTGCCACAGAGATAAATCAAAATGATGGGTGCTCAGTTCCCTATGTAATCCAACCCATTGTTCTGCTGTATCCACACCGTCCTCTGTTTGAATATTCCTAAACCAGTCTGTTCTCCAGGTCAGCGGTCCAGTTTTTCAGGGACTCCCAGTCCGCAACAATCATTGCAAAGGTCAAAAAATAAAAAATGAAAGAACTGAATAGGGACACCAAGCAGAGAAACCTGGACAATGACCACTGCTCCGAGGTAGCATCACAGGAGTCCATGGACACTACTCAATGGAAGTTCAAGACTGCCAGTCTCACAGAACGAAGTTCTCTATTTTTCTTGATAATAGGAACAGAATGGACAACTCTCTCAAACCTGACCTGAAGGGCCCATATCTAGGGTGAGAGAGTAGTTAGGTCTCCGAGGCTCTTTCAACCCTTGGCCTCTCCACTGAGATGGCCAAGAAGGTTGCCAATTCCTGGCAGTGGTGTCTGAGATATTGATATGTTTGTGTAAGAACACAAGAACAGCCATACTGGGTCAGACCAAAGGTCCATCTAGCCCAGTATCCTGTCTTCCGACCAGGGCTTTGGAGCGGAGCCCAGAGCTGGAGCACGGAGCAGCTCGGAGCAGTGGAGCTGCAGGTTTTTGCCTGGAGCTGGAGCGGAGTCGGAGCACAGCTCCAAAGCCCTGCTTCCAACAGTGGCCAATACCAGGTGCCCCAGAGGGAATGAACAGAACAGGTAATCATCAAGTGATCCATCCCGTTGCCCATTCCCAGCTTCTGGCAAACAGAGGCTAGGGACACCATCCCTGCCCATCCTGGCTAACAGCCACTGAACTAAATTGTGTAGATTCTTAACTAAGATTGTATAGATTTTCACACCTTCATTACAGCAGAGCATCTCCTAGGAACGAGGTCACCAAACTTATTTCATACAAGCCTCTGAATACGCATCAAATTCAACAACTTTTGATCACTACAAATATGAATTTGAACTAGCAACCTAGAAGTGAAACGTTCTGTATTCCATTATCAACCCCCAAGCCATACAGTCCTTTAATCTCAATTCCCTTAAAACACTTGGTCTGGATACCTCTATGAAAGCTGGATATAAATATTTTTATAGAGGAGTTCCAAATGAGATTTATTCAGATTAATTTTTACTTAAGACTTTTTATTTTTAAAATATTCCCATTTCACTCATATTAATTCTTCCTAAAACACACATTGCAATAAAATATTTATGCAAAAGTTGTGATTTATTTTAAATGAGGAAAACATGAGATGATTGCAAAGGCTTTACTAATAAAGAGGAAGATTATTTTAACTTCTGCTGTTTATGCCATTAAATGAAAACTATAATGGTAGCGCACATAAAGTCTGCACTGCTCTGGAATAAAATCATTTTTCAGGATCACTTTAGCAAAGTTATTTTAATTATACAGAGTCCAATACTTTTGCAATTCAAATACCATCTTGTTTGTGGAACTCACATGGAAGTGTATATGAGTGTCTAGATGGAAAAACATACATATTAACATGGGCAAAAAATATCAACAATTAAAATCAATAAAGGACGTCCAAGTGCAAACAAGCTTCAGAGAGGTACAGTGTGGACTGAGCACAGGACTGGATGCCTGGAACTTTAGGCCCTCAGAACAAGTGATGGCGCCATCTAGTGACTCCCTCTAGGACCTTGCAGATAGCTGGTAAACTCCCTGCCTCATTTCATCTTCCCCACATGAGATTGTGTGAGGACTCCGTTTGCGAGGCACTGTAAAAGCGCCAGGAGTCATCGTCATTATTCACCGCTCCGCGGGTTAAAATCAATTGCCTCATGCAAGCGTCTAACGTTTTGTTACTAATCCACAGTAAACAGGCAGCAAAATAAGTCGCCATATCATTTTAAAGCTATGCAACTTTGGGGTTGTTTTTTTAAGTTTGGAAAGACAATTTAACTCTGGAAATGTGCCAGACAGAACACGATTCGAGGCAGCCCTGTATATAGCCACCAAACAGGTACAGCAAGGACAACAGCACTGCAGGCTTCCCCCACACAGCATCACCAGCCTGCTTCCGAGGCCCGTGGACCAGGGACGGGGGCAAGAGCTGTCTGTCAGTATCTGTACTTCACCACCAAGCCTGTCAGCTGCGGTTACTGTGGTTTGGGGATGTCAGCTGTCCATTAGGAACTGGCCAATGACATACAACCCACAATTCATTTCACCTAAGCCATCCAACAGCCATCAGACGGTGGCAACTCATAGTCACTTCTCCCTTGGCTGGATGTGACGCTCAGACAGAGGTGAAACACTGCACATCCATTGCCAATCCCTTGAGCCATCTCGTTCTGCTGTGCAGCATGTTAACGTCATGTGCAAAGCAGAACAGTCTCTTTGGAGTCATCAAAACAAAGGGGTGAGACAGGGCTTTTTTTATTTGCATTTTGTATTTGCTGTCAGCCATGCTGAAGAGACTGGTGAAATGCTTTTAACTGAGCTAAACGTTCTGTTTATCTATTTTAAAATTAAGTGCTGCTGAGAAAGAGATCCTGTTTGTCTCCTTATAGATGAATTTCACTCTTTTTTATTTCCACTGACAGTACAAAAATATCTCTCTGTATATTACGGGGATTCAAGTTTTTCTTTCCACGGTCACCAAATGTTGCTCAACTGTACAAGGAGAATTCAGATTCCCCCTTCCAGCCGTTACAGTGAGCTTACTTACATCATGTGTTTGGAAAGGAGATTTTTCAACAGAGGAAGTGAAGCGCTTAGCCATGCTGTCCAAGACTACACGGATCAGTGACCCTCAGCAGCATACAGACCACCACTGTGACATCACAATTTCCACAACATGGCTCAAAAAGATGCACATACCAGGAGAATCTGGAGTTTCAATCTTTGTTTATTTGTTCGGGGAAGGAATTTTTTCTCCTTAATGGCCGGCCTTTATTACAATTGTTGGAAATTTTACTTTAGAAACTGGGAAAACCAGGTGGACCACCTGAGATGGAACATTTCATATGCAATCACTTACCGGTGATAGGAGCAGAAGGCATGCTGATTAGTTCACAGTATATTAGTCAGGGCTTCCATTAACACAACTAAGGGCTCATCAAGGAAGGAAAATGTGAAATCGTTTCATTGCTATTACTCTCCTGGAATGCCACATTTTAACAGCTGGCCAGAGTATAGTGGGTGACAAGGGAGAGGAAAGCTTAATACAAGATAAAAAAAATATGGACTTAGTGAAGACAAAGGTTTAACACAGGTATACCCACCCTCCCTCTGCCCAAAACCCAGATTTCATTACCTAACCAGGTATCTCAACCTGCCACCTAGAGGGCTCCAGCCTGAGAGGGTGGCACCAGACAGCAGCCGCGTGGGGCTGATGAAACCTGGCATCAAAACAGGGTGGCCAAAAATTAAAGAAGCCTAAGTTTAAAAAGAACTCATTTTTAAATTACACTCTCAGAAAGGACGATCACAGAAAGTTTTGACACAGTTTTGATAAATGGTATAAGCAGCTCAAAGGATTAACCCAGAGGACGTGAGCGCATCAAGTGCCTGCCAGAACACTACAGTCAAACACAGCATCGTGATTTTGTGTTGGTGAATTACCCAATGGAGAGGCTAAATTTTTACCTTTGCTGTAGTCCTTGCTTTGGAAGAACCACAATTTAGAAGCTTCTTCCTACCCAGTTATGATAAAAAAAATCATTCAAAACTTTTTTCTAAGTGTAGTACATTAAACGTACCTCTATGAGCTCAACACAACGTTATCCTTTATAGCTTTTAATTAGTGTTGTTAAACTGTTCTGTTGCAAAAAAATGAGAGGAAATTCAGAGAAGCCCAGCACAAAAAGGGCTGTGGAGAGATTGCCTTGTAAGAAAATTAAACAGGAGGTAAATATGTACAGCTTAGCTAAATGGCAACTATGTGAGGAAAATAACCATCTACCAGCAGCTGTACAAGGGAACATAACTAGGAGTGATGGGACGAAATCAACGGAAAGAAAATTTAAGCTGAATATTAGAAAAAAACCCATCCTGACCACAAGAACTAATAGACTGTGGAACAGTCCCTACAGGGAAGTGGTGCAAACGCCTGTTGGCGGACTCTGAAACTACACCAAAGCACTGGGAAAGGTATTGGATGGAGCTAACTTACCTAGCCCCTATGGATGGATTAGATGACCTAATAGCAGGGCTTGAAAAACCATTCACCCACACCAGCTGAGTGGGAAGCCTGCCCTGTTGAAAAGGGATATATATCAACTACTTCAAAATCTAAGCTTTCTGAGCATGTTAATAGAGATCACAAGAAATTAAAAGCCAGTCTAGTTCTTATGCTTGTGAAGGTAACCATGTAAACATGAACCACCTGTGAACCAATGCAGTACCATCCTCCTGAGTCTGCAGCACACACCACCAGCATCTTTCCTGCTGCTAAGACCTTTGCCAAGTAGCAGGCACGAAACTGACACGACTCATCAGTTTCACTGCTGATATTCAGATTCATGTCAATTTCATACTCCAGAAGCTGCGGGCTTGGTAAAACGCCTTGGGCAGCAACACAGGTAAGCACTGGAAGCAGATACTGGGGAGGAGTAAAAAACAAACCAAACAAAAACAAACAGAAGCTGGGGAAGGTCTAATGGACACCTCCTCCTGGGTGACCCCAGCAGCAGACAACAAGCACCAGAGGTAGAGAAGAAACAGAAGGCACCTTCCCCTTTCTAGCAGCTACAAGAGTGCAAAGTTCCAAATTTATAAGACCAAGTTCAGCATCTTCTTAATTCCTGGTATCTGGTGTCAGGACAGCCAGGCACTTTTCCTAGACCTCACACACGAAGCTCTTTTCTCATCTCACTCTACTCATCTTATGTATTTACCTCTGAATTAGGAGATGTCTTAAATGTTTCAAGATCCGCCTAATAGGTCTTCTCCATCCCTAACTCTATAACCATGCTATTTTCCCCCACGCTAACTTTGTAGAGCGAATCTTCTTGTTGCTGTTCTTTACAACTTTAAATGATTCTACTACCACCAGTAACTGAGATTACACAATTTAGGTGCATTAAACAAATAAAGTTACTGGGCCGTGATCTTACAAATGTTGACACATAAGCACTGTTACTGCTATGAATAATTCCAGAGAAATCAACGTTGTAAATTCCAACAAAGATTCCAGCGATTCAGATTCTGATAAAGATGCCAATCACTGTGTACAAGTCCCTCCTACTTAGCCACACATGACTATCATTTCTGAAAATAATCTTGCTACTTACGAGGCAGCTATTGTTTTGAAATACTAACAGATTTGCCTGCCTGACCAATATTAGGGACTTACAATAATGATTCCAAAGCTGAAAATATGATCCTGTGAGTCGCTGAGGACCTCCTGCAAGGTGCTGAGTACTTTCCGCTCCCATGGCCACTTAACAACCAGAGTCAGGCTCTACAGTCTTACTGTAAGACAATTTCTATTATAAACCTGGTTTTGATCCAACTCTAACTCAAATTAGAAATTCTCAAACCTGAAATATTGCATGCTTCATTTTACTCCAGAGAATTTGGGGAAAGATAAGGGTTAATCAGACCAGCAGGTTTATAGTTAAGAGTCTGAAAAAAATAGTATTCCTTTTATTTTTGAAAATGGTTCATTTTTTGTCTGCTCACAACTCAAGTAGATTGGCCTAGTCCATGCTTACTTAAAAATTATTTTCACATTTATCCCCAATGAAAACCAGGACTTTGGATGACTTAACTTTTTAGAGTGCCTATTCTTTGGAAGTTTAGTTATTTTTCCACTAACAAAGTCTACAGGCATCCTGGCAAAGCAAATGCCACCTGCTTCATATATCCAGAGAGCAGGGAAGATAGACAGACACATACAGATATTCCAGAGCCCAGTGGTTATAGCACTGACCTGGTAGGTGAAGATAAAGGGTCGAGCCCCTCTGGTCCAATCACTGTTTAATTACTCATGCAAAGAGGAACAGCTTCGAGAGGAGAGATTGAGGCAGCCCCACATCAGACTCTCCCATAGCTCAGTGGTTAGCACACCCTAACCCTCTTCTCCCCCACTCAGGAAGAAGAAAGTGAATCTTCGCCTCCCGCATCCCAAACAAGTGCTCTCTGCACTGGTCTAAAGGTATACAGTGGGCCCCACCACCTCTTCCCAATTTTGTGCAGTGCAGCAGGTGTCTAACTCATTCCTGCAAGAACCTACTTGGGCATGATCATTAGCAGAGGTAGGGGCCTCCCTGCCGCCTGGACTTAGGTCCCCGGATTAGTGGATCACATTCTGAGGCACTTTCCTCCCCTGCCATGTACTGTACAGGTAGCCGAGGCGCCTACCTCAGGCTTTGTGGATCACAAAGCTGTTCCTGGGATTTTCTAGGTGCCTAAAAGTTAGTCCTCCTGACACTGAGCGTTGCAATGCCCAAGTCCCTTCACGGATCCGGGCCTTATGGTCTAATTTAAGGCAAGATGTGACAAGTGGATGCAACGATCAGAAGGAGGGTGGGTAACAGTGACAGGAAAACATAGTTACATATACATCAAGAAGAAAATTTCAGTGACCCTTTCTGGCTACCTGCCTCTAGTAGGCAGATTTAGCAGAAGTTGATAGAAGCGGGTCTTAGTTATTTAACCTACTGAATTTTCACTCCTAGTCTTTATAGACACTCAAATTTCTGAAAACAGACAGGAATATACAGAAAGAGCTAATCAGAAGAATGGAATATTAACATACTGTACAAGATAAATAGCATGTTTGTGGCTGCTTCTGACTTCACTGCAAGTATAACTGGAGGCCAAATACTGCTTTATTTCTCTCCT
The DNA here is from genome assembly GCF_013100865.1 of Trachemys scripta elegans. NCBI lineage: Eukaryota > Metazoa > Chordata > Testudines > Emydidae > Trachemys > Trachemys scripta. The sequence goes on along the minus strand of NC_048305.1, from coordinate 105,782,424 downwards.
GCAGAATCCAGCAAAGCCACTTGTTTGTGACTAAACAGCTAAACTACCTTATTCAATGCAGGATGCTGTTCCCTTACTTTACGCAGCTTTTTCAGCGCTGCCAACAAAACAATGTGCGTGAGATCCACAGGAGTTTCATTTTTTTGTATGTATCCATCTACGTTTTGTACACTGCGGGGTCTGAAGTTTTCTACTCCACTGGTGATGCAACTATCAAAACACCACAGAAAGTACTGGAGTCTTCCATAAATAACGGCAGAGAACTACACTGCTGCAACATTATGTTTGCACATTTCAGAGAAAAAAGAAAATAAGTCAAGAAATGCGAAATGTAAAACTTGCACAATATTAACTCAGTCAAGAGGGTTTATGTTTTATAACATATACTGTTTAATACACTATAAAAATACCATCAGCTTGAAATCTAGTCAATTTTCTAAAACCTGAGTTAAAATTAGTTACTGATATGATAACTGCCCGAGTCCCCTTTCAAATTTTTTAGTTTTATAATCACACTTTTTTATTTTACAAAAAAATTTCTCTCTGCACTGTTTCTTTGTGAAAGATGCACACATATCAAGGAAACTGATTACATACAGACAGCAATGAAATTGACCAAACACTAAGACAAAATTGGAGATTTTTTCAGTATACTTGGGATATTTGACATCTTAAAACCCAATTATGCAAACTGCTCCATGCAGGCACCATCCCTAGACCTACACACAACCCTGCAGAATTCAGCCACAGGGTATACTGCATGGCAGCCATGAAGGATTGGATTGTTAGATGTTGCTTGTAACAATCAGTACAAAGTTTTCAGACAGAAATAAAATCTTTAAGTGTCCCTTTACAAGGAAGGCTTAAGAAATACAAGAATAGCAGCACTACATATGTGCAACCTAGCCAGGTTAACTTTTGTATTTCACAACCTGGCGATTTGAAATGTGTGATCTTAATGTTACATTAACATCAATGTTTTGCATTTAATTAATGTCAGCATTAACAATCCCAATTAGAGTTTGAAGTTCAAATTATTTGTAGCAGATTCTATTACATGGGCTCAGAAATGATTTTTCAATACTTAAATGTAGACAGTAAGTCATACTCCCACTAAACCACGTATTCCTTCTGCTCCACTTTTAAGTGCTCATTAAACTCCTGTGTCTTGAGCGCTTGCAGCTCTATTTGGTATAGCATTTCAGTAGTTTCCAACAAAAAAGCAACTTCAGCAATAATCTCTGATCTTGTGTATTGTAGTTCTCCACCCTGAGCAAGCCGGCATCTCACACGTGGAAGAGAGGAAGGATGAGCTTGTGGTGAAGGCATTGGTCTAGGATTTTAGAGATTGGGGCTCAATCATCCGCTCTGCCACAGACTGCCTGTGTGATGTTGGGCACTTGAGTTCCTTTTTCTGTGCCTCGGTTCTCCACCTGCCAAGTGGCAATACCACTCCCCTACTTCACAGGAGTGTTGTGAGGATAAACCTGTTACTGGTTGTCAGGTGTTCAAATACCGGTGTTAAACACCACAGAAGGTCTTGAAAATAAATTAATTCTGAAGGAGCTAATGGAGGCAAAGAAAGGGCAGATCCAGATGTCTTCACCTAGGAACTCAAAGCCTAGAATTCATGGGATTAAGTTATCAGCATTGTCCATTAACTCCCAAATACAAATGTTTAAGGATAAGAGCCTTACTAAGGAAGGGCTGCAGCAGGAAGAATTTACTATATTGACAAGTCACACATCATGGGGGCTGGTGATTGAATCATTATGAAACATGAGATGTTGGCTAGTGGTAGAGCTTACTGGATAGACCAGTGTTCCAACCCAGCATAAACACCTACATTCGGAGTCAAATCTCAAAGCAGACATGCCTGACAGATAAAGGCAGAGGGTGCAAAGCCGGTGAAATGGAGACTGAGGAGATTTTGCACAAGTTTGCTTTGCCCTCATTCATTTCAATAAACGGGGGACAGAGCCCAAAATGAGTGGAACCAGCTGCTTGCTGCTCTCAGCTGTGAGATTTGTCTTGTGTTTGAATAATCAAGGCTAGTACTGTAACAAGGGATAGAGGAAGGATGGTCCAGTGGTTAGGGCTAGGGAGACAGGTTCAATTCCTCTGTGACCTTGGGCAGGTCACTTAGTGCCTCTATGCACTTCAGTTCCCCATCTGTGAAATGGGGATGATCATACTTCACAGGGCTGTTGTGAGAACAAATGCATTCAAGATCATGAGGCACTCAAATACCACAGTGATAGAGGCCAGGTAAGTATGAGAAAGGAGAAAGGCTTTTCCCTACAGCACTTACAGGCTCTGCAGACCTGAGCTCTTCTGAGATCAGTGTACAAAGTTTTTGAAGTCAAATCTTGGGAGACTCATCTAGCCTTTGCAGAACCAAAATCTTTACTTTAACCACTAAGCTGAGTTTCCACTATATTGCAGTGTGCTGAGCCCGCGGGTCACAACAGCGCGACAGCCCTGCATAGGAGAATATACAGAACAGCTACGTCATGGGTATTTCATGGTTTCCAGTGGTCCAATACCTATTCATAACTTCCTGCGGTTTGCGCTCATGGGCTGAACTGGCCTGAGGGTTATTTCTCACTGTATTGTATCATCTTGGCTTTGCTCTCCCTCCCCTGCACTAAATACAGGCAAATTGTCTAGAGTGTTACCTCATATTTACTGTGTAAAATAGACTTGTTCTTCTGTTGGGGGGTAATTAACTCAATTTGTGACAACTAAAAATTTCAACAACCAGTCCAGACTTCTCACCAGTTTTTGGCAGTGGCTGTGATAAGGCTGCCAGCAAATTGTGGCCACAAGCATCAATTGTTTCAGCAAGGAAACTTCAGATTCTCCAACCAGGTTCCTCTCCTGTTATATCTGAGCTCTACTAGACAGACTCGGCAAATTTTCAGCTTCCCCGACTGTGCAGTTCTCTCACCTATACCAGACAAGAGAGGCCGTATCCCGGAAGAGGTATACCAATTGTATGCATTAACCAGTGGAATGGCTCCAAAATACACACCATGCAGCAATCTGCTCAAGAATTCAGTGCCAAATTATTTGCAATGAGAGGGCACTATTTCCATCTTTGCTGGGCAAACAAAGATGGGGAGCAGAGTGAACTGGCTGCCAATACATTCACATACCGCAAACCTTTACTACAGCAAAGCCTCACACTGCTTCCAACTCTCACCCTCAATTCCTCTCCGGATCTTCTTTAGTCTCTGCAAAATATACTTTCACTGAAGCAGTATGTCCTTTTCTACTCCTCTCCTTACCCTTTACCCTCTTCACTGCTGCCTCCCTAAATCTCCAAAAGAGTTGCGAGGATGGCCAAAAAGAGGGATGCCTAACTGATTCGGGATAGACCCAGCCAGCCAATACAACTGATAGAGCAGTGGTCCTGCTTCATTACTGCGTTCACACACATGGGTCAGAATACCACCCAAACAGCTCCAAACTGTGACTTGCACTTCAGTGTTCTTTGTACCACAACTCTGCCCATTGGAGTGATTTTGTTCTGTATACTCATCCTATGAATCACCTTTCCCGAATTACTCCCATTGTGTGTATCCAGAGTGTAGGTTTGCCCTGTAGGGTATGTCTACACAGCAAAGAAAAACCCCTGGCTGGCCCATGACAGGTTGGAGGGGAGACGGGGGGGTTCATCTGTGTGTAGATTTCTAGGCTCGGGCTAAAGCCCAGCTCTCGAAACAGCCCCACAGCCCGAGCCGGCTGGCATGGGCCAGCCACAAGTTTTGAAGGAAAAAGATACTTGAAATCTTAACTGGTCCATTGGCATTCTACTGGAACCAAAAAGAGCATTTAATGCCATGAGCTGGCAAGGGAATTAAAAAAACGGAGGGGGGGGGAAGAGGAGAGAGAAACAACCAAACACATTAAAACATTAAGCATCCGACTTCAATCCACAAAACCAAATTCAATATTAAGGCAGAAATTCTGTCCCTAACCTACACAGTGTGCCTAGGTATTGGAGAGAGCTCCAAATAGATTATACAGACTGAAATAAGTAGACATAACAGACAATTTCGAACCCATCTCAGAACTTCCTTACTACTATGGTTTTAAATTAATTCATTTGCATGTCTATTTGTATTATAGGCCCCAACCAAAATCATGGCCCAGTTGTTCTGGGCGTTGTATGGCACACAGTGGAGATAGTCATATCATTACACAGTAGAATTCCTAAAGAACTGCTAAGATTTTAAATCACACGTGAAAGAAAAATCTTAAGAGAGACATCCTTTAGCCAAGGTAAAAGAGTTGTACCTTAATTTTCTGATGAATATGCCTTAGTGAGTCTGCAGTACCCATGTCTGCATCATCAGGGATACACACTATATCTAATTTCATCTTTGTGTCTAGGTTTAGCAACTTCTGGACTTCTTTGGTTGTAACCACAATGACCTCTGTAGTAGGAAGGAAGAGAAGGGTGAGGGGAAAACAACAAGGCAACAAATATTCATGTATTCATCAATCCAATGCACAGGATACACACACACTTGCAAACTTTCTCCAACTTCCATTGTGCTCTATGAATGGATTTAGTCCTTTAACAGAGCTCTTCAAATCCAAAAAAATGAGTTCCAGATTAATAAATTTCACAGAACTAGAGGATTAAGTTTTTGACTGACATGAAAGTAACCTCTTGTACTTTTTTTTCCCCGTCATGAGAGACATGACATGGAATTGAGAGGGGAGCAGGGTACATTTCCTGGTACTGTTAGCAAGCAATTTACCGTATATACTCGTTCATTAGCCTGTTTGTTTATAAGCCGATTCCCCAAGATGGCTAGGTAAAAATACCAAAAACTGTATGATCCTTTCATAAACCGAGCCTATATGTATGAGGAAGCAAACAATAATTTCGCCGCTACTCATGAATTCTGTATTATTATAACAAAAACAGTTTTTTCGTTATATTACATTAAAATAATTCTAGCAAAACTTTTGAGTGTTTCTTGTGATGCCAGCTTTTAAAATATAGCAGGGGTTGGAAAACTTGGCTCCCGGCCTGTCAGGGTAAGCTGCTGCGCGGGTCGGCACGTTTTGTTTACTTGGAGCGTCTGCAGGCACGGAGCCCCTCAAGTAAACACTCCAAATAAACAAAATGTCCCCAGAGGCTTACCCTGACGGGCCGGGAGCCAAAGTTTTCCAACCCCTGCTATATTTTAAAAGCTGGCATCACAAGAAACACTCAAAGGTTTTGCTAGAATTATTTTAATGTAATCTAACGAAAAAACTGTTTTTGTTATAATAATACAGAATTCACGAGCAGCGGCACAATTATTGTTTGTTTCTGCATATTCAACAACTTTAAGTTTGAATGCTGCATCATAAGAAGACCTTTTTCTTCTGATTTCACCGTTGTTCATTTTAAATACTAGTATGAAAATAGTATATTATTATTATTGTAGTTATAGATTTTGTAAGACTTTATATAGGAATGTCACCTACTTTATCACTCAAATTATTATTGTTCTTTGTTTATTTCAAAACAGCCCTGTAGCTTGGCATGTCTGTAGGGATAACAGGCTATTTCAATTTTATTAGAGAGTCCATCGATTCTGCACATTATATTTTCATATTGGCTCGAGACTTATGCGGTCCATTTCAAGCCAATCTAGTTCGCTAAACAAAGCCTTTGCAACTTTAAAAGGCTGAAGTATTGACATCAATAAATGGGTCGGCAAACTTTGGCTCCCGGCCTGTCAGGGTAAGCCGCTGGCGGGACGTTTTGTTTACTTGGAGCATCTGCAGGCATGGAGCCCCTCAGCTCCCTGTCGCCGCGGTTTGCCATTCCCAGCCAATGGGAGCTGCAGGAAGTCGCACCACTTCCCGCAGCTCCATTGGTTGGGAACGGCGAACTGCGGCCACAGGGAGCTGAGGGGCACCATGCCTGCAGACGCTCCAGATAAACAAAACGACAATGTATAAGATATTCAATTCAATGATTCCATAGGAGTTTAAAATCATCAAATTTTTGTGTAGACCCGTTTATAAGCCAACCCCCGCTCTTTGATGCGTCACTTTTTTACCAAAAATATTTGACTTATGAACGAGTATATACGGTATTTAAAATACATGTCTGATAATGTCTCTGACACCTTGAATAATCCCTGTCTTAGTGCATCTAAGGATCAGTAATTTTAGCAATGAGGGATACAGAGTTAACTTTCTTCCCCTACCTCTCAAGTTGCACAGCTCATTCTAGAGAAACACCAAACGTGCTATTAGAGACAATAGTTAAATCAACTCTCCTAGCACCTGCCTGGGAGGGAAATGGAATAGTTTGACCTAGTACAACACAGTTGGGCTCAATCTAGATAGGAAAGACAGAAAGGACAGTGGGGGATGGAGTGGTATGTGGGAGCATTAACAATGCCATGGAGCTACAGAGGGAAAATGAAGACTACGATGGTAAAGTACTTCAGGTAAGGGAACAAACATTATAAACAAAACATCAACCCGCAACAGGCATTTACTACTGACACCCAGGAATGAAGGACAGAGTGAAAAGCAAAACTTCTTGAAATTAGTCTTGAAATAGATAAAACATAAAATACTGTACGCCTAGGGACTTTCCCAAGACTTACGGTAGGTAACAAACACAACCAGACATGCACCAGAAATGTCCCCAAGTTATGAAAGAATGATCCAGTATGAAAAGACTAACCAAGGAAGCCATCCTGGATTGACTAATTAATGAGACAGAGGAAATAAATGAACACATGGAACAATAGGGCAGTTTGGTACCGCTGACGAAGAGCTACTTTTCAAAGTTGATTTATTTTGTTTACTAGAATTATAAAACCAATGTGTGAAGGGAGCATGGAATTGCAATTGATTTTATGTAAAGCAGTTGCTACAGTGTCCTAAAAAAAACCCTCTCAAAATCAAACGAAACTGCCTTGAATTCAAAACTGGCTAAAGGACCTAAAGAAAGGAAAATGATAAATGGCAATGTCTTGAGTTGGGGGGGGGGGGGAAACAGCCAGTGGAGCAGGGGTTGTTAGTACATCCAGTCTTATTTGACATTTTTATTAATTGTCTGATTGGGGGAAGACATCAAGTTACTGAAATTCATATACTGAGACCTGTGAACACTGGCAAGAATAGAACAGTGATATAAAGAGACCTAAACAGGCTGGAAAGGTTAAAAAAAAAAATCAATACAGAATTAAAGTATGAGAATATAATTAAGGTTAAGATTTTGTCATGGTTCTTTTTAGTAAAAGTCACAGACAGGTCACGGGCAATAAACAAAATTTCACAAAAGCTAAAACCTGTCTGTGACTTTTGCTGCTGCGGCTCCGTGGTTTCCCCCAGAGGGAGCTGTGGGGTTCTCCCTCTGCCTGTGTCAGCTCGGAGCTGCAGCGGGGGCCCCCCTCCACCCACGGCAGCTGGAGCTGCAGGGTGACCATATTTCCCAAAGAGAAAATGGGACACCCCCAGCCACTCGCCCAAGGTGTGTCCCCCCATGTGAGGCTGTCGCCCATCGCTGGAACCTTGCAGGGGGCCCCCCATCACTGGAACCCTGCCAGGGCCCTGCTGGACGGCAGCACTTGGGGCTGAAGCACAGAATGTCCCAAAGGTCTCTAGAAGTCACGGATTCCATGACCTCCGTGACACAAACGTAGACTTAAGTATAATTAATGCCAGACAACATGGTTTTATAGAAAAAAGGTCTAATCAAACAAACCTGATTTCATTTTTTGATTAAAATAGAAGTTCAGTTGATAAAGGCAATTTTGTAGATGCAACATACGTAAACTTCTGTAAGGCGTTTGACTTAGTACTAGATGACATTCTGATTTAAAACTAGCATTGTACAATATCAATAAAACACACGTTAAATGGATTAAGGACTGGCTAGCTGACAGATCTGAAGTAGTAATCATCAATTGGGAAATCATGATTGAAGGGGATGCTTCTAGTGGAGTTCCGCAATCATCAGTCCTAACACTATTTAACATTTTTATCGATGATCTGAAAGTAAATAAAAAATCACTGCTGATAAAATTTGTTGCTAACACAAAGATGTGCAGAGTGGTAAATAATGAGGCGGATAAGGCAGTCACACAAAGCAATCTGGATTGCTCAGTAACCTGGGCCCACCTAAATAAAAGTCATTTTATTACAGCCAAATGCAAAGGCATACAACTAGGAACATAGAATGTAGGCCATACCGACAGACTGGGGAACTGTATCCTGGAAAGCGATGACTCTGGAAAGGATTTAGGGGTCATAGCCGATAAACAACTCAACAGAGCTCCCAAGGCAATGCTGTGGCAAAACGGGCTAATGCAACCCTTGGGTGTATAAACAGGGGAGTAATGAGGAAGAATAGAGAGGTGATTTTACCTCTATCTACAGCACTGGTGAGACAGATGCTAGACTATTGTGTACAGTTCTGTTGTCCACATTTTAAAAAGGATGTTGAAAAACTGGAGACGGTGCAGAAAAGAGCCACAAAAGTATTTGAGAGATGGAGAAAATGCCTTACAGTGAGAGACTTAAGGAGCTAAATCTCTTTATCTTGCCCAAAAGATTGAGAAACCACTTGATTACAGTGTATAAGTACTTTCCTGGGAAGAAAACAACAGGTACTAACAGGCTCTTTAATGTAATGGGAAAAGACAGAACAAGAACAAGTGGTTGGAAGTTGAAGCCAGAAAAAAAATCAACTTAGAAATTAGACACAATTTTTTAAATAGTGAGGGTGACTAACTACTGGAACAAACTACCAAGGGAAGTAGTACTTCTCCATCTCTGGATGTCTTAAAATCAAGATTGAATGCCTTTTTAAAAGAAATGCTTTGGTCAAGTACAAGATGTTGGGCTCAATGCCTGGGTAACTATATGAAATTCTATGGTCAGACTAGATCTAATTGGTCCGTTCTGGCCTTTAAATCTATGAAACTATTAAGTAATTTTAAAACATTAACATTGGAAAAATATGAACTAATACAGATGGAAAAAAATAATCTAAAAAACTAAGTGGGTAAAAAGCAGAGATAATGACAATTTACAAGTATATGAATGGTTTCCATGAAGCAGGAAGAGGAATTATTTAGGGTGCTACAAAGGGTATCATTTGGAGTAATGGATAAAATTAAGGAAAGGAAAATATAGGCTGAATATGAGGAGAAACTTCCTGTTTGGCTATGGAACAGTCTCCCGAGGGATGGGATGGAAATCCCATTGCTTTGCACACTTGAAGGTAGAGGGAATAAAGCCATAATAAATACTGTATTATTAGGCTTGGAAGGATTCGAGTCAATTCCACCATAAACATACAACTTGACAAAACACTTTCCCATTGACAATAATAGCCATTTACAGCTAGCTAGGCAAAGTAAGACAAATTCTGCTTGAGAACTTATAAGAGTTTGATTTAAGATATTTACTTTGTATATTTTGACATGTGATGTTGACAATTTGTTTTTTAACAGTTATAAAGCTTTAACTTTTGGAATCTCAATGTCTACTGTCATTAAGTAGTTATTGTCCGGCCCCCATCATTTCTCACAATTGTTTAAATTTAAATTGATAATTACAGTTTAAAACCCCTAATTTTACAGAACTGTAAACATTAAAATAAAAATCTAAATTATGGTTACAAATAAACATCCATATTATCCATGAAAATTATAAGTTATACAAAAAAAAATAAACACTGAATTTCTGCCAAGCCTGTGTGTCATGTAGAGAACTACCCTGCACTGACAGCAAAATGGGTAAATTAACCTATGGGTTAGCAACCGGCAATCTCTCACCTTCAAATCCAATTCGCTCTAACAAATTTAATGGGTACCAGATTAAAGGTTTGTTGCCTACTGGCAGGAGAGGCTTAGGGATGCTGGAAGTTAGGTCCATCATTCGGGATCCTCCACCAGCCGCCATCACCACTGCTTGAAACTCCATCTTTACAAACTGCACCTGCAAACATAGGGTGGTTTTAGCACCACAGAATAAAGCTTTCAACCCCTGCTCATAATCACCCAAATGGTACCAGAACATTTCAATTCAAAGCCCCCCACTTGGGGGAACTATTCATTCCCCAATACCAAATCAGCCATTCTTCCTTGGCAGATTTGAGACAATAGTTTTCTGACGCTCGAACATTAAAAATTAAGTTAAACAACTCACAAACATGTAATGAAACCTCAAATACCACCACACGCTGAGATCTTCAGCGTAGGGAGAGTCAAGAACGGTTTAGGCCCGTATGTGTTCAAGAATTCAGAATACCAGTTTCTGCCTGGCGTGAACATACGATGTCAAGGAGCAGGGCTGCTACCACGTGTAGAGACCCACAGCAGCAACAGGTGCTGTGCGAAAAGCGATAGTGCCATGGTTACCCCGTAACAGCGGGCCAGCAGCACTGGACGGACGGACAACCCCTCCCCACCCGCCAACACAGGCCCCCGGGGCCCACCCGGGCAAGTCTCACAGTGCTGGGGTCCCCGGCGACGCCGGCACCGCCAAGGATGGCAACTGTCACAGCCCCGCCCCCCGGCCGGGACCAGCCCCTTGCGGCGCGAGCAGAGCTGGTCCTGGGCAGGGGTGATAACTGCGGCCCCCTCCCCAGCCAGGGGGGCCCGGCCCGGGGAGGGGACCCGCCCCCCCCCCCCGGGCCGGGCCGGGCCGGGCCGGGCCGCCCGCTTCGTTACCTCAGGTACCGCCTCTCCCGGCTTCTCCCTCCCGGGACCCTCGCACTGACAGGACAGCAATGGCGGCACCGGCAGCTACTGCGCCTGCGCTGCGGTTACCCAACGAGCGCCGAGAGAATCGATAGCTGGCCGGTAACTACGGGGGGAGGGAGAAGGGAGGGGGTGAGCGCCGAGCTATAGATCCCCCAGGAGAGACTGCAGCAAGGACAGAGGGGGAGCATAGCGTCATCGATCCCCCAGCACCAAGCTGCGGGGAAGGGGAGGAGCACAGAGTCATCGATCCCCAGGCGCCTGCTGCAGAGTGCAGGCCTAGAGAGGGAGGAGGCCCTGGGGTGCAGACAGTGGGGGAGCACCAGGGGCAGCTCCCTGGCTGGGGGCAGAAGGGGCTCATCCAGCCAGCCCCCTCCAGTGGTTGGGCAGGGACGCACAGGCTGCAATAAAGGGGGGCTTTAAGGCAGCTGTGGCTCGTGGCGTGGGATCCCCCATGCAGAGAAACTCGGCTCGCTGACAGCGCCCGGATACTGCAGGGAGGGGCCCACACCTGGGTGAAGGGGACCCCATTTCCAGTCAAGGCGGGGGCTTCCTGGGCGGCTCCGTTTTCTAGGGTGTCAGAAGCAGCATGGGCAGCCCACACGTTCAAACCTCAGGCCGCAAGTGATCCTGAGATCGGCCAAGCCCCCAGGAGATTTGGGGGGTTCTTTCTTTGGCTGCTAGTTCCTGAGCTTTAGGGTCACATGTCGCTCCCATTTTTGAGCTTTTCTCCCCACACAGGAGGGCTAGAAGCTTGCCTACATTTTAAATGGGAGTTGAGATTCTCACACAATTCCAGATGCTGGGGCTTTAAGAAACCACCAAATACCACACTAGACAAAAGCATGTGGTCAAAACATGCTGGCGGCGTTGTTACCTCAACAGCACTATGCGTGTATTTCTCAGAGTGGAGAATATTCCCCCCCCCCCCTAAAAATTAAGGTTTGAGTTTGTCAGGAAATACTGAATAAGTGTTGTTAACATCCTCATTCCCTGGACTTTAGTCTTTGCTCCAAGCACCATTCATCACACTCAGCACTTGTTCCTCGGGGCACCTGTTGTCTGGTAAACACCTGATTTTATAGGGACAGTTCTGACATTTGGGGCTATTAGGACCCACCTGCCTCCCGATTATTCACATTTGCAATCTGGTCACCCTACTCCCCAACTGCTGTTATTTTTGTTATTTCCAAATTCCTATTTGACAAGTTGCATGTGGTATTGGAAATGTTTCGTGATCAGACAGGGCTCTGTTTCCAATTTGAGCTAAACCACTGAATATGGACCCCAGATCTCTTTCCTGGCATTTGAACCCCCCTTTCCTTCCAAGGCACTCCATTTAAGACGCATCTGCACTGCTGGATCAATAGAAACTATTTGCACAGATGAATGGTATTTTCAAGTCCAATCCAGTAGGGTTCTGGGAAAGCGCCAAAGCTTCCCGACAACAGCTACAATTATTATAACTGTCTTAATTTCTCCCAGAAGAGGCATTGTTGCAGCCAGTCAGAGACCTCGCTGATACTTGGAAGGATATCTCAGGACCACCAACCAAGCCCACGGGTTACCTTCTGAACTTAGCCAAGCAGACAACCACTGCTTGCTGTAGCAGCCAGAAACCCCTGCTGACTCCAAATTCAAATCCAAGGAACAGGTTTATTTCAGCATAGGTACAGAATGCCACTTAGGGGGAATCCGGGGCAAATTCAGTACTTGGTCCTGCTAGTGAAGGCAGGGGGCTGGACTCGATGACCTTTCGAGGTCCCTTCCAGTTCTATGAGATAGGTATATCTCCACTCCCCAGGGATCAATTGGGAGTAACAGGCCAATGAGTTGGGTGTACACAAACAAAGGTATAAAGGCAAAGGCTTCATCTCAGCACACTCTTTTTATACCCAAGAGGACACCCTACTTTTATCAACACCCCCTCCTCTGATTCGTTGCCTAATAGTTATGGCCATAGAATTCCACACTACACACTGATTATATAACATGTTATCTACTTGTGACGCCCTGTACCTCGGGGGAACATCGTACACCCCCATGTTCATCCTTATAAAACGATTGTGTGGTATCCAATGCAAAGTTTGTCATGTTGGGTGTCTTCGGAAGGCTCATGATGCACTGAGCATTGTTGTTATAGTGATGTTATAGTAATTGTTGTTACAGTGTTATAGTCATGTTATAGGTTATAATTTAATGTATATAGTTATGAGGCTGAAAATGTGTCTTCATGGCTTAAAATAAGCCCAGGCAAAAACTCTCCAAGAGCAGAGAGGCAGTTCACACCTCATCGGGGCATGTATGGGATAAACCCAGCCCAGCCTCACAGGAACAAAGGACGCTGGCCTGAGTCATGGCATTTCCCACATGAGCGGAGAATGGGTCCGTCTCTCCCAGCCAGGGGGGCAAGACGCTAGAATTGGATCCCAGGTCTCCCATGCACTGCCTGCTGCCCGCGCATTGCCTCTGAGCAGACACGAGATCCCTGGATCCTCCATAGGGAGTGACAGCCCTCTGGACTCTGGGAAAGCAGGTCACCGGCAGGGCCAGGCCTGGAACCCAGGTCTCCTAAGTCCCGGACCAGTGCCTGAGCCTGGACTGCCCTGCTTCCCAAAGGGCAGCACGACTAGACCCAGTTCCAGGGGCAGGACTTGTACCGCTTGATGGGAGTGCACAGCCGCCTGGCCCAGAGCAAAGCAGAATGATCACACCGCTGCTGTGCAATACCAATGCATAAAGCTCCGTGGGCTGAGCCAGCAGCGGTAGGAGCGGGGAGCTGGTGGGGGAGCTACGCTCAGCCGCTTTGCAGGGCGCTCTCCGGCCGGGCAGCTGGGAGCAGTTTCCCATTAAGACAAAGTCACCATGGGGTGCTGCATTCCCATCCCGAAGCAAGCGAGCACCCAGCAGGATCAGGCTGGATTCTTCACCCATGCAAGCTCACAAGAGCTCCTTGCCCTCTGCCGTCCTCCCTGCTCCCTGACTCAGTCACTCAGCGCCCTCTAGTGCTCAGGTAGGTATTGCATGCACAGGACTCACTCCATGCTAGTCAGACAGCAGTGGCTAGCACAGAGGGCTCTTGGCAAACAAAAGATAGGGGTAAAACGAACCCGGATGGGGAATCAGACAAGCCACAAAACTGGTTTTCAGTATCAAATTGGTTATTTGACAAAATAAAATGTTTCCTGCAAGCGCCTGCTTTCTGCAGGAAATTTCAATTGATTAAAGCCCAAACGTTTGACAATAGTGTGGCCCAAAGCCTGCAATACTTCCGTTTGGCTAGGCTGCTATGGAGCCTCATGGAATTAATCACAGTCCAGTTTCCCCTTGTCCCCTTTCTCCTCTCTGGGCCAGGCTCCCCAGCCAAACTACATCTCCCAGGATGCATACTGGCCATGGACTCCCAGGATGCAACTACCATCCTTTACCATGAGGGAAGTCCATGGTGCATCATGGGAGATTGAGTCCCACCAAGGAGACCAACCTATGAAGGAGAACAGGAGAATGAGGCACTCAAACTATAGCTCCCATGATGCACTGCAGCAGCATTTCCAAATACAGATATTTGCAGGCTTTTTAGTTTTCACTAGAAAGTCAAACTTAGGTAGAAATTTCCAACAAAACCTTTTTTAAATCAGAACTTTCCATGGGGGGAAAAAACCCAACACCATTTTCTAACCAGCTGTAGTAGCCAAAGTATCTGTATCAGTGCTGCCTCCTAGGGGATGGGATGACAACTGCTCACCTGTGCGCCTTAGCCTCTATAGTGCTAACCCTGATTCCACCCTGTGGTGGGAAGGGGCTGGTCCCTGTAAGTGGGATGCTACAGGTTCAATCCCTGTGTCTCCACAGAGCTCTGAGTGGCAGCTGCCAGCAACCCTAGGGGAGCAATGATTTGTTAGAAGAGTCGTTTTTTCCATCCGTCTTTGGCGGCCAGCCCCTATGACGCCGTTCAGTGCAGGAGAGAGTAGATGCTGTGTTACCTCTGGGGGTCCATGGAAGTAGCTGGGGTTTCCTGGCCTCCCACGTCAGTAAACAGCTCAGTGCCGGTTGAAAGCCCTGGCTGGAGGCTTGAAAAGCCAGTGCTTGTTAGCACTGGAGCCCGCCCCACATTTGTGTGCAATTTCAACGTCTTTTTTAGCAAGCAGGGGCAGGCTGTGCTGACTCCCCGATTCCATTTTATTGCCAGTCAGAGATCGCCTGTCAGTTTTGTTTCACTCAAGGAGCTGACCTAGGCATTTCTCCGCACACCCATCTCCAAAGCAGCATTGGGACCCCGAGCCCATCCCTGCCCCCAGGGCAGCACCCCTCATCAGGAGGCCGGGGGCACCTCAGCCATGCCAGAGGAGAAGGCAGTCCCAACCCGTGCTGCCGTTCTCCCAACCCGGAGAGTCCTTTGTGCCCATTAACTCACCAGCTGAGTGTATGGGAGAGCGAGAGGCCTCTCAACAATGGTCTAATCTCCCGGCCAGCCCCCTTCCAACTCATTAGGCGCTGTGGTGGGATCAATGGGGGTTTCTCCTCTCACCAACACGCCTTTTTTTTCTGAGGGGAAACAACTTCCAATGTAGCCAGGAAAACACCCCCTCCACCTCCGCTATTAGCTGCTGGTTTGTTTGGGTGCCATTAATTACCAGCCCTGCCGCTCAGACATCCCGTTTGTGTCGTTCTAGGGAAAAGGGGGCTGCTAATGAGCAAGGGAGAATGAGCGGCTGGAGAAGGGAGCCCGGCCTTCTGAGTGGCTGGCAGGGGCCCCAGGCCTGCCCTCTGCCCTGGGTTCCAGCCCAGGGACCCTGTCACCAGCAGCCAAGTCTACACAGTCCCCACAATGCCTCTGGGATTGACCCTTCCTCTAGGGCTAGGACCCGGGAGCTCATTCCCCGTCCTGGGCTCTCCCCTCGGCTCTGCTCCCAGAGGTGGCCGCAGCCCCTCTGCCCGCAGCCTCCGGTAGGCATCGCTGCGTTGGTTACACTGAGGTCAAAGTTGGGAGGATAACTGCCCACCCAACAGGGCTAGACATGCAGTGTGTGGGGGGTGGACGTACACTGCTGTGTGTGTCCCCGAGCGGTGCTCAGATCTCTCCGTTAGTGCTTTGAGAGCGTAGCTGGCTGGAGCCGTTCGAGGCACTAGCTCAGTACCCCCAGATCCAAGCAGGGCCCAGGTGACCAGTCCAGGCAAGGAGCAGCCACTGAAAGGACTGTGTTGGCTGTTTGTGGCTGACCGACGGGGGGTGCTCTGGGTGTGCGGAGGGAAAAGATTCATTCCCAAGGTTTTGTTAATCACCGTCTCGCTCCTCCCCGACCTCCCCCAGGATGGCTGTGGGGGAAAGGCAGCTCGACGCGGATGAGTCACCTGGCTGGTTGGGGCCTGCCCTCAGACACGCGTGGTTCTCAGCTGCCATAAATCATCCCCTCAGCGGCGAGGGGAGGGGGGCTGTTGTTGTTTGTGTGAAATCCGAAGAATGGCAGCTCTCTCGCCAATTACTGGGGGGGCCTGAAACCCACGCCTAGCGCATGGAACCCGCTGCCCCGTCTATCAGCCATCCCCGAACCGGGGCGAGGCTCTGACATGCCACGACGGGCACTGGGGCGTGGAACCACGGTCATGCCTCCCATCAATCTTGCTAGGGCCTGTCTCCAGCCACCAGTTTCTTTATGACTCTCCCGCTTGTGGAGTAGCGCAGGTTCTTGTTGGAGTCACATGAACAATGTAATTAGCATCAAACCGGGCTTGGCAACCATATGGGCCTTAAGCAGCTTGCTCTGGGGCGGGGCACGGCCGCTCTGACGCAACACACGGCAACAAGGCTACAAAACCAGAATTGAAAGTGCGGGGACGGGAGTAGTTCGGGAGGTCACATCCAGAGTTGGGAGGAGAGAGGAATTCCCAGGTCACCACGTCTGCGACCGTTGGCCATCACGTCTCGTGACCATTCCCGCTGTCTGAGGAAATCACACACCTTGTCACGGGGGCGGGGCGGGGGACACTACACGGTACCTGCAACTCAGCCAAAGAGGTGGCCTTGGCAGACAGTCGGTGGGTGTGTTTGAGATAAATAGCCCCAGGTGAAGCAAATCACCACACCAGCAAGATGAAGAGGACACACGGAGGTTGCTTTTTCCTTTGAAGAAGATGATGCTAAGAAAGGAAAGAAATGCCACACAGGGAAGCCCAGGCGTTTGTGCAGTACTGGGGCTAGGACCCCACTTTGGCAATGGGAATGGCAAAAAGTAAAGGATAGTTTCACCTTCACTGTGCCCCCTTGTGCATACGCCTTCAAACTGGGCAGCTCTGTAGCGAGTGAGATTGTGTTAAATCAAGCAATGCAAACTGGTAGGCAGGGCAGTAGACTTGGGTCACCTGGGGCAAGTCCCTTCCCCCTCTCTCCAGGCCTCAGTTTCCTTCCCACCCTCTCCCTGCCTTCTCAGAGCTTTTCGGGCAGGGACTCTCTCGCGCTCTGGGTTTGTCCAGCGACTGGCACAGAGGGGGAGCTGATATTGGCTGGGGGTTCAGCTATACTGCGATATCTGACGTAGAGTGGGACCGTGGCAGGGGAAAGCCCCATGTGCTGGGACCGTGTGTGTAGCAGCTAGATTGACTGAGCTGGAAGTGCCCGTAGTCTGAGGACACAAAGGCTGTGAGGTTCAAAGGAGATTGACCATACACATATACGCACACACGCTAACGAGAAGGCACATGCAATGCGCCTGTGTGTAGGAAACCCCAGCTGGCGTAGGATTTAGGACCAGCAAAGGACTGGGGCCCCCAGCCCATGTCCCTCAGGTCTCTGACATGCTGCTGAACAGTTCCAGCTCCTTCCAGTAGAGGACACTGGTACCAGGTACACACTCGGCGGCTCATCGCTGTGGAAGTGGATTCGGCCCTCGTCCTGAAGGGGGTGCCAGAGAGCACAGCAGCTTGGCTCTGGACTACGCTTCCAACAGCCCTGGTTAGTGACCGGTCCAGACCGGGCATAGAGCCCCTGGCTGTGCCGTCAAGGCAGCGTCTCCTCCAGCCCCCACAAGCAGCTGCTGGCTCTGGATGGCCCAGGACGCAACTCACTACTGAGCACATGGGGCTGCGTGTGAGTGGGGTGGGGGTCCAGGTCGGGTTGTTGGTGAGTGGGGGTGGAAGAATGGGTTGTTACTGTAGGGCTGCTGGTGAGTGCAGAGGCTGGGTGTTGTCAGGTTGTTGTCAAGTATCAGGGGGTAGCCGTGTTAGTCTGTATCTACAAAAACAACATGGCGTCTGGTGGCACCTTATATATCTGTTAGTCTTTAAGGTGCCACCAGACTCCTTGTTGTCAGGTTGTTGGTGAGCATGGGGGATGGGTTGTTACTGTCAGGTTGTTGGTGAGCATGGGGAGGGTGTTACGGCTGGTTTGTTGGTGAGCTCGCTGGGTCTGGTTGTTGTCAGGCTGTTGGTGAGCGTGCAGTGGGCTGAGTATTGGTGAGTGCTGGGGCAGGTGTTCAGCTGTTGGTGAACACAGAGGCGGGTGTTGTTGTCGGGCTGTTGGTGAGCCCGGGGGCGGGTGTTGTTATCAGGCTGTTGGTGAGCCCGGGGGCGGGTGGTGTTGTCAGGCTGTTGGTGAGTGCGGGGGCAGATGTTGTCGGGCTGTTGGTGAGTGCGGGGCGGGTGCTGTCGTTGGGCTGTTGGTGATCGTAGGGAGCGGGTGTTATTGGTGAGCACAGGGGCAGAGGTTGTTGTTGGGCTGTTGATGAGCTCAGGTGTGGGTGCTGTTGTCTGGCTGCTGGTGACTGTAAGGGCCAGGGGTTGTGGATGAACACAGGGGCAGGGGTTTTTGTTGAGCTGTTGGTGAGCGCGGGGGCAGGTGTTGTTGGTGAGCATGGGGGTGGGTGTTGTTGGTGAGTGTGCAATGGGCTGCGTGTTGGTGAGTGCTTGGGCAGGTGTTCAGTTGTTGGTGAACACGGGGGCGGGTGTTGTTGGTGGGCTGTTGATGAGCGCGGGGGCTGCTGATGTTGTCAGGCTGTTGGTGATCGTAGGGAGCGGGTGTTATTGGTGAGCACAGGGGCAGAGGTTGTTGGGCTGTTGATAAGCTCAGGCGCGGGTGCTGTTGTCTGGCTGCTGGTGACTGTAGGGGCCAGGGGTTGTGGATGAACACAGGGGCAGACGTGTTGTTGGGCTGCTGGTGAGCGTGGGGGTGGTTGTTGAGTTGTTGGTGAGCACAGGGCTGGCTCTAGTGTGTTTAGGATTCTGACCCATCCAGTGTTGCTGGGGGAAGCCGTGGCCTTTTGTAGATCAGAAAAACCCACAGGCCTGACCCCCCTCAGCACCAGGGCTGTCCCCCAGAACCCTCCAGCCGCGCTGCCTGCAGTGCTGGCTCTCTGGCCACACCACGTGGGGCTGGTTGGGACTGGCAGGGACCATCCCCCCCCTCCCGATCCCACGGCTGTGTTTCTGCCACTCGCAGGGGGCGCCGGTTCCCCTCACGCTCTGCCTCCCTCCCCGCCTCCATCAGCTGCAGGCTAGGCCTGGCCCGGCTGGACTTTGATCTCCCTGGGGGAGCGGAGCAGCCGGGTCTGTGTGTGGTCCGAGCAGGGCCACTGCCCCTGGGAGCGAACAGTGCTGGGGAGCGGGGACAGGCACGCACCCGCCCTCCCAGCATCCTGCCCCGTCCCCCAGAGGCTGGGGGCTTGGCTAGGGGAGCCTGGCCTCCAGACCCTCCTTTTGACCCTCCTTGTGCTGCACCATAAGCCCGACCAACCTCTGCTGGCAGTTCTCCACTCCCACCCCCTCCAGCCCTCCACCTGACCCCCCAGCTACCCCACTGATGCCAAGCCAGCCTGGCCCAGCCATGCCCACAGAGCGGCACCAAACCGGGAGACCCTGAAGCAAACATCCCCTCCCTGCCACCCCCTGCCTACCCATCCTGCCTTCTCCTGCCCCAGCTGGGCTCACTGCCCCTAGGGGGAGGGCTAATAACTCAGTCACAGTCAGGGCTATAGTAGGGGGCTCCCCCCAGCTGAGGCGATTCCTGGCAGAAGCTATGGGGCAGAGCCCTGCAGCGTGGCGCTGGGGAGCTGTGCACATGCTGTGGGCAGTGCCAGTGATGGAGTCACTGTCCAGGGCGCCCCCTCATGGCAGGAGCTGGCACTGCGGCACGTCTGCCTCGTTCTGCGCTCAGGGCCCCCATGGCTCAAAGCCTTGGCCCCCTGGACAGGTCACAGCATAATCCACCCTTCCAAGGAATCAATGCCCGGCCCAGCTGCGTCCCACCCACTGCTGGTCACCCCCAGTTTCCCTAGGGTGACCAGACAGCAAATGTGAAAAATCGGGATGGGGGTGAGGGGTAATAGGAGCCTATATAAGATAAAGACCCAAAAAGCGGGACTGTCCCTATAAAATCGGGGCATCTGGTCACCCTACATCTCCCGCCCCGGCGAGGCCCCTCAGCAACCCCACTCTCCCTTCAGTGGAGCGGGTTCCTGCTTCCTCCCCGGTGTCCCCCAAACACTTCACCTGCTCAGGGAGCTTTGAGTCTCTCTTGCTTCTCCTCGGCTTGCTGTTCCTCTGCCAGGATGCCAGCCCCCGAGGGCGGTGCCCCTTTGCCAAGGCCCATCACAGCAGCTGGCTCTACTCCTGGGGCTTTGCAGGGTCTCCCCTGGCCCTGGCCCCGGCCCCGGCCCCGTGCCAAAGCTGGGTTGTTAGGGTGGATCCCGCAGCCTCCTCGCGCTGCCCTGTAGGAACATGGCCCAGCTCCTCCCCAGCTGGGTCTGCTAACGAGCAGTACCCAGTCGGGTAATTGACCCCTCTTCCACTGCTGGTGCAGGTGGACACCCCCCCCCCATGCCCCTTTCCGTTTCTCAGGCAGGCTCCCCAGCCGGGGCGGAGGGCAGCCCGTTCACGTGGCATGGTGCCACGGAGACGCACACACCCTGCTCTCTCGGGGAGACTTCACCTTTGTTCCTTCTTGGTGCCATTTTCCCTTCAGCAGACCCAAAAGTCGCCTGGCCTGAGAGCCCGCGGTTGCTGCGGAAACGTAACCAAAGCCCCTCAGCGCTGGCCACAGTCCGAAGGGTTAAGTATCAGGGTCCCTGACGCATGGCCCCCAGACCCCCATTTCAGGCCCAAGACCTGTCCCCAGGGGGAGCGCAGGGTGGCAGGCTGCACCGGCTCCCGCAGGGCCCCTCCCAGGAAGCTCTGGGGCAGCGCCGCGTTTGCCGCCCGGCCCACACACGTCCCGTTCAGCTCGAGCTGAATTACTGCCAGTGCTGCCAAAGCAGGAGATGGGCCCTGGGGTAGGGCCGATCCACTCACGCCAGGACTACTCACCCTTAGGCCTGCTGAGCCGCAGAGCCCATTCCTGGCCATGGCACGGTGCCACCCCTCCCTATGCCCCGGGCCGGGCGCAGCGTCGCCCCATCGCGTTCTGAGACGCCCGCTAGGCCGAGGGCATCCCTTGTTCTCCCTCAGCTATGGGCCATGGGAGCACACGCCGCTGGGGGAGGGGTGCCAGGATTGGGCCCTGCACCCGGCCCCTGTGGCACCCCATCCACTGACCGGCCCAGCAGATGCTGCCCCCTAACCCAGCTGCCCAGGCCTGCTCCTGTAGGGTGCTTTGGGTGCCAGTGTTTCACCCCCCATAGACATGCTATGGAGCCAGGGTTCGTACCAGCTGGCCTAGGGCCCACCCAGAGCTCCACAGACGACGGGCTCCCAGGGCAGCCCAATCTCAGGCACAGCTTGTCACCAGCGCACCCCCATCGCTGGCCTCGCCCCTGCTGCGGCCGAGCCAGGCAGCCCCAGAACCCCGTGGCTGGGAGCACCCACAGGCGACCCCATGGAAAGCGGCTCACGGCATTAGCCGGGTTAGTAGACGTGCTTAGGGGCCGTCTACAGCCCCCCCTGTAACAATGTTCTGACTGGGTGCCCACCGCCAGCTCTCCCTGTCCCCGGAGAGGAACCAGCTGCTCCCAGTCGCCTCCTCAGAAGAGCTGGAATGTTGTCACTGATCTGCTCCACGCGGGTTCCCAGCACAGGGCACTGCAGCATTCCTGGGCCGTGATGCCCCCCAGCGCCACTCAGGTACTATGCCCAACGGTGCCTTAAAAGCAGAGAGCCAAGGCCCTGCCCCAGGGAGCTCCCTGGTGAATCAGACGACACAGCAAGGGAGCATAAGAGGGGGTGAGTACGAGGGTAATACCGGGGAAAGTCAGGCGCTACGGGTATTGTTAGGGCATCTTGGATGATTGATGATTTATTGCTACAACATGCAATAAGGAAGTGACATTAACTGGGGTGCCCAAATTGGTCCATTCTTCTAAGGATTCGTCATTGTTAAATACAATCCTGGTAGTACTGTTATGCAGGACGGTGTTAGCGGCTGCTGTCAAGCATGGCTTTAAGCTGTAGATCAGTCACAGACCTGGTTCAAGTCAATGGGTGTATGAGCCACCTTTCAATGAGGCTAAATGCAAGGAGCAATTAAATGCCCCTTTGTGTAGTGATAGCTGAAATAACAGTAAGTCACCGCCCATGGCAACAGGCCACCTGACTGGGCTGATCAGCTGCAAAGCCATATGGGCCAAGATGTTTCCTCAGGATTCATTGCAAATGCAGGGGCTTCGGGTTTGATTGGTTGCAGCTGTGCATGAGAGGCAACAATCCACCAGGATTGCATCAAAGAAATACATGACCCAGCATCAAATTTTCCTGCTAATGGAAACAACGCAAGAGCACAAAGACTGGCTAACTGCTTGGGCCAAAAAAGGGCAACAGTACACAGCAGCATGGGACGTGGCACACCGGGGGGCGGGTGAGAGGGGAAATAGGAGGGCCCGATTGTGCTATTCTTATTCATGTGACTGCTGAAATATGGGAGGGGCACATGCAGGATCAAGGGCTGCAGGCTCGTGCTTTAGCCTGGACAATACTACTTTGCCCTTCGCTACAGCCTTTCACCCAGCGATCTCCGTCAACTAAGCCTCACGGCAGCCCCCAACCCCCACTGGTTCTGCAATGCAGCCACCTCTGGGGCGGAACGCAGCCGCTGGTTCCCAGCCAGCCTGCAAACACTGCAGGAGAGTTTAGCAGAGAACGTTAAAGCTCATGAAAAGCAGAGGTGACGCTCAGCCCTGCTCCCAGAAGGAGCCCCGTGTGGGTCAAAGCCCTGCACCCTTGCAGTGCGCTCTGGGCCCGTGTTGTGCCAATGCGGCCTGGGGCGGCGGCCTGTGCCCAACCAGGAACGGCACCGGGCTGACGGGGTACAGCCGCTCCTGCTTAGCCATGCTAGAGGCCCAGCAGGGGCAGTGCGCTGGTCCAAGCCGCCTGGTTCTATTCTGGGACTAAGGACCTGAGCCACCCTGCGCCCCACACCCTGCTGGAGACAGTGCCAGGAACAGGGGAAGCTTTGCACTCCCGTGGGCATGAGGGGCCCAAGGCTGATGGGGGGGGGGGGCATCGGGGTACCAGCTTTACAGCGTGCTCCTCTTCCCTGGGCCATGCTCTGGCCCTCAGCCCCTTCCCCTCCCTACGCACGGTGCCCGGTCCAGCTCGGACTGGTCATGCTTCCCCTCTGCCCGAGCCAGGAACGGGGGAGCCAACAGGCCAGCACCCCCCACCGGGTGCAGCACCCCCTGCTGACCACAAGGGCTAGGTACATCTCAGCAGCACGACGTTTGGCAAGAGGGCTGGTGTCCTGGGGAGAGCAGGCCAGGCCAGGCCAGGCCAGGCCAGGCCTCCCCGCTGCTGGCAGGGAGCGGGGCTCCCAGCTGGGGAGAGGCGCCCAGGCCGGACTCTGGCACGGGGGGTGGTTTCTGCACCGGGATTCCAGCTAGAAGGGGTTGTTGAGGGGAGAGCCGGCTGGGCCTAACCTGGCTGCAGCCGATGATCCGACGCCCGTTCCTGCTCACGGACGCTCCGGGGGATGTGCCGTGCCCCCGGGTGGCGCTCGGGCAGGAGCAGAAAGGAGAGGCGGGGGCAGGGCACCAGCTCGGCACCTGATCTAACGGCAAGTGGGGCAGAGCCCTGGGCACTTCGCCCCCTCGACGATTCGACGAGCCCCAGTGGCAGGAGCTCAGAGAGCAGCTGCGAACCATCCTCGGTCACTGCCCGACCGGGGGCTCGAACCGTCCCCCCGCAGTAGGCAGAGGTGGGGGAAGCAGCCGAGAGCCCAACCTGCTGGGCACAGAACGACCCTGGCCAGGCCCTCGCCTGCCCGGCTGACTCGAGTAGGCAGCTGCCAGGATGAAGCAGCGAATCTCCTGCCTTCCGGGGAGGGGTCTAGCCCTGGTCTGCCACAATTAGTGAACATTGAACTCAAGCACACACCACACAGGTAGGAGGAAAGATTTCCTTGTTAAAGATCCAGCAGCATGTGCCCCTTCCTCCCCCCCCAAACCAGGGAGAGGAGCCCCCCTATGCCCAGGCGATGCCCCACCCAAGCCCCTCTTTTTAACCCTTCCAGGCCTGTTGGCACCACCCCAGGGCAGCAGAAAGGGCCCCCCTTTGCCTGCCATTGATAGCCCTGAGCCCAGGCACCCCTGAGCACCTGCAACTCCCGCTGGGCTCGGGGCACAGACATGGGTGAGCCAGGGGCAGGAGCTAGGGGTGGCACTGATCCGTCCAGAGAAGTCTGCCGCCTTCCTAGCTCTTACCTGCTGGCCTTGGCACGTGGCCCAGGGGAGAAGGGAGCAGGTTGGCCTGGGCACAGTCTAATCACACAGCGCCAGTGGGTGGGGGGACGGCTCCCTTTCACTTCCCCATCTCCTGCAGCTGCATCTGGGCCCCTTGAATTCACTTGGGGAGAGCTAGCACATTCCAGGGCGCAGGTTCGAAGCCAGCCCCGGCAGGCGGCGGAGAGTTGTTGGCTGCCAGGGGGTGAGGGCAGCTCCCCAGCCAGCGGCCCCACGGGCCCCTTCCGGGCACAGCGAGGGTCTGACGGGCCACGGGATGCCACTGGCAGGGCAGGACTGCGAGGAGGCTGTGCTCTGGGGCGAGCGAGGGGAACCTGGGAAGTGCCATACTCCTCCAGGCCAGGGCTGGCAGCTCACGGGCAATGCCCACAGAGGGCCAGCCATGCCCAGTGCTGGGGGCATGGAGACAGCACCCCCGAGGTGGCCTGGCAGTGGGGGTACCTGTGCCACCCCAGCTTTCAAGAGGTCCGAGTGCCCCACGCAGGCCTGGACCCAGCTCCCTGGCACCAGCCCCATTAGAACAGGAAACCAGGGCAGAGAGCCAAGGAAAGACACACCAGAGCACGAGGGACGGGGGCCCCTGGGCAGTGCTGGCTCGAGGGGCTCCAGGACTTGCACCCTCCTGGAGGAGGGGGGAGCAGCCAATGGCACCGTGGCCCCCCAGGCAGAGGGGGGAGGACACCCTGCGAGACAGTGCCACAAGGGCCTCCCCTGCAGCTCAGCCTTGGTCGCTGCTGCCCCGTGAGATCATGGGGGACCCGGGGCAGGGAGTGGATCTGACACCCCACTCCCGCCGCCCAGGGCTGCAGGGTCTTCGGCACGTGCCTAAAGTGACACCTGGTGGCCAGAGGGTGCACTGCAGGGGCTGGCAGGCTGTTAAACTGGGGAGGGGGTAGGACGGGGGGGTGTTAGGAGGCCTAGGGGCCCCATGGAGGAGGAGGGTGAGGAGAGAGCCGCCCTCCATGGGAACTGCACCCCATGACTCCGTGCTGTGGGGTACATAAAATAACATGCCCCAGCTGAGCTGGGGTGCGGGGCCAGTGACCCTCGGGGGCGATCTTCACCCCACCATGAGCTGCAGTAGGACGCGGCCTGGGAAACAAACGGGCCGCGCAGACTCCAGGGCAGCCCATCCGCTGAGTCCAATCACCCGCTGTTCTCGCTGAGCCGGGGGGGCTGGGTGGGGGGGAAAATGACTGGATTTTGGCACTTTGACCCTGCCTGGATCCTCCTGTCATTTCGGTTCCGCGGCAGACACTCCTTCACTTCCTGTCCTAAAGCGGGCAGCGGCGGTGCTGGGTAGCTGTGAGAGAGCTGCCGGGCTCCACCCCAGAGGTGGCTGCATTGCAGGGGTAGGTGGAGCGACTGGTCCTGCGAGTGCTTGCGAGCGAAAGGGCTAAGCTAGCAGCACATCTCCAGGGGCTCCCAGCTAGCCGCCGTTAGCCGGGCCAGGCTCCATTCTTGCATTGCCTCGGGCTCCTGCTCAGGTCTGGCTCTGCCGCTTTGAAAGCCAAGGACCCAGAGACCCACGCTGGTTCTGGCCCGCGCCCTGGGGAGCCAAGCCTAGACCTGGGTGTTTATTGAATACACGTTTCTCAGGAGTGATGGAAGGGGGCCAGTCGTGACTGGGGCAGGGGGAGGGGTAAGGGGACAGCTCGGCCCCACGGCGGCGGTGTCACTCCTCCCATGGGCTCATGTCCGTGTCAATGGCCACGCAGTTGTAGGCCGCGTAGCGCAGCTTCTCCTCACACACCTTGGCACTGGAAAAGAAGAGCCGCTGTCACTGCCCTGCGGGACGCCGGGGCCAGCCAGGCACTGTCCAAGCCATGGCTTAAGGCTCAGGATCTCCCCACAGGAGGGTAACCTCCTCAGCCTCACGGGGAAACTGAGGCACGGAGCAAGCGGCAGAGCCGGGAATGGAACCCAGCTTGCGTGACTCCCGGGCTCATCCGTCAGCCCCGAGACCAGCTGACACGACACCTCCCCCCTGGGATCAGGGCTCCGAAACATGGGGGCGGCTGGCCAAAGCGGCTGTTTGCGGTGCGACTCACGTGGCGTAGTTGGGGAGGTAGAGGGAGCTGGAGCAGGTGGAGGATTCGGGCAGCGCGTCCGTCGTCTCAGAGCTGGAGGAGAGAGGACAAGCAGGTCAGACCCGACCAGGGGAGAGAGCCCTTGGGACAGTGACGCCAGCACCCCGGCAGGTCCCTCCCTGGCATTCCAGTGCGGGACACTCACCCCAGCTTGTCCGGGTAGATGTAGATCCGAGCCGGGAGGCGGCTCCGGCCAGTGACAAACCTCAGGAAGCGGCTGCGATCCTCTGTGGGAAGAGAACAGATGTCAGCCGCTCCCGGGCTCGGAGGGAGCCTGCTGGGCTAGCCAAGGTGCCCGAGCCCTGTGCCCGGCTAGTCTGTCAGCAGTTCTGGGGGGACTCAGCCTCGCGCCTCCAAAGGGGAGCTGGGAATTGCTGCCGACGGCTGAGGGAAGGGCCCCAGACCGAGGCCGAGTGAATCAAACGGGCGGGTGAGAGTCCCAGAGCCTCTGGGATCCGGTAGGAGTCAGGGCTGGGCCGCGCTGGCCGCTCACCGTTGGTGAAGTTGCCGAGTGCCTCCCAGAAGTACTGGACCCTGGTGTCCGACGGCTCAAAATCCTCAAACCGAGCTGGGGGGAGGCACAGACAGAACTGGTTAGAAACACAGCGGCCAGCTCAGGGCTGCTCCCCCGGGGGCGAGACCCCCTCTCCGTGCCCCCACCACATGAGCGCGCAGATCTGGGGCGCACGGCGCTGTGCATTTACAAACCGCGCCGGGGCTCAGACACCAGGGCACATGGCGGGTGCCAGGTCGCAGCCAGCACCTGGGTCCCGCAGACGGTTTCCCAGCAGCCCTTGCACGTACTGAGCTTCTTCAGGGCATCCACCGTCACCTCGGGGTCCCCGCACACCTTCTTCTCCAGCTCCTGCCAGGTGAGCAGGTCGAGGACGGCCTGGGGCACCACCTTGAGCAGCCCGGCCTGCATGGCAGCGATCTGCAGGGGAGGCAGAGCGGACGGGGTTAGAGCCGGGGCTGGTAGCGCTACGTCCCATCGACGAGACGGTGCAGCGAGCGCTCCGGCCGCGAGGTTAGAGGGGAATGGAGCCCTGGGAGACGAAGGGACTCACCTGTCACAGACACAGGAGAGCCAGGTGCTCAGCAGGACTCCACAAAGGGCTGGCTCTTAGCACAGCCAACGAGACCAGCCCGCGATGCTCGCTGGGATACACATTAACGGACAGAACCCCCATGCTTCAGGGCACAAGTCACCCCTTGGTGGCGGGGGACAGGAAGGAATGTGCTCTTGGGGCTGGGTCCCCCTGCGACCCCAGCCAGCCTTACCTGCTCCTTGCTCTCCTCCAGCCTGGCCTTCTGCACCAGGCGGATGAATTCCTTGCGGTCCTCGTAGCGCACCACGGTGCTGCCGCCGTTGGGGATCAGCTCCACCATGCACTGGTCGCTGAGCACCGTGGTGTAGGTCAGCTCCTGCCCGAACTTGAACTCGAAGGTCTCCTTGTCCATCACCTCCATCACCTCCAGGAGCTTCACCTGGGCGGCCGGGCAAGAGCACTTGCTGGAGAGCAACACCACGGACCTCCTGGGCCGACCCCAGCCCCAGCCCCACCCTGCCCCGGAGAGCATCGGGGCTATGCCAGGGGGGCCAAAGCATGGCCCAACTGCCTGCAGCACGGGAGAGCTAAGCATGCTGGGACTGGTCATCTCCATGGGCTGCACCGTCCCCTTGGCCCAAGCTGGAGCATTGCATGCTGGGACCAGCAGCGTCCACAGGCTGTACTGGCCACTTGTGCCAAGCTGGAGCATTGCATGCTGGGACCTGTAGTTTCCAAGGCTGCACCTGTGTATTGAGATGAGGGGGCTGGAGCTGCACTACAGAGCCTGGGGGGGGATCTGAGCTCCTGTTTCTTTAGCCCCACCACAGGACGGTCAAACACAACCAGCCCCCAGTCACCGAGTGCCGCCTGCACCGTGCCTGAGTTGCCCGCCTCCCCCCCACCACCCTCACCCGCTTCTGCTCACCAGCACGGAGTCCACGGCGGGGAAGTCCTTGCTCCAGCTGACCTCCTCCCCGGTCAGCTGTTTCCACACGAAGCCAGGCAGAGCCAGGACCTGCAGCGGGGAGGAGACGCGTGGCTGGGATCCCGGGCACAGGGACACCGCACCAGCTGCACCCCGGCGCCCCAGAAAGGCAGACGTGGCAGCAGCGCTGCCCAATCATCAGCGACGCCTCCCAGCTAGTCCCACCCCCCACGACACTTGCCCAAGGAGGGAGATTTAGGGCCCCCCTTGGACGGAGGGACACACGGACCTACCGAGGGTTCGGGGCTGCCGCTCCCAGGCTCTGACCAGTAGCCCCACGAACGCCAGGGCACAGCCGAGCAGGGGAGGAGCCGGCGGACGCTGCCCCAGTTTCTATTTACTGCTGAATTAGCACTGCAATGCCTCGGTTCGCCCAAGCTCCCGGCTGTCTCTAGCAGCGTCCCCCCGCCCCGGGTGTCCTGGGGACGCAGACCGCACGGGGGTGATCAGGGATTTACCAGGGCCCCTCTATGGTGCTGGGGACCCCCGGGCTCTGCTCGGCTCAGGCCAAGGGATGGGGGTTGGGGGAGCAGGGCTGGGGCAGGTCCCGAGCACCATGCCGAGAGGGGGAAAGGCCGGGCCTGCAGCGAGGGCCCCGCCCCGCAGGACTCACCAGGAACTCCTTGCCCCTCAGAGCCGCGCCCATGATCTGCCCGATCCACTCGTACTTGGCAAACTCCTTGCAGGACGGGTTCGGGACGTACATGTCCCTGGCCTCCCCGGTGCCATTACCCTGCAACAGAGACGTGCTCAGGCACCAGGAACTGGGGATGGCCCAGCGCCCTGACCCAGGTCACGACAAGGGCAGGCCACGCTCCCCAGCGTCCCCCGCTGGCTGCCGGAAGGACCAGGGCTGACAGGCTGCAGAGGGGACCCCTCCCTGCTGTGTGACACGTCCCCCCCCGCAGCAGACTCCATGGACCCTGGTGACTCCGGTGTAGGCTGGGAAGCCAGGCAGTGGCACCCACATGGGAAGGGCAGTTTGGGGACTCAGCCAGGGCCAGATGGGCAGCCCAGGAAGGAAGAGGGCACAGTGCCTGGGCCAGTGGGGGACATACCCCATAACACTGTTAAGGCCCCCAGCAAAATTGAGCGTCCCAGCCACACGCCCCAAATGGAGGGCGCTTCTCTCAACCGCCAGGGCCTGCCTGCTCCTGCTCCCCCGAGCCAGGGAGCAAAGCTGCCCCTCCCCCCGGCGACAGGACTGGGGGGGACTCCCGCTGCCAGTCCGGGGCAGGACCGGCCCGGCCCCCAGCCCCTCGGTACCTGGTTGGACGTGCGGACGAAGAAAGGCAGCGGCACGGGGCTCTCTGCCGAGCTGGGACACAGCTCCTCAGACATGTCAGCCAGGCTGTCCCGGAACCCGCCTCCTGCAGCCCGGAGACACCGTCCCCCCCTTAGCGCCACGAGCCCCGGCCGCAGGCTGTGCTCCCCCGCACCGAACGGCCTCAGCAGCTCTGCCCGCTGCCTTTAAAGCGCCCTACGAGAAGCGATCCCCCACCCCGGCCCCTTGCCCTGCCCCATCCTGATCCTGGGGGGGCACTGAGTGGGGGCAGCTTGTAACCCTGCCCCTCCCCCCCACTGCACACAGGACAGGTGCCCTGGTTCTGACGAGAGCCCGGCTGAGCTGCAGCGAGGCCGTGGCCGGGGCCGAAGGCTGCAGGGTAACTGGACAGCGCCACCCTCCCCAGCTGCCCCGGAGCGCCTGGCGGGGAGGGGCTCAGGCCCGGGGACGTACCTTGATCGATGATGCCCTCGGCGATGAACTTACACTCCCACCACTGGTCGTAGCGCAGCGGCCACCTGCGGGGAGCCAAGGCGGCAGCTCAGACAGCAGGTCGCTCCTGGGAATTCGGAGCCCACAAGAGGGGCCAGCCAGGTCCCCCAGGGCCACGGCAGCCCCCAGGACGGGTGCCCCATGCCCCGCCTCGGGGGGCAGGAGCTCAGCCCTGGGGGGCCGTTGGCTCCTCGCCTCTCCGCTGAGATGGGGCCCAGTGGCTTTGGGACATTGGCCCTTGCCCCAGGAATGGGACTCGCATCCCCTCCCCCCGGGGGCACGCAGCCATGGCCCCTCAGCCCCACCAGCCGGCAAGGCCCCCCATACCTGTAATCCAGGGGCTTCTCGTACTTGTCGGAAGGTTTAAGGCCCTCATGCACCTAGAGCAGGCAGACACGAACGAGACTCAGCCGCCAGCCAGCCGCAGGGCCCCGGCACTGGTACCCGGGAGGCAGAGCAGCGCTGCTATCCCCAGGGCAGACAGGGATGGAGACACGGGAAGGCTAAGTGACTTGCCCGTGGTCATGCAGGAAGTCAGTGGCAGAGCAGGGAACCAATCCCAGATCTCCCATGTTCCAGGCTAGCGCCTCACCGAGCGGATCCCTTCTTCCCTCCAGCATCCCCAGCAGCAGGGCGGGCCGAGGGGGAGGCAGGAAGCTCCGAGGGGCGTGTTGTGCCATGGGCGTGAGAGGTGACAGTGCCGAGAAAGCCAAGCAGATGCAGCAAAGGGAACCGCAGCCAGATGGACAGATCCCGCTCGCGCCAGAGGGACAGACAGACAGCAGCGTGTCTCTGCCTCCATGGGCTGCCTGCCCCTTAGGTCTCCAAGGCCAAGCCCCACCCCGTACCCCATGTGCCTTTAGCCCCTCCTACTCCCATGGTTCCTCCCACTCCCGTCCTTTCTGTGTCTCTCCGCCCCCCACCCCGGCTTCATGCCCTCCACCCGCCACGCTGCCCCTATGCCTTGCCCCTCTCCCCAGTAATCCCAACTTCGCCGGGCGTGGGCGCAGGGCCAGCGTCACGGACTCTCCCAGCCCTGGAAGGAGGCCGGCGGGCGCGGTACCTGGGTGAAGACGGCATTCTTGCAGCTGGGGTCCAGGGCGGGGTTGTCGCGGTGCTCCATGGCCAGGCGCCGGTTGATGTAGAGCCGCGGCATGAAGTTGGGCTTGCTGGTCTCCGAGTCCTTGAGACACTGGGCGATCAGCGCCGTGCGCCGCTTGGACAGCAGCAGGAACTGCTTGATGTGCTGGCGAGGGCGAGGCGGGGCCTGGGTTAGACAGACTGCCGCCCTGTGCCCTCCCAGTGCCCCCCCCATCCGTCTATATGCTCCCCCCCGAACGCATACCTGGCCCCTGGCCTGCCCGGCTCACCCTGCCTGGGCCTTCTCCCCCACCGGGCCCTGGATCCCTGCAGCGCCTCCGACATTCCCACCTGTCCTCCCCCCTCCACCTTGCAGCTCCCTCTCTCGGGCCCAGGGGCAGTCTGGAGTCCTCGCAGAGGGGGTGTCAGCCCCCCAGACGCCAGGGAGAGAGGGGAGCCCCGGCTGCCACTCACCTTGAGCCAGCTGAAGGTGCCGACCGTGTGGTCCCAGGCCGGGACGAGGTGGTGCAGGACGCTGTCCAGGAGCTTGATAAACCTAGGAGAGCAACGGGGGCCGCTCGAGACACAGGGCAAGGCCTGGGCCACGCGAATCGGCCCCAGCCAGGGGCTGCTGCAGGCACAACGCCCCAGGACCCTGCACCAAGGGGGGTCGGCAGCGCTCCAGGGTCTGTTCCCCTGGTTGCTGGGCTGACCCCGACGCCCCAGTGTGGCACTAGGGGGCGCTGTGCTGTAGGCAGCAGGGAGAGGGCTCAGTAGGGGGCGCTCTCCCCTCGCAGGCAGTGCTGACCCCGACGCCCCAGTGTGGCACTAGGGGGCGCTGTGCTACTGGAAGCAGCACCCTTTGGATGAAGAGCATCAGGTTAGGACCCTGACCACATGTGAGGAGAAAGGAAGCTGTGAGATCTCACAAGAGATGGGGAGTGAACCCTGGCGTCCGGGCCAGACCCCATTCTGCCTCCCCAAATGCCCCTGGATACGGGATCCCTGCCCGGGCCTGCTGCGAGCGTTGCTAGGGCAGATCAGTGCGTCACCCTGCGTTCTGCCCCCGGGCTCGGGCTGCGTTCTCAGTGGCGAAGGAAGCAAACCCTGTAGGTGCGTCCTGCTCAGCACCTCCTGCTGGTGTCCCCGGGCAGTACCTCTGAATGACCACGGCCCGCCGGTACAGCAGGTCGGGGTCAGTCCCTTCCAGGCGGGGGTAGCGCACCAGGCTGGCCTGCTGGAACATGTCCGCGCTCAGCCCCAGCTCCCGCTGCCGGGACGACTTGATCTTGATCCCTCGGAGGCGGACGTCGATCCCATCATCTGCTGAGAAAGAGCGTGGCTAATCCGGTGGGTCCAGGAGCGCCTGGGCCGCAGCGTGGGGGCGATGGAGCCGCAGCCACCAGAGACAGACAGACCCCAGGGTGCCCATCCCCCATCCCCTGGGAGGCTATTTCCCCATCAATGGGACTCAGGAGACCGCAGCTGGCACGGGGCAGGTTTAGAACCAGAGACAGGACCAAGCCACCAAACTCTAGGGCTGTCGAGATCCGGGCTCGTCTCTATGAACAGGCACCTCAGCAGCCCCAGGGCTGCGGCTTCCAGGGGCATCATGCAGCAGGGGCGGGCTGGGGGCGTGGGGCCAACGCCCCCCTGAGGCGGTCCATGGCCTGGGGATCTCAGCCCACTTCCCAGCAGCCAGGTGGCCACCAGCACAGCAACAAGGCCAAGGAGAGTGAGTCCTGGAGACCAGCGTCCTCCAAAGACCACATCCGGAGCGCCCGACAGGAGAGGGCGGGGCCCTCAATGGGGAGCAGGGCGGGGCCCTCAATGGGGAGCAGGCCGATCTCGGAGGGGGAGGCAGCCCGCCCCTGTCGTGCAGGCTTTTATCCCCGCCCACCTCTGCACTCCACGATGCGGATCTCGATGATGGGCAGGTGCGTGGTCATGTCTTCGAGCACACACACATCCCCGATGTAGCTCCTGGAATGACAGTGCAGAGGGGGGTTCAGAGCCGCCCGCCCCCCAGCCAGCGTCCATTCACCCAGGGCCAGGGAGGAGGGGCTGCCTAGTGAGAAGAGGTGAGGGGAGCTAGAACCTGGGTTTGAACCTGGGTTTGTCTCCCAGCCCTGCAACCGACTGACCATGTGACCCTGGTCACGTCACTCAGCCTCCCTGTGCCTTGGTTCCCTGGGGCCGAGACGTTAGCACCACTGGATCTGCAAAGTGCGCGGAGAGCACAGCGCTACCGTCCGAACTCTCAGGGATGGGTGGGGAGTCCACACGGGCCCTGACGGGCGGTGCGTCGGGCCCTGGAGGCAAGGCTGGGTGTGTCCGAGAGGCGGGCCGGGGGCAGCAGCCAGCCCAGCCTTAGAGAGCTCCTGGCAATGGCTGGTTTCCCCAGGCCGGAGCCCTCGGCCGGTCCCTCGCCGGGGGAGTAGCCGGATTGCTGAGGTGATGCTCAGGCTGCGGCTCCAGGCTCAGCGTTATGGCTCTGCGGTTTGCCTCACTGGGCCGTCCCCCCGTCCTGCCGGAGAACACCCCCTCCATGCACCACAGCCGCTAACCGGGACCGCTCCGGGCGAGGGAACCTGGGGCTCGCGTGCAGACCTTCTAGGGGGAATGGCAGCTGGACCACATGTGGGGTGGCAGGGGTGGGGGACTTGTTATTTGAAACATGACCAGTCCCCACCCCCCACTTCGAACCCCTCGGGCTGGAGTCACTGGTTGCTGGGCTGAACGGCCAGGCTAAGCCGGGGGGCGCTGTGTCCCCCAGCGTTCAGTCCTGCAGCCGGCCAGGAGAGCCCCAAGGCAGGACACGGCTATCGGGCTGGGGATTTCATTAGCCACCCGCCAATGTCTAATCCACTCCCGGAACCGATGCGTGCAGAGACAGCAGAGCCCTCGCCAGGGTCTGTGCCACGCGTCTCAATGCCACTCGGGCATTAACGCTCACCACGGACACAGCCCAGAGGGGGAAACTGAGGCACAGAGCAACAAGCTCCTTTCCCCAGGCACCAGCTGGAGTCTCTGTCAGTAGAACTCCGGGGCCCCGGGCCTGTGCTCAGGCCACTAGCCCCCGCACCCATCCCGTCTCCCCGCCCCACTCACTCATCGATGCCCACGTCACTCAGCTTCTTCAGACTGTCGCCCTCCCCGCCGTACACTGCGATCCTCTTGGGCATGAAGTTCTCGTCCGTCGTGTCCACCGTCAGCAGGAGCTTCCTGGAGGGGAGGGGACAGAGCGACAGCTGGGCTCCCTGGCACCGAGCCCCGAGCCCAGCGGCTCCCCGGCACCGAGCCCCCGAGCCCAGCGGCTCCCCAGCACCGAGCCCCCGAGCCCAGCGGCCGCCCACGAGCCCCCGAGCCCCGCAGCCCGGCCAGAGCCGGGGAGCCCAGGACTCACACAGACCGGGGGTCCTCTCGAAGCCCAGTGGGATGCAGCCTGGGGTGGCCGTGGGACCTCCCTGCCCACCAGCTCCCGCCCTGGTGAGAGTGGAGGGGTGCAGGTACGGGCCCGTTGGCTCCCACCTGGGTGATGCTGATCATGGGGGTGAGCCGCCCGCCTGACCGTGGCCAGCCCATGAACCGGGCCCCCGGGGCTCACATGCCCCCCCACAGGCTCCCCAAGGGCGGAGAGAGAAACGGCTGGCTCTCACTTGACGATGGTGCCTTTCTTCATGGTGAGCCGCACCCAGTGCTGGCCCTGGGAGCCGTCGCTCTCCCAGTAGGTGTCCGCGTTGCCGTCCGTCAGACACGACACGTTGAAGTCTTCCTGGAAGGGGGCAGGGGAGTGAGGAAGGGGTCAGATGGAGGGAGCCCAAATCCTGCTCCTCACACGCACTCATTTGGCACCACAGGGGCGAGGGGGTCTGGTGCAGGGTGGGGGTCGACCAAGGCACTGGGCGGGAGTGGGCACGGTGCCCGAGGGCTAATGCTAAACTCTCAGACCGGATCAGCAGTCGAGCCCAGAGCAGAGTCCTCCTTCGGACTTGGGGTCCCATCTGGGCCCCCCGCAGCTGGAGGAGGCCCGAACGCTTCCCCACCCCCAGTCGGGGACTCAGCCGTCCCCCTCCCCGCTCTGGGAGCTCCCTTTGGAGCCAGATCCTCACCCCTCTGGAGGGGACAGGTCTCCCGCCTGGCTGGCAGCCCTGGAGAGACGGGACCCCCCGTGTCCCTGCGCAGCGCAGAGCGGCTGGGCCCCGCCCCGCCCCGTACCGTGTAGGAGGAGACATCGATGCTCTCCACATACTGCTTGACGCTGCCCAGGTTCTCGTCCTCCTTCCCCAGGTGATCGTACAAGAAATGCACCAGGTCCTCGTCACACTCGTAACTCCACGTCGGGGGCACGAACCTGCCAGTACACACGGGGTTAACAGCCCAGGGGCGGGTCGGACTGATCAGAGCCCCCGTGTCCCGGTGAGCTGGATGGGGCGCCCCACAGAGCCCATGCTGCTGTCCCTGCACCCCTCCCCCAGCTCTGCTGCGCACTCAGTCCGAGGGACCCAGCCCCGGGGCAGCACAGACCCCAATCCCAGGGGGGCCCCCCCAACCAGGACAGCCTGGGCGAGCCGGGAACGCAGCAGAACCCGCGCCCCGGGACATCTCGCTACCGGAGCTTCTGCACCGCCGCCTCGTCCTGCTCCATGGTTTTGGGTTTCACGCCGAGCCGCAGGGAGTACGTCAGATCCACCACTTGCTCCCACCTGAAACAAGGCAAAGGATGGCGGGGTAAAGGGAGAGGAAAGACGACCAGTTATTGGGGCACCAGCCTGGGACGGGGACCGGGCAAATTCCTGCTGTGCCACATGCCCTCTGTGCACAAATCTCTGCGTCTGTCCCCATCTGCAGAACAGGGGGCCGGGAGGGGGGCTCAGATACTGCCGGACGGGGGCGCCGGGAGGGGGGCTCGGATAGTGCTGGATGAGGGGGCCGGGAGGAGCTCGGATACTGCCGGAGGGGTGCTGGGTAAGTCCAAGAGAAGCCAGCCAGCTCCCCTCCCCACCAAGAGCAAAGATCAACCTCTGGTTAAACCCACTGCTGCCCCCAGTGGGAACTGATTGATGTTTTAAAGCCAACGTTATTTCTCCTGGGGCTGGGTCAGCAGGTCAGAGCTGGGCCCAGGCCTGGGCCCCAAGAGACCGGAGCTCTGGCAGGGGCTCGGCGGGCTCTGTTAGCGCCTCTGGGCAGGGCACAGCCCACACCAGGCCCAGGCAGGCGGCCAGCAAACACCCTGCCGCGGGGCCTGTTCCAATGCCGGTGCCCCAGAGAGGAGCGATGCGGCTGGCCTGGCCTGGCCTGGCCAGGCCAGCAAAGGAGATTCCTGCCTCTGGCAGTGCTGCCCACACACAGGGCTCCGGGGCAGGGGGGGTGGGGGGGCAGGTTCAGGCGGTCACTGCATTGGACACACGCGACCCCGGGGAGCCGGGATCAGAACCCCGGTCCCCGAGCCTCCTGCACACAGCTCTGGCCCCCCGGCAATAACAAGCCCCTTATTTCCCCGGAGAGTTGGGCGCTAGAGGATGGCACTGCCCAGCCCTCCGCAAGCAGCCCCACGGAGACCCAACAAGCTGGCGGCGCCCGGCCCAAGCCCGACTCCCCCAGAGCCTCGTCCCCAGACCTGATCACGGGTTTATAATCGACACCGAAGAGCTGCTGCTGCCTCTGGATTCTGTCGGTGGACTCGACCGGGACCAGCCGGTCCCCTCCCTCGGCATGTTTGCACACCAGGATCCAGCCTTCCTCCAGCTCACAGCTGCCCTTATACTCCTCCAGCTGCTCCTGCAAAGCGAAGCGCGGCCTGTCAAGGAGCCCTTCGCCCCCGGGGAGCTGGCGCTCAGTTGTACCACGACGGGCCGGCCACCGAGTCAGAGATCTCCAGGCCAACCGGGACGTGCGATCACCTCGTCCGCCCGCCTGCATCACCCAGAGAACCCCCTTGCTCCCCGCACCCAGCCCATCGCTTCTGGGGCAGCCAGAGCCAGTCTGTTCCCGACCGTGACGGCGAATCCACCGCGCCACTTGGTCTGCCGTCCCACTGGACCGTTCATCCGCCCGGTAACACAAGCCCTTTCCTGGTCTGAATTCACCTGGCTTCAGCTTCCAGCTACCGGATCTGAGCCAAGAGCCCTCAGCTAGCAGAGCCCTTCTCCCACGGAGGCACTTAGAGCAGCCATGTGGCTGGCAAACTGCGCCCCCCCCCCCCCAACCCCCCCAGTTCTGCCCCCGTGAAATAACCCCCCGGCCCCCTGCTGCTCACAGGCCTTAGACGGTTCGGGGA
Organism: Trachemys scripta elegans; assembly: GCF_013100865.1. Lineage (NCBI taxonomy): Eukaryota > Metazoa > Chordata > Testudines > Emydidae > Trachemys > Trachemys scripta. The sequence continues at coordinate 105,744,766 of NC_048305.1, read as the reverse complement.
CTCCCCTCCACCACAACCCCCAAGCCTGCCGGATACCCACCAACGTCCCCACCCCACCTGCCCGCCACCGGATGAGCCCAACCAGGCTCAGAGGGTGGTTGCGGGGGCCCTCCTCAGTGGAGAGACAGTTGCCCTGTGATCGTCTCCTCTGCCCCTTGGCAGGGGGACACTGGATGCACACACTGCTGAGAACCCCAGCAAGCCAGGCGCCCTTCGGGCTTTTTTGCTAGCCAGGAAATAAAAATAAAAAGCCGGAAGCCTGGTGGAGCCGTGTCTGACAGCTGTATGTCCTCACGCCCGAACCCCTGGTCTGGTTCCCTTCAACTCCCGCACAAACGCTCCACTTCAGCCCCAGAGCTACCTGCCAACGCCAAGGCTGGTGCATTGTTGCTAAAGAATGGGGCAAAATCGGGATATAATGGAAACTATAACTGTGGATCAACTCCGTGCCAGGAACTCCGAGACCATCTCCTGGACCTGGAATTCACCAAAGCCGTTAGGAGAAACACTCACAAATATCCTCCCTCCCAAGGGATAGTGAGCAGCGATCACCCCCCCGGGCCCAGACCCCACTCTCCCAGAGGTCTCATCTGCTCTAACATGGCAAAGGCCGCGGGTACCACGGGGCGCGGTCTGCAGCAGAGACGGCCCCAGAGCGTTACACTGGGAGGTAGCCCACGGCCCCCGGGTGTTCCAGGGGGAGATTCACAAGTGATGGCAGACGTTAGAGGGGTCTACAGAGACAGGCAGACAGCGAGGAGGGGAAACCCTTCCTTGCATCTGCTCCCTGCCTGTTTAGGGCCCAGCTGAGGCCCAAGAAAATCAACCCCAGCCAAACAGCATCATGACCTGGTGGCCGAAGGCTGCGTGATCGGGGTCTGCCCTGGATTTGAGCTGTTTGCACACAGGACACGGCGAGAACGTGGCCTGGACAAAGGGTAGCTAGGAGCCAGCGAGCGCTGCCGCCCGATTGGCAGACGTCCCCCTCTGTCACGTTGCTGGGTCAAGGGGGCCCGGATGGCAGGAAAGCACCATCTACGGGAAAACACCAGTGCAAGGAGGAGCCGTGTCCCTCGGGCGTAACGCTCGGGGTTATTCCGGAAGAGCCAGCTGGTGCCACTCTCCCTCAGGCTCAGCGCCAGCGTGCCCGTAGGCCAGGGCCAAGGAGAAAGGGCTGTTTGGAGCCGTAAAGCAGCGCACGGCCGTCGCTGTCCAGGGGTACCAAAAAGCACAGCTGTTCCCGAAAACCAGCCCGGCCCGCTCCCTGCCTCAGGAGCACAGGCCTGTGGGAGAACAGCTCGGCCCAGTGAGCGAGGGAAAGCAAGGCCACGCCTATCTCCGACGCTTTAAACACACAGCCAACGCCGCAGGGCGCGGCGGGCAGGGCTGTTACCAAGGAGATGGGGCCAAACCCACCCGGCTGGCAGACAGGCCTGGGATAGGGGTTCTAAGCTTGGGGGTGTCCAGATCAGGGCTGGGGCTGTGCCCCCAAGGCACGGCCAGGAAATCCGGATCCAGGGAATCACCCCGTCAGCCCCGGGGTCTGGCTCTGGGCCCAGCTCTGAGGCAGTTGCTGCCCATGGGAAGGGAGGTCTCAGGGCAGCGTTCCCCGACCTTTAACCTTTTAATTAGCTCCAAAGCCAGGTGACTTTGCCCTACATGTCAAACCAGGAAGTGGCTGTTGGACTGAAGTCCCACAGCTGGTGCCAGGGGAGGCCGGTGGCACAGCAGGGCGAGAACAATAACAAAGCCCAAATCCAAACGCCCCCGATCTGAGGGGCACAGACCCCAGCTTTGTCATCTGCCCTCTGCCTGCCCCACAATGGAAAGACTGCAGAGCCCCTCCCCCTCAACACTCCTTACAACCAATGGCCTGAAACCTCAGCCCTCCGCGCCCACCCTGCTGCCAAACCATCCACCAGCGTCCAGTCCCTACACATGGTAACCGTAGAGATTCAGAGCCCTGGACACAGCCTCGGCCTGCCCCGAAAGCGCCGTGCCTGGGGGGCTGGCAGTGGCTTAGACACCATGGGGTGGGCAGTGTAAATGCACAGAATGGATACCGCACGGACCAGTGGGAGTCCTTGTGTCTGTCCATCTCTCCCCGGGTTCATCTATATCCGCTCGTCTCTCCCATCTGCCTCCCTGTTTGTCCGCCTGTCTCTCACGGTGTCCATCCATCTCCCATCTATGTGTGTCTGTCCGCCTGTCGCTCCCATCTCTGTATCTGTCCTCCTGTCTCTATGTCCATCTGTGTCCGCCTGTCTCTCCCATCTACCTGTGTGTTTGTCCGCCTGTCTCTTACTATGTCCGTCCAGCTCCCACCTGTGTGTCTGTCCACTCGTTGCTCTCATCTCTGTGCCCGCCTGTCTCTCTCCGTGTCTGTCCATCTCTGTGTCCACCTGTCTCTCTCCGTGTCTATCCATCTCTGTACCTGCCCGTCTCTGTGCCCGCCTGTCTCTCCCCGTGTCTGTCCATCTCTGCGCCCGCCTGTCTCTCCCCGTGTCTGTCCGCCTGTCTCTCCCCGTGTCTCTCCCCCTCTGTGCCCGCCCGTCTCCCCCCCTGTCTCTCCCCGTGTCTGTCCAGCTCTGTACCCGCCTGTCACTCCCCGTGTCTGCCCATCTCTGTACCCGCCCGTCTCTCCCCGTGTCTGTCAGCCTGTCTCTCCCCGTGTCTGTCCAGCTCTGTACCCGCCCGTCTCTCCCCGTGTCTGTCCAGCTCTGTACCCGCCTGTCACTCCCCGTGTCTGCCCATCTCTGTACCCGCCCGTCTCTCCCCGTGTCTGTCAGCCTGTCTCTCCCCGTGTCTGTCCAGCTCTGTACCCGCCCGTCTCTCCCCGTGTCTGTCCGCCTGTCTCTCCCCGTGTCTGCCCATCTCTGTGCCCGCCTGTCTCTCCCCGTGTCTGCCCATCTCTGTGCCCGCCTGTCTCTCCCAGTGTCTGTCCGCCCGTCTCTCCCCGTGTCTGTCCGTCTCTGTACCCGCCCGTCTCTCCCCGTGTCTGTCCGTCTCTGTGCCCGCCTGTCTCTCCCCGTGTCTGTCCGCCTCTGTGCCCGCCTGTCTCTCCCCGTGTCTGTCCGCCCGTCTCTCCCCGTGTCTGTCCGTCTCTGTACCCGCCCGTCTCTCCCCGTGTCTGTCCGTCTCTGTACCCGCCCGTCTCTCCCCGTGTCTGTCCGTCTCTCCCGGTGCGGGCCCGTCGCTCCCCCCTGTCCCCGCCCGGCCGGTACCTGGCCCAGCTTCACCCACAGCCCCTGGCTGTTGCAATACTCCTCGCCGGTGGCCCGCACGCACGTGCCCTTGCGCAGCTCGATGGCGACCTTGGCGAGCTTCTTGCAGCCCCGGGCGCGGGCCGGGCTCTCGCTGACGCTGAGCAGGGAGCGGCCCGAGCCGGCGGCGGCGGGGTCCCGGCACAGCTTGTAGCGCACCCGGCGGGGCACGTAGCACAGCGCGGCGGGCAGGGGCCGGGCGCGGCCGAAGCAGCCCACGCACTCGGCCAGGCAGCGGATCCGGCCCAGCAGCTGGTGCGGGGTCTCGGCGGGGGAGCTCATCCTGCCCGGCCCGGCCCGGCTCGGCTCGGCCCCTCCTGCCGCAGCCCGGCCCGGCCCCGCCCCGCCCCGCGCGTCACCGCTGCGCTGGGGGCGGCCACATGCGCCCTGCGGGGAGCGCAGCCTGCGCGGGGAGCATGTGTGTCTGGGGCTCCCAGCTCGCGGGTTCCCCCAAATCGTCTGTAATGTCTGTGCCAGTCACGGTCCATAGGGGCGGATTACGCGCAACGGGCCGGGCTGGGGAGTTGGGGGCCGGGCTGGGGAGTTGAGGGGGCGCTGGGGAGTTGGGGGCGCTGGGGGCCGGGCTAGGGGGTTGGGGGGGGCGCTGGGGAGTTGGGGGCGCTGGGGGCCGGGCTAGCGGGTTGGGGGGGGCGCTGGGGGTCGCTGGCGTTGCCGAGTTGGGATTTAACTCCCAGCTCAGGGGGTCTCAGGCTGGAATTGGGGCGAACCAGGGAGAGTTTCAGCGAACCAGCCCGAGCCTTCCCCCAAGTAGGGGGCGAGCCCCAGGATCCCCTGGCGGGGGCGGGGCAGATTTGGTTTAGAAAAGGAAAAGCTCAGATGTTTGGCTAAACAGATCGAGTTTCTTCCCCCCACGAGGAGCTCCCTGGGCTGGGTGATTTATCTATACGGGGGGGGGGGGGGGAGTTTCCCTGGGGGGCGCGGAGAGGAGGGGAATGCCCCCTCCCCAACCTGGTGGGGGGAAATCCTAAAGCAGTCAGACCCACTATGGGCTCAGTGCCCCCTCCCTGGCTGAGACCCCACACGCTCACTGCTCCCCCAGCCCTTCTCTCCGCCCCGCACTGGGAGGGGAGGTTATCACCCCTGCCAGGGCTGTTTCCCTTTTCTGAATGCGCCTCTACACCTGGCTTTACGGTAGATGGCCTTGCGCGCAGGCAGAGCCAGGGGCACCCCTCGTCCCATCAGCCCGCGGCGGGGTCATTCAGGCACCTAGTGGGGCAGCTACAGCGCAGCCCGGAAGTGGAGGGCAAGGAGCCCGCCCCCAATGTGGGCGTGGCCTGAGCAAGATGGCGGCGCCCGTGGGCCCCTCGGGGGGGCGTGACTCCGCGCTGGTGGGAGGGGGCAGCGGAGCCGCCCGCTGCAGAGCCCGGGCGGCGGGCGCAGGAGGATGGAGGGGAACAGCCCGCTGCGGTGAGTAGCGGGGCCGGGGTCAGAGGGCAGGGGTCAGAGGTCATAGGGCAAGGAGCCCGCGGGCAGGCCCCGTTGACGGGCTCCCCCCGCCACTGGGTCCCCGAGGCGGGGGGGGGGGCAGCGCACGGTTCCGTCACCCCCGGCCCGGCCCCTCCCCGGGGGTAACGTCTCCTTCGCTGAGGGCGGGAGCGAGTCACAGCGGGCGGGTCCCCGCGGGGTCTCCCGCCGCACGGGACACGGGCTCTGCACCCCCCCCCCGGAGCGTAACACCCCCGCAGGGGGCGAGAGACCTGGGCACGGCCATGGAGGTTACGCCCGTTACTGGCTATTAGCCAGGCCGGGTAAGGGATGGTCCCTGGCCTCTGTCTGTCAGAGGGTGGAGATGGATGGCAGGAGAGAGATCATTGATCATTACCTGTTAGTTTCACTCCCTCTGGGGCACCTGGCATTGGCCACTGTCGGAGGACAGGAGACTGGGCTGGATGGACCTTTGGTCTGACCCGCTACGGCCGTTCTTCTGTTCTGTGCGGTCGGATGAAGCTCTCCCACTGCCATAGCATTGTGCACAAGCATTGGTGTCGCTCGGGGGGGCGGTTTAGTCACAAACCTGAGTGACATAAGTTATGTTCGTATGGGCTGCAGCGTAGACAGCCTTCCCCTTCCTCTCCGTTGTCGCTTCACCTTCATCAACAAGGCGTTAATTTAACTAACACTCCACTACAGTGAGACAATCAACGTTGTGCTTTTTCTGTCTCGTCTACATTAATGTCCTATATCCGTATAACTAAAAATCCACCCTGAGTGTAAGTTATACTGGCGTCATTCCCCGCTGTATACACACTAGATCAGCTGGAGAACTTCTCCCCCCAGTATAGCTACTGCCTCTCCTGGAGGTGGATTAACTACACCAACAGGCGAGCTCTCTCCTGTTGGCTTAGAGTGTCTTCATTAAAGCACTACAGCCGTGCTGATGCAGTCGTTTAGGTGTAGACTTGCCCTCATTTCGGACAATATTGAAACTTTAAAGGGCCACACGTTTAAAGTTACATGGGCCTTTTTGTTAAGCATGTGGTTGCAACTAACACTTGGTCAGTATTAATGAAAGACTAGAGAACAGAGCTGGCTGAAGAATGGAAGTTCAGTTTTGGGAAGAATTGGGAGATTTGGTCAGAATGAAAATAAATTCCAGAAAAAAATAATTGTTTTGGTTGATAAACATTTAATGTAAATTTCAACTTTGTTACATGTTGTAATACATAATACATGATCAATGTTTCTATATGCCGTTGCCAACATTGGGGGAATTACCTTCAGTTTTCGCCTGAAGTAAAATTCTGGTAAAATTGCCAGTTTTTTGCAACGTGTTTTGATTTTGACAGAACTGTATCTTCCAATGGAATATGGTTTCAGTGAAGTTCCTTTGGCTCGACTAGAGAATCTCTCTTGGTTTTGCATTTGCCAGCACTTTATGTATAGCTAATTGCCCCGAGTTTCCCCTGCCTGTGTAGACCTTTCACACAGCAGTAGAGAGGAGAAAACTCACTTAGACTGAAGAAAGTTATTGGCAATGGGAACTCGGGGACGGGTGCAATAGCTGAAGTTACAGGACTTTGTTAACCAGGTTGTAAATTGGCAGTTACGCTTGCAAAGTTACTCTGCGTACTACGGTCACACTTAGCGGCTGCAGTCAGGAACAGGACCCAGTTGTGTTAGCTGGTCCCAAACCCATGGGAGACTCTGCCCGGATGAGCTGGGGCTTCCACCGTCAGTTGTAGATTTAGGGAGTCAAGTTTCTCGGTCTAGATTTTGCCCAGCCAGCTCACTCTGCCCTATAAGTGTCTGATGTCACTTTTCAAAAATATACTGTATAAAACTGAAGCCAACACAGAAACCCCGATTCCCAAGCAGCACGGACTGTACTTTAACTACAAGGTTGTGATGGCAGGTCTGTCCCCACATGCTGCTGCGTGGACCGGGTTTGCGAGATCCTATCTTCACTCCATGTGCAACCTAGTCAGGGGGCCCAGTTTCCACATGGCCGGCCCCTGCCTTGCTTCCCGCCTAGTTCGTACGGAGTGTGGTTGGGTCCGGTAGCTGTAGCATATAGGGGCCTTCAGCCCATGTGATGAGACACCGAGCTAAGGTCTGCCCCTTCTGCCAGTCTTTGGAAGCTGGCCAGGTGGCAATAGAAAATGCTTCCCTTCCCCAGACTGTAGGGGATGACAGCCCTACTGTCCTAGGCCGAACCAACTCCCAGGCCTGCACAGCGGAGATACAGACTTACCGCCCGCTGAGTGGGAGTTAAGTCCACATCAGAGACGCCCCCGAGCCCACCGTCCCCAGAATCTCCCCAGAGCAGCTGCTGTCTCTGCTGTCTGCCACTGATAACGTAATCAGCGCTGTCTCTTTGTGGTGCTCCCTGACCGCACACTGGCTGTGCAAGTGATGGATGGGCAGGCGGAGCCGGGAGAACAGGAAGGTGCCCTCAGCAGCCCCGCTCCCACCTCCTGCTGGCTTTGTCCGCCACAATGTACAGCTAAAACAGAACCGCGCTCTGTCAGTTAAAACGTTTCATCCGGGATTATCTGTAACCACCCCCTAAGAGCAGCTTAATTCCTCCAGAGAAGGCAGCAGATTCCCACCGCAGCCACCAGCCTTTGGGGCTCTTTAATGGATCAAAGGGAAGCCACACACCGTTCTCCTTCTGGCCTGGGAGAAAACCAGCGACAGCAGGCTGTGGGGAGGGAGCTGTGCTGTGGCCAACACCTTAAACCTGAGTCCTGCCAGCCTCTTATAGGCCATGTGTAGGGCAGTGACCCTGGTGTTTTGGGGAGTATCAGGGCCCGGGCGAGCTAGTGCAGAGCGTACTTGCCTGCTTCCGCAGTCACTGTGTGCCTGGGACTTCATGGTTTTGCAGCAGGTATCGCAGTGAGCCAGGGAGTCGTGAGGGTGAGGCATGGGACTGGAACCCAGGAGATCCAGGCAGGTCTCCATCACTCTGCCCTCACTTCCTCCTCGTCCCGTAACACCATTCCTGGCATGCTCCTGGCTGGCTACTGTAGAGCAGGTGGGGAGCTGGGAATCGAGGGGATGAGATGCAGGGACTGCTAAATCCTCGCCCGCTGTCGTGTCTGAGTAGACACAAGCCAGATACTACGTCACTGACCTTCCCGGCCTGGGGAACGCCCAGTTCCCTTCCCTGCCATGCCCCGGCCAGGACCGCTCCCCTTAACGTGTTGGAGGGTGTTAGCTGCCTCTCTGCTGCCATCCCAGCCATTAGCCAGCGGGGAGGGACCTGCCCGAACCCTGGAGCGCAGAGGGCTCCCCTCCCTCGAGGAAGCTGTTGTCCCAGCGAGGTGCTGCTGCCTAGCCCCTAGCAGCCCGGAGAAGCAGGGCCAGCAGCCGGCTCTGGGCCAGCAGTCAGGGCTCGGACTCTCCTGTGGGTCAGGGACTCGGTCTCTCCCCTGGAGCTTGGGCTGGCGTGAGCAGGGAGCAGATGGCAAACCTGCCCTGGGTGCAGAGTGGGCTGACAGCCCCCTGGAAGGGGAGAGCCAGGCTGGGGGCTGCACACAACCCCCCCAGGGGAGTAATTCAGTGTGAGGAGGGGCCTGCAGGGGCTGGCAGCAGAATGAGGAGGTGCAGGGACCCTGCCCTGGGCTGCTGGCACGTTACACTTGGCGGCTGCGTGTTCCCAAAGCGCTGAGTAAATCTCTGCTGCCCCCGGCAGAAGGCACGTGCGGGCTGTGGGACCCCCTTGCCGGGCTGGCCTCAGCCTCTCTTTAATCTCCACCCAGAAAGAGGAACCGTGGGACAAGGACAAGGCACTAGGCCTGTTCCTCACCTAGACTGCAGAGCCGCCAACAGTTCCCTTCTCTGCCGGGGGGGCACAGGCCTGGCTCATCCCCTCCCAACCGCCCGCTGCAGCTCCAGGGGCCGGATCCCTCCTTTATAAGCCCCAGCTGGGACTCGGCCCCCATCCCAGCGGCTGGTCAGCTAGGGCTGCTGATTCCCAGCACCTGCCTGCTGGGCTGCTCCCTGGGCCCCCTGGGCCTTGTTACAGCAAAGAGTCCCATTTTACAAACGCACCAGTTCGCAGCCCCGATGCAGAGCATGGTCCCGTGCAGCTAATGCCTCAGACTCCAGCGTGTCAGAGGGCCAGCTCCTGTGATCTCCCTTTGCCCCTGGGGTGGGAGTAGCTGGGCTCTGCAGCTCTCTGGGGGCAGTGATCTTTGCTCTCAGTGATGCTGGGTCTGCTCACTGCCTGCCCCCACTTCCCTCCTTGCTTTAGGCCCCAAGACTTCCCTGCGTTGAAGAATGACACGTTCCTTCGAGCGGCGAGAGGGGAAGAGACGGAGTACACCCCGGTCTGGTGCATGAGGCAGGCCGGCCGATACCTCCCAGGTGAGTGGCCAAGGCCCAGGGCCCAGGCAGGGCTCGTCTCCTAGTTGGAGTGGGGGTGCCTGCCCCCCACTCTCCTGGCTGGCTCTAGCGGGGCAACGCTCCAGGAGCAGGGAGGCAGATGGAGGAAGAGACTCAGCTTAGAGCGATGGGCGGAGGCCAGGGTAGCTGAGGGTGCTGCTGGGACCTCTTTGCCAGGTCCCCCTTTGCCCTCCTGGCATGGTGGGGCTCAGGGATGCCCTCCCCAGGGCCTCACCCAGCTGATCTGTTTGCAGAGTTCCGGGAGACCCGAGCTGCCCAGGACTTCTTCGCCACCTGCCGAAGCCCGAAGATGTGCTGCGAACTGACCCTGCAGGTGAGCGGCCGCCCAGTGCCTGGGCTGATGTTCTCCCCAGGAAGGGCTTTCCTTCACTGCCGCTGAAGCCCTGAGAGCTCCCCCTGGGGGGTGTCGCAGTACTGATTGGGTGCCCCCCCAGCCCACCAGAGAGAGGCGCTGTCGTCCTGCCCAAGCTCCTTCCACTCACCCCAGGCTGAGACCCATGGGTGACAGCTTGGGGGGCTAAGCACCAGACCCTCACCCTCCTGCCAGGCTGCAGACCCAGCCCTGATGGAGAGCCCACGTGTGCCCTTCCTTAGCCTGTGAGCTCATCTGGGCCAGGCCCAGGCCGACAGCAACCCGGGGCCTGCTGGACCGGGCAAGATCTGGACGACCTTGTAAACTGGAGTCATAGGAACAGGATGCAATTTAATAGTGCGAAGTGCAAGGTCCGGCACCTAGGGACTGACCAGAAGAATTTTTGCTATAAGCTGGGGATGTATTGGTTGGAAATGACAGGAGGAGAAAGACCTGGGTGCATTGGTCTATGACCAGGGTCCTAGTGGGGGCCAGCTGTGGTCACTCATTAGGGTGAACAGAAGGTGATCAGGATGACTTTGAAGGAGGTGCATCACCGGTACTTAGAATTAACATAAGGCCATTTGCTTGTTCCTCCCCCATTCACGGTACATTTCAAAGAGAGCTGAATACCGAGATACCCTGGGTTTACAATTCATTTACATGCTATCAGAATACAGCAGAGACAGGGACTGCTGATTGCATCCTGGACCCTACTCAGACATATGTAAATACACAAACACACAAACATTATCTCCCCACAAGTCTTTTGAGGGTTATTTCTTTTGCAGGATGTTTAACCCTTTCTAGCCATGCATCACATGGTCATTCACACTTAAAAAGCCTAATGCAGTCCTGGGTGCGTCAGAGGAGGTGTTTTCAGTAGAGACAGGGCAGTGTTAGTACCATTATACAAGGCACACGTGAGACCTCACCTGGAATACTGGGTGCCGTTCTGGTCTCCCACATGGAAGAAGGATGAATTCAAACTGGAACAGGTGCAGAGCAGGGCTACTGGGATGATCCGAGGAATGGAAAAACCTACCTTGAGAGGAGACTCAGTGAGCTTGGCTTGTTTAACCTGACCAAACGCAGGCTGAGGGGAGATCTGATCGCTCTCTCTGAATACATCAGAGGGACAAATACCAGTGAGGGAGAGGAGTTCTTTAAGTTAGTACCAATGTGGACACAAGAACCAATGGCTATAAACTGGCCATCAACAAGTTTAGCCTTGAAATGAGACGAAGTTTTTTTAACCATCAAAGGAGTGAAGTTCTGGAACAGCCTTTCAAGGGGAGCAGTGGGGGGGGGAGGGAAACCTAACTGGCTTCAAGACTGAGCTTGATAAGTTTATGGAGGGGATGGGATGATGACACTTCCTACAATGGCATGTCACCGATCTGCGACTGCTAGCAGCAAATATCTCCAATGGCTGGTGATGGGACACTCGATGGGGAGGGCTCTGTGTTACTACAGAGAATTCTTTCCCAAGTGTCTGGCTGCTGGGTCTTGCCCATATGCTCAGGGTCTAACTGATCACCATATTTGGGGTCGGGAAGGAATTTCCCCCCAGGTCAGATTGGCAGAGACCCTGGTGGGTTTTTGCCTTCCTCTGCAGCATGGGGTCACTTGCAGGTTTAAACCAGTGTACATGGTGGATACTCTGTAACTTGAAGTCTTTAAATCATGATTTGAGGGCGTCAGTAGCTCCGGCAGAGATCGGGGGGTGGGGGAGGTTCTGTGGCCTGCGGTGTGCAGCAGGTCAGACTAGACGATCACAATGGTCCCATCTGGCCGAAAAGCCTGTGAGCTCCGTGTGCGTCTGGCGCTGATGCTGACTCTGTTCCCTGCAGCCGCTGAGGCGATTTCCCCTGGATGCTGCCATCATCTTCTCTGACATCTTGGTGGTGCCCCAGGTAAGGGAGGCGAAAATCTGCATTGCTGCCCCCGGGCTGGGGGGCCGGATCCCCTTGGGGGCTGGTGGGCGCCCGCTCCTTCACCCGTCCCGTGTTCTCCCCCAAGGCGCTGGGCATGGAGGTGGTGATGGTGCCCGGCAAAGGGCCCACTTTCCCAGAGCCCCTCAAGGAGGTGGAGGACCTGCTGAAGCTGCGGCAGAAGGTGGACGTGTCGGAGGAGCTGGGCTACGTCTTCCAGGCCATCACGCTGACTCGGCACAGCCTGGAGGGCAAAGTGCCCCTGATCGGCTTCTCCGGGGCGCCGGTAAGAACCACTCCAGCCCTCCCCTCTGGGGCGTGGGAAGCCAGGCGCGCACCCCACTGGGCTCCAGCTGCCTCCCCCACCTCGGGGGGTCGTGCTGGAGGAAACCCTGGGCAGGCGGGGAGCACAAGGGGCTGACTGGTCCCGTGCCGCAGCTCCTGAGGGACTGGAAATGACCCTGCCTTTAGCGCGGGGGGGCGTTGGTTCAGAGGCAGAGCCAGCCGGTGGCATCCCCCGGGTGCGTTCCAGCCCAGACGGTGCTTCCTCCGTCTCGGGCCAGCCCTCGTGCGAGGGGTGACTGGCTGTGGTGGGGAGGGAGAGCCCCAGCCAGGCCCCCGACGGGTCCGTGAGCCCCTGGGGTGTTGGGGGGGCCGGGCGGGACCTGCTCTCTTACTCACTCTTCATGCCCGGCCGACTCGCCTTCCTCGCCCAGTGGACCCTCATGTCCTACATGATTGAAGGTGGCGGCTCCAACACCATGGCCAAGGCCAAGCGCTGGCTGTACCGGCACCCCGAGGCCAGCCACCGCCTGCTACAGCTGCTGCGGGACGTCATCGTGGAGTACCTGGTGGGCCAGGTGGCAGCCGGCGCTCAGGTGTGCCTTGTCCGGGGGGGGGGGGAGGAGAGCTGGGGGACCCTCGGGCAGCCTTGTGGAAAGAGACCTGCCAACAGGGCGTGGCAGTGGGTTACTGAGGTTCACGGTACCTTGTGGCACTCCTCACCCGGAAATGCACAGCCTGGGGGGGGAGGGCTTACTGCTATGTATCCACTAGGGGTTTAGACCGGTGGGACTGGGGGATGGGGTCCCATTCTGGACTGGGGTGCTGGGGGATGGGGCCCCATTCTGGAGTGGGAGATGGGGGGACCCATTCTGGGCTGGGGGCGCTGGGGACTGGGGGACCCATTCTGGGCTGGGGGCGCTGGGGGATGGGGGACCCATTCTGGGCTGGGGCGCTGGGAGCCGGGGGCTCTAACCCGCTGTCCCGTTGGCTCCGGAAGGCTCTCCAGCTGTTCGAGTCCCACGCCGGGCACCTGGGCCCCGAGCAGTTCCGGGAGTTTGCCCTGCCCTACATCCGGGCCATTGCCAAGCACGTGAAGAACAAGCTGCAGGCAGAAGCGCTGCCCCTGGTGCCAATGGTAAGGAGGGTGCTGGGCCTGCCTGGGCACTGCCATCGAGGGGGTTTCAGGGCCTTGCCTCCAGCTGCCCCAGCCTGCAGCTCGCCACTGAATGCGACTGAGGCAAGTGGGAGGGGCTTCCCTTTGGCCCCACCCCTTAATGGGGCGAGCCAGCCAGAGCTCTGTCCCTTAGCGCCCTCTGCCAGGTGGGTCCCCGGAGCAGGTTCCCCAGCGTCGGGCAGCTGGTCTACGCTCAGCAAGCGCTCCCAACCCGGGAGGCTCCTCGGTGGTGGGGGCTGGGCGTGGGGGTTGCTGCTGCTTTCCCCGCCCCAGGGAGGAGGGCCGGGAATGCCCGCCCCTGGAGCACTGCGTCTTGGCTGGTGCTGCAGGCTACGCAGGACGGGGTTAAACCCAGACCCCCCCCGCCCCATGCACCTAGTGGGGCAGCAGCGTGTGGGTGAGGGGCCAGAGCCCACCTAGGTCTCCTCCCTGGCCCACTGCAGACGGGGCCCTCCCTCCGCAGGGCAGCCTGACGGCAAAGCACCGGGCCAAGGCAGCGAGTGCCCAGCCCGCTACTGCCGGAGGAGCTGCCCCAGGGCTCCAGGGCCCCCAGGCCACAGCCCGGCCCCTCGGCACAGCAAGCCCCTGGCCTCCTGAGCCCCCCAGGCACCCCACTGCGGCGCTGGGCACGGGCAGGAGCCGAGCCCGTCCGGCTGAGATCCAGCAACCTGTGTGCCCGCCAGCATGTCCCTGGCCCCAAGGGGAAGTGGCCCGCCACTCGGGGGTGAGCAGGCTGACCGACTCCCAGCCCCACCAGGGCCAGCATGCTGGGGAGACGCCTCACGACCCGACAGCTTCCCGCAGCCACCCCCTGCTGCTGAGAGTGCCCCCACTGGCTGAGGGCAGGTGTCTGCGAGGAGCCTGGGCCCCGGTAGGCTCAGGGAGCGGGAGGGGGAAAGGCCAAAGGGCTCCGCTCCTGCCCGTAAAGTCTGGCCAGAAGGCAGCAGGGCTGTGGCTGGGAGAAGCCGGCTGGGTTGGAGAGCAGGGACCTAGACCAGGGACAGCAGCCGTCTGCCCCGACCTGCGGGAGCTTTTACATCCTAGCAGGACACTGCCTGTGCCGTAACCCGGGGCTCCGGGACACGCACCCCGTTCACTAGCCCCAGCGGCCCCACAGCCACCCTGCCCCCGGAAAGGTGCCCCAGGCCGTCAGCACCAGCCTGACGACACGTGCCGGAGGAAGCAGCCGCCGCGGCCAAAGGCAGAGTGCTGAGCTGGCATGGTCCGAGCCAGCCAGAGGGGAAGGACCTGGAGACAGTGCTGGCTGTTTCCCTGGTGTGCCTCAGTTTCCCCAGGGGAATGACAGCCCCTCCCCCCACCAGGGCTGTGGTGAATGTGCGGAAGGACTCCGGGTCACAGGCCCCAGGATGGCGTAGGGAGGGGGAGTTCCCGCTCTGCCACCGCCGCTCATGGGCAGAGGCTGGCGCCGCCCGGTGCCGCCCGGTAGCTGAGCCCCTCGCCCGCATCTCTCCCCCTCACAGATCGTCTTCGCCAAGGACGCGCACTACGCGCTGGAGGAGCTGGCCCAGGCTGGCTACGAGGTGATCGGCCTGGATTGGACCATCCAGCCCCAGGCGGCTCGGTAAGACAGCCAGGGGGTGCGGACTCAGCCCTGGAGCCGGACGGCAGCTCCTTGCCTCCCAGGGCCAGGCTGCCAGCTGGGGAGCATCTGGTGCCCTCAATCCTGCAGCCCAGTTGTCCTGGGCGTGATGCCGAGGCCCTAGAGTCACCCCTCCTCCCCCCCACCCCGCCCGGGGGGCTGGGACACCGTCCCACCCACCATCCACTCCGAGGGGACCCTGGCTCTGCCACCACCTGGTGACTCCATGGGCCTGCCCGCCCCAGGAGCCTCGGCCCCTCCCTTTGCTGGCACACACAGGGCCCAGCGGTGCCCGTCGCCCTGGCTCAGGGGAGCTGGGCTGGAGCAGGGAGAGGAGAGGCATTTCCCCCCAGGGGCTGCGTCCCAGCCGCCCCCGAGCTCCCTGAGAAGGGCCCGTGCCAGGCACGTCAGCTAGCTGGAGGGGTGTGTTGTGCCAGCCCTGGGCGCTAGGACCCGATCTATGAGCCCTGCCACCGGGGAAGGAGGTAGAGCTTTGGAAGGCCTGTGGCCCAGCAGGGACCGGACCGGGGCACAGACAGGCCTGGGCTGGGGCGTGGGGTGGGCAGGGAAGTGGCGCTATCTCTGAGTCAGGCGCAGCGACTTACCTGCTTCCTTTCCGTTCCAGAGAGCGGACAGGCCACCGCGTTACCCTCCAAGGGAACCTGGATCCATGCGCCCTGTATGCACCCAAGGTAAGGGGGGGGCCGGCCAGGAGCTGGCAACCCTGGGTTTGAATCCCAGGACCGTCACCATCTCCCTTTGGGGCAAAGCATGTCCGCTGCCTCAGTTTCCCCAGATGCACAATGGAGCCAGTGCTCAACTCCCAGGCGCTTGGGGAAGGGGAGTGAGAGTCACCCGGGCTTCTGGGGCTGAGTCCAAGAGAAGGGTGAGTCTCTGCCCACGTGTCTCTGCCCACATGTCTGGCGCCACCCGCCATGGCCGTAGCCATGGATTCTCTCTCCCCACCCCAGGGCCCCAGCTCCCAGGCTGCACCGTGAGCACGCCTGCAGGTGGCACACACAGAGCCTTGGCGAGGGGACCAAGGCCCTGGGCTGCCAGAGGGTGAGCACCCTGGGCATCGGGCTCACGGCGGGTGTCCTGGGTTGGCAGGAGAAGATTGGGGAGCTGGTGAAGAGGATGCTCGAGGGGTTCGGGACCCAGCGCTACATCGCCAACCTGGGCCACGGGCTGTACCCCGACATGAGCCCTGAGCACGTGGGCGCTTTCGTGGAAGCTGTGCACACGCACTCTCGCCACCTCCGCACGCCCGACTGAGCCCGCCCGGGACCCCGCCGGCGAGAGGACTGCGCGGTGCCACCGGCGGCTCTGCTGTCTGGGCGTGGGGGTCTCGGCCTGGCTGGCCTGGGCACCGAATTAAAGCTCCTTGTTTCCTGACGCAGAGTCTGATGTGGGGCAGGGGGGCCTGGCTGGGGGCTGCCAGCCTCAGCCAGGAGCGGTGCCACCTCGCGCTCAGGCACAGGCAGAAGCTGGCACACTGGGCTGGCATTACCATGCCCAATTCTCATGGTAGGGAATCCAGCGGCCCCTGGCAACACGCCCACCCTGCTCCCTCGGGGAGGCTGCCCCAGCGGGTAGGG
This sequence comes from Trachemys scripta elegans, assembly GCF_013100865.1. NCBI lineage: Eukaryota > Metazoa > Chordata > Testudines > Emydidae > Trachemys > Trachemys scripta. Next base: position 105,728,692 of record NC_048305.1, on the reverse strand, counting down.
CAGTGCCTGGGCTGGGGGAGACCCGTGGCCATGTTACCCCTGCCCGACATGGGAGCCCAGCCCCCTGGCAGAGATGATCCAAGTGGCAGCTCTGCGGAGCCTGGCACAGCAGCCGGGGCAGCGGCGCAGCCGGTTCCATCGCCCCCTGCCTCGGGCTGGATGTGGGAGCTGGGGGGCTGCTAGGTGGCCCTGCAAGGGGGCCCCACAGCCCCTTCTGCCCCAGCTGCCCCACCCCTGGGCTGGCCAGGGCTCCCCCTGCTCACCGCAAAGGGCTGATGGGATTGCATGGCCCACAGCAGCCTGGGAAGCTGCCCCCCCCCCCCCGGGGTTTCCAGTCTGGGCCCCTGACCAATGGGGCTGCCCCCCCCTTCCAACATGCTCAGGCTGGCCTCCTGGGGCACCTTTCCTGAGGTCTGCCCGCCTGCCACAGCTCCCCCTTGTCCCAGGAGCCCTGCGCTCGTTCCCCGAGCCCCTTCGCCCACCCAGCATAACCCCCTCCCGCCAGCGACGCCCAGCCAGTTCTACGCTCGCTCCCCGAGGTGCCTGGACTATCTCCCCTTCGGCCCCAAGGGGGGCACCACGCCCCCCCAGCTGTAGGGTCGTGCCCTGGGACTGCAATGGAGACTGAGAAGAGGGGGCATCGTACCCAAGGAGATGCCAGCCTAACCCTCATTGCTCCAGCCAGGCAGGGGCGCCGGGCGCAGTCGTTCCAGCTGGAATAAGAAAGAGCCTTCACCGCACGCAAACACTCGCTGGGATACAGCCCTGCCCTGCTATGTGCCTCAGTTTCCCCGGCCATAGGGGAATAACAGTGCTGACCTCTCTCCCCCAGCCCGTGGGAGGATTAAGTGGGTGCCTGGAGGTGGCAGACAGCTGGCCAGATAATTGCTTTAGCGGTGGGGGATTCTTGAATGGAAGCTGCTAGAGGGGGACAAAGGTGAGTGAATTTATTTAGCCACCGCAGCCCCTTGGAGGCAGCACAGCCTGTTTGACAGACGGGGAAACTGAGGCAGGAAGAGGGGCAGGGAGTTGTGGCCGTGGTCCCACCACAGAGCAGTGCCAGCGAAGGGCTTTGCACTGCAGCCCCCAGGCCTGGCTGCCTCTGCTCAGCCGGTAGCGTTGCCGGGAGCCTGAGGCTTTGCCAGGGAAAGCAAGTCAGGGCTGGCAGGGGAGTGGCACTGATTTAATCCCCTCTCCGGGTGTCAGCGCATCTGGCAGCTCGTCCCCGCGCCAGGCACTCGCTCAGGACTGGCCTGCCCACTGCCCCCTGACAGCAGCAGGGCGGGGCCAGGCGGCTCCTGGGAGGGGGCGCTGTTGGCGCCTAGAGCCCGCGTTGACCCCAGCCCTGCATTCGAGGCATTCAGTCTTGGGTCCCATCCCAGCCCCCGCTGGCAGCCATGGGCACAGCCCAGGGGGCAGCCGGCACTGGCGAGCTCTGGGCAGGGCTTTCGGCTCCTCGGCAGACGCTCTCCAGGCCGGGTGCTCTGCCCACGGCCTAGCCAGGCCCAGTGCTGCAGGCGGGGCAGAAGGGAGTTACTCCCTGGGTCCCTTTGCCCGGGCTGGTTCTGGGACTCACCAGGCGGCCAGCCTAGACTCTCACCAGGAGACAGCCCCAGGGACGCTGCCCACAGGGCGACCCGCAGCCAGGGGGCGAATGGATTGACCTGGAAAGTCACCTGGCCCCAGGGCCGGCCTGGGAGCGAATCCAGCCCCAGCAGTTGGAGCATGTGCCTGGCTGAACGGCCGAGCCCCACAGCTCCTCGCCACTGTCTCCACAAGCCAACAACTCCCCACCCACCCCCGTTGGGGGCCCTGGTCTGTTCGCAAGGATGGGGATCTCCTGCCCCCCCCCCCCAGTGCCCCACGCCACAGAGCCTCCCCCCCCATCCAGAGGGACCCACGCTCTGGCTGGCGGCCGTTCAGAGCCAGGGCGGCCCAGTGACCCACCCCCAGCAGAGATGCCGCATGGCTCCAGGGTGCTGGCAGGGCCCCAGTTAGCTCTCACCAGGGACCCCCCTCCAGGAACCATGCTCGACAGCGGAGCCACTTGTGGTTCTGGCTGCCGCTGGCCTCGGGAACCCCCAGCCCTGGCCCAGAGAGCGGGAATCCAGGGGGCTACGGAGCGGGGCCGACATGGCGTGCAGTCACGGTGCTCTCCTACCCCCATTTCTCTGCCTCATCGCCCCCGGCTCGCCCAGCCCTCTGCCAACGTCCCTCGAGCCCAGCCTGCCCCCCCGGGCGCCGCCGGCACCCCTCGCTGCCCCATCCCCAGCTCCGCCGGCACCCCTCACTCCCGACCCACAGCCCTGGGCTCCGCCGGCGCCCCTCACTCCCGACCCACAGCCCCTGCTAGCCCAGCCCTGGCCTCCCCCAGCAGCTCTCACTCCCGACCCACAGCCCTGGTTCCCCCAGCTCTGCTGGGACCCCTCATTCCCGATTTACAGCCCCTGCTAGCCCAGCCCTGGCCTCCCCCAGCTCTGCTGGTGCCCCTCAAGCCTGACCCGCAGCCCCCTGCTAACCCAGTCCTGACCCCCCTCAGTCCCAGCCTTCCTCACCCCATTCCAGGGCAGCAGCAGGAATATTCTCACTGGATTCCTTCCTGGCCGGCGAGGTTCCCCTTGTGCCGCAGGGCGCGGCGGCCGCTCAGAGCCCCTCCTGCAGGATCCCTGCTCTGGGCGCAGGGAGGTGGCCCGAAGGCTGGCTTGGTTCGAGAGCCGCCCTCTCCCAGCGGACGTCTCCGTCTCCCAGGCTCTCCTTGCCAGGACCGACGCGCCGGTCCCTCCATCTCCAGGGCGGGGAGCGTCGCCACAGCTCGGCCTCTCAGCGGCTGGGAGTCCAGCCAGAGCGGGTCGCGCTCGAGGCGGCTGAAACCCCGTGGAGATGCCAGGATGGGCGGGATCCTGGTGCCTGCTGCTTCCCCCAGCAGCCCTGGGCTCCCCCCTGCTGCGCTGGTTGAGGTCCTGGCAGGCGGGCGGGGCCGGGGCCCAGCTTGCCCCTGGTCTAGGATTAACAGCCTCGGCCCCCATGAGCAGGGGGGCGGTTGGTGTCAGGGTGGGGCTGCTGCTGGATGGGAGAACTCGCCAGGAGAAGAGGGAGGGAGGGTGCCCCAGAGCTGCAGCGCAGACATGGCATGTTCCTTCCGTGTCCCCCCCGGCCAGGAGTAGGACCCGCTGCTCTGGCTCCCTGGGAACCCTTCCCCGCTCCTCGCGCTGGGGCGCCCAGCAGAGCAGGGTCCGAGCTGCTGGCCAGGATGGGAGGAGAGGCCAGGGCATCTCCCAGCAGTGGTCAGGGCGGCGATTACGGCAGTGCTGGCTTGGACCAGGCTCCCCCCGGCCTGCCCTGAGGGAGGCTGTTCCGCGCTGCTGAGCTCCGGGGGCCGGCCCGACTCCGGGGCCAACGGGCAGGAAATAGTTGGGAAGCTCGTGAAGAAAACTGCCCGAATGACCAACGGGGCTGGACCTAGCACAGCTTCCTGTGCAGGGACCTGCAGCCAGCACCGGCTCCCCTGGCTCCAGGGGGAACCGAGGAAAGCCGGACTTGAGCCTAGCCCAGCCCTGCACCCAGCTCCGTCGCAGACGGCGCCTGGCCGTGGGCACGTGGCTTTGGCCCCGATGCAGCAAAGCCCGGAGCACGTCCCTCCGTCTCACTGACATTAACGGGCCCAAAGCAAGTGCTTTTCTGAATCAGGGCCACGATCTTGGTAGGCCTCAGTGCCCCAGCTGTGAAGTGGGAATATTGGCACGTCACTGCCCCCCAAAGGGTAGGGGGTGCTAGAACGGGGGGGTGTGCTAGAACGGGTGTGTGTGTGTGTGTGCAAACTTTTTGTCCTGAGGGCCACATCAGGGTTCTGAAACAGCCTGGCCCCTGCCCCCATCCAACCCCCCTGTTCCCAATCCCCTGACTGCCCCCCATAGAACCCCCAATCCATCCAACCCCCTGTACCCCATCTCCTGACCACCCCCCAGAACATCTGCCCCATCCAACCCCCCTGTTCCCAATCCCCTGACTGCCCCCCCAAACCCCCACCCTCCCCAACTCCCGTTCCCTGACCGACCCCCCCGAACCCCAACCCTCCCCCACCCCCCCCCACCCCCCCCCCTGACCGCCCCCCCCAACCTCCGCCCCATCCAACCACCCTGTCCCCTGATTGCCCCCCAGGACTCCCTGCCCCTTATCCAACCCCCCGCACTCCCCACCTCCTTATCATGCCGCTCAGAGCAGTGTGTCTGCCAAGTGCGCCGCCCGGCCAGAGCTCGCAGCCCCACTGCCCAGAGCGCTGGCGACACGGCGAGCTGAGGCTGCGGGAGGGGGGGCAGCAGGAGAGGGGCCGGGTTTTAGCTTCCCGGGCCGGGCAGGACGGTCCCGCGGGCCGTAGTTTGCCCACCTCTGTGCTAGACACTCCAGCGCGGGGGCCAGACACGGACCTGGCGGGCTGGAGAGCAAGAGTCCAGAACGCTGCTCGGGGCCTCGACCCTGCAGCCCTGAGCCGCAGGTACTGACACGTTAGCGCTTGGGGGTTCAGGGATGTTCCAAGCCCCAGGCCGGGGGCCGGAAACATCTGCCCCCCCCCCGAAGCAATAGGACTCCCGGTAATTCCGCTATGGGGTTAGTGACGGTTCAGAGATGGCTCCATAGTAATGTAGCCCAGAGCCCGAGTCAGGCACAGGCAGGAGAGACCCAGGCCGTGGGCCCCAGCGTCAGGCAACGACGACAGAATCGGCCTCTATTTGTTTAAAACCAAAAGCGAAGGCGCCAATTGTTCTGGGTCTGACCAAACCCTCCAAAATGTGATGCAGGGACGGGCCTGAGTCTGGGACCTGGCTCTGGGAGGGGGGGCGGGGGGGGACAGATACCTCGGGGGTAACTGACGCAGGGACGGGGCTGGGGCCGGCGGGGGGCTGGGGCCTGGGTGGGGGGGGGGAGGGGGGCTATGCACCTTACAGTGATGTTAACCTTGAAACTCACTGTCCTGGGAGCCAACGCCAACAGCAGCCTGGCAGGGGTCTTGGAGCCGCCCATCATGGCTCGGCTGGGGTGGCGCCAGGAGGGCCCCCAGCACACAGGAGGAGGGGGGGAGACGGGCCCAGCACACGGCTTGTGAGCAGCTGGCCCCAGCGATAGGCCCTGGCCAGGGGGGATCCCCCACGTGGGGTGTGGCTGGGACGCTGGATCAGACCTTTCCAGAGCCTGTTTCAGGGTTTCCATCTGGCCATTCTGCTCCCTGGCAAAGCCACGGGGCAAACAACAGCCAACGCCCCCCCACGCGTGGTACCAGTGCCGCCGAGGGCGTCCTCCAGGGAACCAGACCAGCTGTCACCCTGCGGTGCAGGACCCCGACTGCACCCGCTCAGCGCATGCTGGCCTGGGCCCGTGTTTCCCAGCGAGCACTTTCCTGAGACTCCCTTGGGAACCCCGACAGCCGCATCGCGTCCCCCCCAGGATCAACGAGCCATTGCAAAGCCCTAGGCAGCCGCCATGGCGGGGGATTTGGGGGAAGCAAACGGAGGCTCCCGGGAGGCAGTGTGAAGGCAGTCCCCTCTCCGGGCGCGCGGGATGCAGCACTGCCTGGGCTGTGCCGTTCAGGGCTGGAGCAGCCAGCCAGGGCTCCCCAGAGCAGGTTCCGCTGGGCATGGCTCTGCGCTGAGGCGGGAGGGGAGTTCCCCTGGAGCTGCCCGGCTCTCTTCCCGCTCGTGAGCAAGGTGGCGGACGCTGGACCCCGTCCTGCAAGGGGCTCTGAACAGCTCGGGGCTGGGCAGCCAGGCCTGCAAGAGACAGAGCCAAATGCCGGTTCTCAGCAAAGCCAGGAGACAATAGCTGAGCCCGTGGGCCTAGACACTCCAAGTGACGGGCACGCCGGAGACCCTGGTAGCCCACCTTAGGGCCCCAGCGGAGTCTGTGCCCGAGCAAGGACAGGCTCCCATCCTGCAGCTGGCTCTGTGCACGCAGAGCCCTGAGCATCTCCAAAGCCAGTTGCAGGATCAGGCCCTGGGGGGAGGGTCTCCAAAGCACCCCCATTGGCCTGACTCTGCTCCCAGTGACCGCCACGTCCGCAGGCGCACAGCTAGGCCAACGCTGAGCCACCTGGAAACCCCGCCCTGGAGGGCTCGCTAGCCTCTGCCTCTCACTCCACGCCGCTCGGAGGTAGATCCCGTAGGCGCCACCCGCAGAGCGCAGCGACTCAGACCGCTTTCCCGGGCTGGGCGTTCTCACGCAGCGCCACCTGGGGGCGCCGATGCCCCGCCAATTCCTGCCCTTTTCGCCCAAATACCAACTGACCTCAATTTGGGGTCCCCCCGCTCCCAATTTATTCATGATGAAAATAAAGAACAGCACCGAAATTCCAACACAGTTTATAGAAAAGGGTAGTAGTGATACATAAATAGTATTCACTTTTTAAAAATTTTATTATTAAACATTAGGTCAAGAGGTTGCGCACACACAAAAAGAGAGAAACAGGTTGAAGAATGATACTTTTGTGGCAACAAATACTGAGTACAGCTGGTTTTCCGGTCCACAGCGCAGACACAAATCTCTTTCCAAAAGAAAATTAGACAGTTGATCATCAGTCCACATTGTCTAGCTACAAGTCACCTTCCCCACTGGCCCCAGCCCTCCCAACCCTTTTAAAACTAAGACACACTGGACCAGGGGAACACAAAGACACCTGGAATGAGGAAGACCGTCCCTGCCCCACGACGGGTTTGAATCTAGCCAGGATCGCTAAGCAGCAGCAGGAGACGGAGTGACACAAATCGGGAAACGTGACAAGACGCCTTCGTCCATCGGGTGTCCGTGTTAGCCGGAGTGACAAAGGCTTGGAAATGGAGAGGAAATTAAAGGACAAAAGTAACCAAAGACGTCGTGTTTGTGTTCCTGGCCCCCCTCCCCCCGTGCAGAAAAGGCCATCAGCCCCCCACCACACACACCTCCACGCACCCAGACATTCACTCCTCACACGCCCACACACAGAGAAGGCCAAAAATAGAGATATGTACACACTGGGCCCAACGGCTCCGTTCTTTGTGTTGTGTTCAATCCTCCACCAACCACTTGCGGAACTTACAAGGGGCAGGGCTCCCGGAACGTCCGTCCGCGTCCGACCAAGTTCATCCTTTGACTGTCCAGATGCCCTGGCATTAATCCAGCCTGCCTAGGGCCGTCTCCCCCAGGGTCGCAACCTCATTGTGGTTCTGCAGAGATTCTGGATTCATTTCGATTTGCCCATTGCCTCCCTCCCACCCCTCTTTTCATGTACCAAGGATGCCGGGGAAACCTGAGAAATGGTCACGTGTCTCCTCCTCCTTTTTTTTAATTAAAAAAAAAAAGTCCCAGCCCATGACAATTTCAAGTATCCCCCAAATAAAAGACAGAATAATTATAAATAATTATAACTTTACAATTTAATAATTGACACATATACTATAGTATTTACAGTATCATAAATGCTTTTTTTGTTTTTGTTACTTTTAGTAAGCAATCCCTGAGAACAGTTACTCTAGTTTTTCTTTCTGTATCTTCACGAATGGAGAAGAGGAGTTTCACGTCTCCGCAGGGTGCGTACGGCGCTGCAAAGCCATCGCTTTTGGTGACGCATGAGGTTTAGTGTTGCGTTTCTCTTTTGCTTTCGATTTTTATTCTTTCCTTTTTCCTTTTAGCTTGGCAACCTTGGGACCAGCCGGCGAACGCTTCCTTTAGGAAAGAGGTATTAGATTTCCAGGTTAGCTTTTGGTATTAAACGGTTATACACTCAGGAGAGTAGGATGCTGAGTAAATTGTTCTTCCCATGCTTGTCTTTTGGTTTGATGTGCCCGAAGAACGTTGGAATCCTCGCAGGATGTGAAACGGTTAAATCCAACAAAAGAACAAAAACCCTCTGTTTTGCCAATTGCAGTTAGATTTTCCTTTCTTCTGCGTGTAGTGCCCCTGCCGAACCCTGCCAGCGCCGGCGGGAGCTCACCCAAACCGCTCCCGCACCAACATCATCAGTTTTTTCTTGCCTTTGTAGATCTGTTTGAGATTGTCTATGAACTGCGCGAACTGGAGGTGGCCGTCCTGGGCCAGGAGGAAGGTCTCCCTGGCTTTGCTGAGGAACTCGATGAACTCGCCGTAGTGCCGAGGGCTGATGTGGGTGAGCCGGGAGTGGGTGGTGTTGATGTAAGCGCTTATCGTGGCGTCCAGCAGCTGGCGCAAGGGAGCCTTGTCGGTGGACATCAGTTTGCCAGAGTTCCTGCGGCCGGGAATGCCGGCCAGGCCCGGGGCCGTCATGGTGCAGCGCCGCAGGATGTCCGACAGCACCGTGGCGCAGTGCACGCTCTTCACCACCAGGGGAATGATGGCCGCCAGCTCGTTCTTGCCCAAGGAGTGGCTCAGCGCGCAGGCCCACAGGACGTCGTTGATGGCCGGGTGGGTGTCCTGGTTGTAGGCGAGGTTGAGGTGCGTCATGGCCAGCGAGGCCAGTTTGAAGGCCCGCAGCGGGTAGCCCCGGTGCTCCATGTAGCGGGCGATGGTGAAGAGCTGCGCGTAGGTCATGCCCGTGGCGGCGGCGTCGATGACGATCTGGTAGGCCGTCTCGAAGGCGATGTGGTCTTTCTCGCACAGCGTGAGGGCGGAGAGGGCGCAGTTCTGGGGGTCCTTCATGGCGCACTGCAGGGCCAAGGTGCGGGCGCAGCCGGCCAGCTCCTCGCGCTGCGGGTAGTCCAGGCTCAGCCGCAGGATGGTGTTGTGGGACATCACCGTCGCCGCCACGATGCTGGTGGCTTCCGTGGGGGTGAAGAGCGTGTACCAGTTCTGCAGGATGCTGAGCAGCGCCCGCACACCTGCCGGACAGGAACACACCGTCAGCACGGGCTGGGGCCCGGCGCCTAAATCCTCCAGGGGCTCTGCAGGGCCCGGAACGCCGAGCGATCCCAGCTCCCTCCGCGCTCCTTGGGACCTGGGGTCGCTCGGCACGGCTGACAAGTGGGCCACTTCTCATCCAGAGCCCAGGGGGAGGACCTGGGAGCCCGGGGGGAGGACCTGGGAGCTGACCTGGGAGCCCGGGAGAGTACCTGGGAGCAGACCTGGGATCCCAGGTTGAGAGCACTGGCTTGGATATACAGGGACAAGCAGAGGCCAGTGCACTGCAGAGATATAGCTCCAGAGCTTCAGGCCAATGTTCTGAAGTGAAGCTACGAATCCCCCACGGTGCAATAGCGCAACCGTGTCCCCACGAACGGGAGCCGGAGCCAGCAAACGCCAGCGCACTGCGGGTCACAAGCTCCCCTCCAGGAGTCCTGCGGTTCCCACCACAGCCCTCCGCTCAAGGGCTGGGCACTGACAGCTCAGGCTCCAACTGAGGGCTAGATCTGGGGTCAGGAAGGAATTCCCCCAGGGCAGATTGGCTGGAAGCTTGGGGGGAGGGGAGGTTGCATTCCTATGCTGCAGGGGCCGTGGGCACTGGTGCCCCCTGGTCTCTGCCTGCGGCACAGTTCGGTCTCAGCACAGGGGCGACTGGGGGACGTTCTCCAGCCTGGGCCATGATCCAATGGTCTCGTCTGGCCTGAAACGCCATGAAATCTACGGATGTCTCATCCCGTCGCTCAGGGACTTGGCCGCGGGCTGGACTGAGCGAGCCCCTCCCCGGCCCTTTGCCAGCGGGGAAGGGCAGGCACCGGTTAAAGGGACGGGGAGTGGAGCAGAGACCCAGCCCCTCCTGGGGGGCCAGGACAGCAGTGACGAGCGGCACCCACCCACTTCCGTCGCACAGGTGACCAGCCACCGCACCATCTCCCTTCGCCTCCAGTTCAGGGTGGACAGAGTCATCCGCATGACCTAGAAGAGAGAAAACAGTGACCAGCCCTCCTCTTCCTCCCTGCTTTGCCCTCCCCCATGGGGCGCCGCTAAGGCCGGCCTCGCTCCCGGCTCCCCCGGCGCAGTTTGCTGAGGGCGCCCTGGCCCAGGCCTGCAGGCGGAACGGCTCCAATGCATCTCCAGACACGTCTGGGAGCGGAGCCAGGACAGCCCCGTGCCCTGGGCCATGGAAAGGCGGCGTCGGAGGGGCTGCGAATCGCCCCAAACCAAACTGCGAATATTTGCCAAGCTTGTCCCGGTTTGACACTATAGAGTTACTGTCACACGGGGACTGGCCCCTTAGTGAGGGGAGCTGGGGCCAGCCCCACCTTGGTCAAGCTTAAATAGCTGCGGCCCTGCCTGAGGCAGGAGGGTCTGACTGGACAGCCGGGCCTGGGACAGGGAGTTACAGGGAGCCGGCAGACTCTGGTGGAAGGCCTTGAACCAGGGTGTGCGAGAAGCCCAGGTCGCCGTACCGGAGCAGGGAAGGCTGCAAGGGGCTGAGAGCAGCCCTCCAAGGGAACCCGCCTGGGGGCTGCAGGGGACAGACTCTCAAAGGCAGCCCAGGAAGGGGCCAGGAACTGAGGAGAAGCCCCCAAAGGGCTGAAGAACTTGGTTTGTTGGGACTTTTCAGTCGGACTGCTGCTGCCCTGGAAGGGGCTGCATTTGTGACTTGGCCAGAGGGCTAAGCCACGTCTCCAGCAGGAGGAGATCCACCTCAGGGAAGGAAACTGAGGCAAGGGGCCTGAAGTGCCACACTCGGCCAGCAGGGGACACTGCAGGGCAGGCACCCCTCCGACAGTTCCGTTCAACACACTCCAAACAAGGCCTTCCCCCAGCCCTCAGCACTGCTGCCCACTTGTCCGGGGAAGGACCCAGCCAGACTGCCTCAGAACTGGGCCGCCCAAAGCAGCGGCTGGGTTAGCCTCCGAAGACGACACTGTGGCCCCCTCCTCTACCTGCAGCCCCAGCTCCAGCGCCACGTTGAGCAGGGTGGTGTCGGGGTTGCTGTCCGCGGGCGTGGCGATCTTAAAGGCGTCCTGGGCCAGCTTGAAGATCAAGGACGAGGAGTGGATGTTCTTCTGGATTGCTTCCAGGACGGTGCGTAACCGCAGCATGTCACCTGCACGCACAGGAGGGACAGGTCGGAAAATCAGTCCCCGCCCCGCCAGGGCCCTGCCCCTCCAGACTCCTTCCAGCCACCCCAGGTTTTTACTTGGGTTCGCATCTTCCCAAGTCTGGAGGCACCTAATTCCCAGTGATTTCCCAGGGGTGAGGATCTGGGCCTGGCTGGGCCACACACAGTGCAGACTGCCTCTGCGTTTGCAGCCGCGCAGGGGACAGCGCTCTGTGCAGCTCCCGGGCTCTGCAGGGGGCTCAGCGAGTCCTGTCTGACCTGGTCTCTCGCTCAGCCTGCTCGAAGCGGGGCTCAGTGAGCGCACACAAAACCCAGTGCATCATGGACTCTCCTGATGGGGCTTCTCCGAACAGAGCTGGCAAGTGGGATTTCTCCGTGAAAGGCGGCTGGTGAAAACGGTGTCTGCTCGCTCCGCAGGTTGGGGGCAGGGCTTTCTGACACGAGCGCCCAGCCAGCTGGGGTGTGACTCTGCCACGCACTAATTGTCTGCATGGACCCCGCCAACGCGCACTAACAGTTTTAATGCACTTGGCTCTACTCCTGTTTCAAAAAGGACGAGATCAAAGCACACTAGCGAACTAGGGATGAGCCTCAGAAGCCGCCCCCTGCCCCCGCCCAGCCTGCTGCCAGTTCAACGTTTGTGCAGACAGGCCCTCGGAGGCCTCACCGCTGACCGGACCAAGGGCAAGTTGTTACTTTTGGCTCCTGTTAGCCCTGTGGGAGTCAGCCCAGCCTAGAGCAATGGACCCCAACCAGTGTGGCGTACCCCCTAGGCACGGCAGGGGCTGGGCTGGAGCGGCACCCAGCCCTGCTCCGACCCCAGCCCCAGCCCCGGCTCTGGTTCCGTTCCTGGTTGCAGCCCCAGCTGGCCCTGGGCTCAACCCCCCTGCTCCCAGGCCCGATTGTGGCCCCACTCCCAGCTGGAGCTCTGGCCCCCGCCCCCAGTTCTGGCTCTGCTCCCAGCCCCGGCTCCCGGGGGCGGGAGGGGAGGTGCGGACAGATTCTATTACTGGTAAGTGTGTGGGGGGGGGGGGGGGGGGGGGAATTGAAAAAGTTTGGACCACTGGCCTAGAGACTGGAGTCTGTTCCGGCTCTTGCCTCCTCAGCAGAATTGTTCACTACACTCCAATTACTGTCATGGGGAAGGATTCGAATCTAAAAGATCCAGTCTGTGTATTGCAGCGTGTCCACCGATAACTACCGACCTGATACAAAAGAAATGTACTCTGCACCCTGAAAGGATCCCCGAGGGCTGGACCCTTCCAGCCAGTCCCCAGGGCATCACGGTGTGTCTGATTCCATCCCACGTATGATCAGTCATGTCATGTCACTTCCTAACGCCACGTCACTTACATTTCATCCCACATTTCTACTCAAAACCTTCCCCAGCCCTTGGCACACTACGGCTGTTTGGTGGCCACTACCTAATTACAACCTAGCCGACGCGTTCACAGACAGGGCAAGTGCATTCGTATTCTGCTTGCCCCGGAAAGTACAGATAGCTCTGGAGTAACCTCCACACATTGATACCACAACTCCGGGTGCACGACACACACACACACACCCACCACTGGTAGGAGACCATTCAGGTGAGTTCCCCCCTCACGTGCCGTACAGCCCCCACTCCTCTGCGACACGGGACCCCCCACTCCAGGATGTTCAGTGAACTCCCTAAGAGCGGAAACGTGCTGAGTTTTATCTTCACTGTTCTTGTAGCACATGCTACGTTCCTAGCTATGGTTCCATCCACCCCCACTCAGCTCCAAACCCAGTTCTTCACTCCACGTTCTGGGAGCAGAGCTCTCCAACCTGGACATTTCTATATAAGGAATAAGGTCTCTTCAGCTGCCTTTCCTAACCACACTCGGCCGAATCTACCCAGCTCACTCCATGTGGTGGGATTTGCCTTCGGTTGTAAACGGATACGTTCAGGTGACCAAATCTCATCATCGCTCCTGAACTGTTCCTAGGACCGGATGATACTGATGATACTGTTCCTAGGACCGGAGAGTAGTCAACCCCTCCCTCTGTGCTTTGATCTCAGGTGCGAGCTAGCCACGCTCGTCCATCCACGGCCTGACCATCAGCCATGAATTTTTTCCATCAAAGGGTCTGCCCAGATAAAAGTCCTGATACAATTAACCGATGTGGTTAATTCTGAATTCTAGATACACTGAAAAAGAAAGTGACTTGCCACAGGGATACCTCCGTCTTCTGTTAGGAGCTGTGGGGTTAAGCCTTGTCGTGGGTTGAGTGTGCCCGTTACTTAAGACGGCCGTGCGACAGTGAAGCGGCCACACCTAAACTAGAGTCTGTCCAGAAACTAGCACCGGGGGAGAGGGCTTGGCACGCCCATGTGTAAAAAGACCAGCTGGGGCAGACTCAGAGAGACGAGGCAAAAGGCAAGAAAGCCAAGCAGGAGCTGGGCGCACGATGGACAAAGCTGGCTCTGGTAAGCGAAGAAACTCTCCCTCTTGTTTCTGGCTCCTCTTGCGTTTGGAGAAGCAGGACTTGGCACGTTCCTTGTAAGTAAACCCAGTTGCATCAAAGACAGTGCCAGCCGCCATCGTCAATTTCTACCCTCAGCTGGAACATGCCCCCCCGCCCCGCTCGGGTCAAACCCCTTCTTTCGTCCCATAAGCCCTTTCCAAGTGTGAGCGCCCAGGAAGACCTCCGCACTCAGAAGTAAATGGAAAGACACCTGTTGGCTTCAATGGGCTTTGGATCCGGCTCAGGCCGAGTATTGGACATTTGCAGCAAGGGAACGTTTTTTAACGTCTGGAACTTTCCACCCACACCTGCCCGGAGGGAGGAAAACTCAGTGTCAATTGCAGGGTCGGATTCTGCCTTTGGTAACAGCTGTGGGGACCCCATCAGCCTTCCCCGGGGATGCACATGGACAACAGAGGGCAGAATGCGAAGACAATGGGATTGCAGACATCACCACAGAGGAATTTCACTGCAAAACCTGGCATGCTAGTGATGACGACAACCCAGAAGGGCCCGTTTGCGTCCTAGGTCACTGGTCGAGTTTATGGCAGTTAAAGAAACAGCTCCTCTCTGCAAACAGCCCATTAGCCGTGGCGGCTCGGAGATGCAATCGACCAGGAACGATGAAAAGTGACTAAAGATGTGCAGAGCAGAGCTGGACTTGAAAACAAAAAGAAATTTCAAATGCCAAATGATTAAAACGATCTTCTGCCCCCTCGGCAGCAGTTACCACAGTGCCGGGGACTCATGGGCCAAGGCTCCTCGTACGACCAGATGTAAAAATGGAAGGCGTGTGTCGGAAAGATGGCAACGAGATTGGATCGAATACGGACACGCTCCAGCATTTGAACCTTTGGGGGGGAAATGTGAGAGCTGGAAGAAAACCAAAAACCGAACTCAAGCGGTCTTTTCATCCCCAGCTCCGGCCCCCCCCCCACCGTGCCCTTCCTCATCCCTCAGCCTGCCACTGGCTTGCTGCGTCCCTCCTCAGTCCCCCACCCATCACTCGCCTCCCTGCCCGCCATTCACCCCTACGGCGCCGACTTCCCCTCTGCCGGGTGGGGACTCGCCCACCTCTTCCCCGCCCTCGCCCTGCCCCCATTCCACCCCCTTCCCCCAAGTCCCCGCCCCTTCTCCACCTCCTCCCCTGAGCGCACCGCATCCCCGCTCCTCCCCCCTCCCTCCTGGAAAGCGCTAAGTTCCGCCAAACAGCTGTTAGGCAGCGGGAAGTGCGGGGGGGAGGAGGAGCAGCGATGCGGTACGCTGGGGGGAGGGGGAGAGAAGGAGGTGAGGAGGGAGGAGCTTGGCTACAATTTTTCTCCGTGGGTGCTCCAGCCCCAGAGCACCCACGGGGTCAGCGCCTCCCACCCGCTGGCCTCCTTACCCGAATATCGGGACAAATGGCGTCCTGATCGTACATTGATCGGAACAAAGGGTTAAATATCATAGAATATGAGGGTTGGAAGGGACCTCAGGAGATCATCTAGTCCCACCCCCTGCTCAAAACAGGACCAATCCCCAGACAGATTTTTACCCCAGATCCTAAATGGCCCCTTCAAGGATTGAACTCCCAACCCTGGGTTTAGCAGGCCAATGCTCAAACCACTGAACTATCCCTCCCCACCAAGATGAAGTGCCCAACATGGGGCATGAACCCACGACCCTGACATCTGGTCGCCCTAGCTCAGCTTCCTACGAGATCACAGGGAGGTGAGAGCAAACCAGAGCCCTGAGAATGGACAAACTGGAAAAAGCAAGAAGGGGCTGGGAAAAGTTCTCATGTTGGCTTGTGACGGAACGGGAGAACGTTCCGGTTCCGAACGGCTGCGAGGGGCTGGGATTTTACGGTCTGAGTGACACGGGTATCGACACACAGCGGAAGCCTGTCACTGGCTCTGATTTCAAGCCCTCGAAGCACATCATGGCCTGTCACCCATCTGCCTGACATCACCATTTATTTGCTTCCCTGTCCCGCCTGACCTGGGGGGTTGGTCTGGTTTCCTGTCAAACGAAACTTTCATAAATACGAAGTAAAAAACCCATTTGCCTTCCTGTCTCGTCCACGCGCCCTGGCTCAATAGATCCCCGGCCAGCGGTTTTACAATTTCTGCAGCTGGGACCCCAGCGACGGGGCGGCAGCACACGCCAGCCCTCGGTGGCTTAGGTACCGGACTAACCTTGTTGAGACCCACACGCTGCTTCCACCTTCCAAAACCTCATGGTGAAAAATCACCCCGACGCTCGCTGTCTGCTTGCGGGGAGCAACGCAAAGAGAACGTACTGAATCCAGAGAGACGGACGTCCTCACCCCCGCCCCCTTCGCTCCCTTCGTGGAGGCCTCAGTGTCCCTGAGGGTCTTGCTTTATATGTTCTGCCCTCCTGGGCTTCCCACTGCAGCCCCAGCCCCCTTAGAATGGACAGGACACGCAAGCAGAGGTGGTCAGCTGGGAGAGCCATGCCCCAGCACGCTCAGCCCCGAGAACAGTAGACAAGGGGCTTGGGTCAAGTCCCGCTGAAGTCAACAAGGATCTTTTGATCCATTTCAGTGGACACTGGGTCAGACCTCAGGAGAAACTGGACTCGTCTGCCCCCTGGCACTGAGCAACGCCAACCCCCCCGGCCGCCCCGGCTGCGCACGGCGAGCGCTGGCGCTACCTTGGCCGTGACGGCCAGTGTAGGACGGACTGCAAAATCCAGACAACGCTACCGCTGGGATGCAAACAGCCAGGGCGTCCGGCTGATTGGGAAAAGGATTTGGGACCACGGCCCCAAGCAACGCAGGATTTCTAAGATTTTCAGCATCTGAACAGGAGTTCTCCCTCACCTGCCTGCGTTCCTGGGGTGAGCTGGGGGGGAGCAGGAGGGTGTCTCTCACCTTCGAGAGGGTCACATGCCCCATTCCCCCCTCCCTGCCGCACTGGAGGCTACATGGGTGATTCTCTTCCCAGTACTGCGCCCGCAGATCCCTACCAGCTCACGGTCCCTCCCACCTGCCTCCCACGGGGGAGTTCGCCGCATGCTCCTGGAGTCTGTCCATCTGACAGAGCCCCCCACTTCCCACATTCCCCTTCCAGCGGGTTCTGCAGTGGAAAACCGCGGGGAACCTGCTGGGGGCGCCGGCTCCGCTGCCCAGTCTGACATGAAACAGTCCGCTCAGGTGCAAGACGGGCTCCGCACCCACCTTTAGCTGCCGTCAGCATGGTGGAGGCCAGTTCACACTGCTGCGATTCCAAGTGGCCCAGGGTAAACCACCGGGGGTACCTGCTGGGCACGACCGACACCAGGTGGTGAGGGTGTGTGACGTCTCCGGAGGGAGCGGTCGTCTCCAGCACGGGCAGCCTAGGAGAGACAGGAGAATGCCAGTCAGAGGGTCCCTGCCAACTCAAAGCCCCGCCAGCGATGAGGGGGGCTGATCGCAGGCGGCCTGGTGCACCAGCGGGTTCAGCGAGCTCTTTGAACGCACCAAGCTGAATTCCAGGCGTGTGACGAGTACCGAGGCTGCACGGGGAACACATGGGCGCAAGGATCAATTTCAAACAGACTTGAAAGGGAGCCGAAAGCCGCCAAGTGATTTATAAACTTGGAAAAGCTTGCTCGGGCTCCTTTCATCTTCGGGTAAGTGGAGCTTTCAGGCAAATCATCTGGTTCCTCTTAGAGCGGAGGGCTGGGATCAGAAGTAGCAGCATATTGCCCCAAGGCCCCTGCTGCGGGTTTGGGTTACCTGCTCGCGTGGGAATAGTCCAAAGCCGCAGAGATTCTGGGTGACAGGAAACAACAGGTTCCCCCTCCTGCCCCAGTGCTACTGGGAGCGACTGAGCAGGCAAAGGACGGGACCCCCCCGGCGGCTAAGCTCGCGTCTGCAAGCCGCCATTCGGACTAGACAGTGCAGTGCCAGTAACTCCGTCTCCCGGAGGGCGAAGTTACATATCAGCAGTTCAGCGGGCTGGAGTCCCGGGGTGGATTCCAGACCAGCCGGGTTACGGAGGCAGGGAGACAAGCAGAGCGAAAGGCAGAGGATGCGTAAGCAGCGCCCTCCCCTCTTCCGCCAGTGAAAGCTAGGACGGTCGCAGCCCAGGTCGGAGACCCCAGCACGAGGGCGGGCTGTCGGCTGCCAGAAGACAGAGCTCCCCAAACTCAATCACAGGGGAGCCATTTGCCATTGTCGTCCCCCGTCTGCTGCGACATTCCAGGGGCGTGTCTAGCTGGGTAACAGCAATTCCAAGGGCCAAAGCCACGACTCGAACGGATCCCAGCGCAGCCCTGGGCCAGGGGAGGCCGGGGGCTGACAGGCAGAGCAGGGGGCTGGCCCCTGGAGGATCCATTCTGCCAGTTGTCCTGCCACCATCAGTACAGGGTCAGCTGGGTGCCCAGCCCGGCCGTGCTCTCCCCCAGCTGGGCTTTTCCTGTTCTTGTCTCTCCTCTCAATCGCGCTTCAAAGGAGGAGCTGGATGCAGAGAACAGGGTCTCTGCGCCCAGGCGAGGGGAGATCTCCTCTGCCTTTCGCTCTCCTTGCGCCATGGGAGATGGGGGGAAGGACCCGGCGCCGATGGATGCAGCCAGTGCCTGGGTCATTCGCCCAGCGCAGCAGACGGGGCGGTTTATACGGGAGGAAATCGTCTGCTGCGGCGTAGGCATTTTCTCGGACGAGCAGAACCTAAGCTTGGCCGTCACAAGCTCCCCCAGCGGCTCCCAAGCAAACCGACACCAACTAGACTCTGGGACGGGGGGGGAATATCAGGTGCGACGTTGCTGCTCTTGAGATCAGATCGAAACCAACCCCAGGCGGAAGAAACGCCCACAAACCTCATGGCCCGGAGCGCCAGCTTATAGGCCAGGTCTGCGTCGTGAGGCAGCAAGGCGGAGAACAGGTACTTGGCAAAGGTGTGCATGGGAACGCTCTCCCGATGGATCACTTCTCCCAGGCCGCTGAAGGGACCACCTGCACGACAGCAAAGCCGCGTCAGCCACTGCGCCGCTCGGCCAGACAGCTCCCCACCAGCCACGCTGGGGCCAGGGACCAGAGCCGGCTACGGAGAGCCTCTCGGGTCTAAATTCCTCCAGGGCTCGGGGAACGTGCTCAGCACCAATCTCCACAGTCCCTTGGAGGTGAGCACTCCGGGGTTATCTGAGCAGCATGAACAAGCCAGCCCCTAGCCCATTCTCCTAGACTGCGGGGCGCTGCGGTGGCCAGAGGCCCTTGTGCCTGGCAGGAGGAAGTTACCAGTCACGCATGCAGCTAATGGTGCAATCCTGTACAGCCTGGTCCCCAAACTTCTCAGAGTCGTGGCCCCCTTACCCGTCTGCCACCACGCCGGGAGCCAGGGCCGGGAGCGACACAGGCAGGGGTAAGGGGCCCAAGGCTGGGGCTGCAGCTGGGGATGGGGCCGGGAATGGAGTCACAGCCAGGGCCCGAGGCGGGGGAGGGGCTGGGAGTGGGGCCAGGAATGGAGGTGGAGCGAAGCTGGGGGTGTGTGTGTGTCATGGCTGGGAATGGAGGCGGAGACAGGGCTGGGAGTGGGGCCGGGGGTGGCGGGTCATGGCTGGGGGTGGGGCTGGGAGCAGGGCCGGGAAGGGAGGCGGAGCCAGGGCTGGGCGTGGGGCTGGGGGTCATGGCTGGGAATGGAGGTGGAGCTGGGAGCGAAGGGTAGGGGGGGTGTCAAGGTCAGGAATGGAGGCAGCACAGGGCTGGGAGTGGAGCCGGGGGGTCGTGGCCGGGAATGGAGGTGGAGCCGGGGCTGGGAGTGGGGCTGGGAGCCAGGGCAGGGAGTGGAGCCAGGGGGCCGGGGCTGGGAGCCAGGAGCAGGGCTGGGTTGCACACACTCCCTCCCCTCCGTGGGGGCTGTCCCGGGCTCCACCCTGCCCCCCCAAACGTTCCTCTGTGTCCCTTGGGGGCGTGCCCCACACCACCGCTGCGTAGGGACTGGAGTGACGGACTGCTCAGGCACTGGGCTGGCAGCCTCAGGGTTATGACCCTGGTAACACGGGCATGGCAGCAAGTGACTGGTGCCTTGCCAGAGCCCTGGCCCAGCAAGCGCCTGCGGGGGGGGCCCTCCCCTTAACCAGCCTCCCCCAGCTCCTCGGTCCCCTGGGCTCCTGCACCGTGAGCGAGGGGTAATCTCCAAGGCCGGCCTCACAATGCCACCAGCAGCTGTTCAGTGCAGCCCGGTTCCCCGCCCCCCCTCACCTTCCAGCAGCAAGATACACTGCTTCCGAAGGGCCTGCACCAGCACCGCGTCCAGCTCCAGCTCCTGCAGCCGGGCGCTGATCTGCTCTTCGTTGCGGCACACTTTATCCTGCGCGTACAGCCCCTCGGGCATCACCCGCTGCTGCCCCATCCCCATCAGAGCCACCTCTAAGGCCAGGGACAGGTAGGACTCGCCGCTGTCCTGGCAACCAGTCCCCACAGGCACGTGCTGGTACACCGGGGGCTTGGCGTCGCCGGCATCTAGAGGAGAAGGCAGTCGCTAGGGTGAGAAAGGAGAATGACCTGGGAACGAACCCAGCATGAAACCCAAGCCCAGCGCCACCCTTCCCCGCCCCCAAACCACGGCCAATGGAAGCCAGGGCCACGGTGCTCATTGCTTATGCTGGTTCCGCGGAGATCGAGCAGAACCGAGCGAGCCCGCGTGGGAGGACACTGCCATGCATTTCTGACCCGGCTGGAGGGAGTGGCTTGGCGGAAACCCAACCTGACCCTCCCAGTTCTGACTCCAAGTGCCAATGCAACGGGCCGGGCTATGAGCGTCCGCCTCGCTTTTACCAGCCATGGGGAAACAAGCCAAGTTCAACGTGCCATGGGGCAAAGCCACTCAACAGGCAGAACGGCCATGTGTCCCGGGACGACCTTGCACAACTCTGGGCGTGGCTGTTCGGCTGTCGTCCGACCGCCTCAGTCTGCGGCCACCCTGCACCTGGGAGGTGCCACGTCCCCCCTCGCTGCGTTATAGGTTCCCAGATTCCAAGGGCAGGATGGTTGTGCCCATCTCGTCTGACCTCCTGTACAGCACAGGCCCCCGAATAACTCCTAGGGCAGAGCTTCTACAGAAACATCCCGTCGGGCTTTAAAAACGGCCAAGAATCCACCGCAACCCTTGGGGAACTGTTCCGGTGGTTAATGACGCTCACTGTTAAAAAATGAGGCCTTATTTCCAGGCTGAGTTTGTCTCGCTTTCAGCTCCCAGCGACTGGATCCTATCAGACCTTCCTCTGCTAGACCGCAGAGCCCATCATTAGACATTTGTTCCCCATGTAGCTACTTACAGACTGTGATCAACCCACCCCTTAACCTTGTGTTAGGCTAAATAGAGCCTATCGCGATCCCTCCCAGCCCCTTCTCTTCCTCTGCAAGTGGAGAGAGCAGAGCTGGGCGCGAGCGAGACGGAGCGGTGGGGTGAGACGCGGCTGGAGAAGCAGGAGAACTTTGAGGAGGAGACACAGAGAGAGACACTATACGAACGGAAGCGTAAGGGGCAGGGGAGCCATTAGTTGTGTCTTGGGGTCAGCAGCTCTCAGGCTGGAGCCCTGGAAGTTTAACTCACTGGTCTGGACAGGGAATGACTCAGATACCTGAAATTTCAAGGCAATTTTCCTCTTCTAATCTACAAGCCTCCGTCAAGGTGAGGAACAAGCAGCCCACGGGGTTCAGAGGGTGCCCGACCCAGCCCTCCAGGTTTGTGATGGTGGTGGCTCCCCTCTGCAGTAATTCTGGGGACGGGACAGAAGCAGAGCGTTAGATACACAAACGCTGAGTCGAAGGCCTGAAGCCGCGGCGGCAGGTCACTCAGGTCCCGCTCAGGTTGGGAAGAACGCCCGGCGGGAAGGCCCGGGAGAAACGGCGCAAGCGTGCTCCAGCCGCGGTTCTCAACGCCCGGGCCCCGAGATCTCCCTGACACGGCTCAGGAAGGCAGCCAGCTAGAGAAACACGGCAGGGTCGCTGCTATAACCAGCTCGTTCAGTTATTTTCCAAGCCCTGGGGGCTGCTCTCCTGAGCAGTGACCCACCGTTACTAGTCACCGGCAGGACTCGGCTCAGCGCGAGGGGAAGGGGGATCGCTGTGCTGCTCCCATCGGTGCAGCACGTGACTCGGGAACAGCAGCAGGAATGTCTCTGGGAGGCACAGGCCTGTCTACAAACGCTTTCAGGTCGGTCTTTCACCCCCTCCCGGACATGCCGCTCAAGGCCAGGCCACGGCAATCCAAGCTATCCAATATCAAAGGCTATTTGGACATTTTTCAGATCTGCAAACCTGGCGTCAAATGCTGCTGGGATCAGACAGACACACCGGGCGAACGTTCTGCTGGGCAGTGGGCTGCATCCAACGCCCTGCAGCACTGGCAGTGCCCAGCGGAAAACAGATCGGCTCCGGGGCACCCAGGCGCTCGGCATTCAGCAGCATCTGAGTGAGGCTGGGCCGCCGTCATTTGCCCCCAGGATACTGGCCAAGCAAAGTGGTTGATTCCAGGGTTGGGTCTACAAGTCTGGGAACAGCCCATACCTTTCTTCTGGTGTTTGTAAATTTCCAGTTGCCTTTGCTGCTGCAGTCTCAGTGTATTGATTATGGCAACCGTCAGTCGGAGCGCTTCTTTGGGATACCCATGGGAACGCAGGGCATCAACCCGCGCACACGCTGTAGGGACGTGCTCTGCAAAACAAGGTTAAATGCAGCGTGCCCGTCAGCCTGAAGAGCACCGAGATTCACGGCTCTGCGGCGGGAAGGAAAAGCACCCGGCACGGTCAGCTTTCTCCCTGGAAGTCCAGGCCCTGTTCTCTGCCTTAGCGTCATCCGCCCCTCTACCGCTCCGTACGGGGATGCTTGCCAAGAATATTAATGGAGTTCCTGCCACATTCTAGGAACAGCAGCTATAAATAACCAGATCCTGCCCTGGATGGTACCCCAGGAAACGAACTCTGCTTTATCTAATCTAGGAGGCACCGTTGAATCTCAGTGCCAAGCCAACAGTGAGGGTTTGCATTACATTTATCCACAAAGGGATTCTGCTTTTCACCATTCCTAGGTGCAGTCCTCCCCGCTGAGATCGCTCTTCTCCTCCCCTCCCACAGTTCTTCAGCTTTCCTAACTTCTGCACACAGGCACGTGCTTTGCATCGTGACTTTCGATCCGGGCGTCTAAACTGCCTCCCGGATGCCTCGCTGGAACCAGTGGTAACGATTGTGTATTTTCTTGTTCTCTTTCCTGGTGGTTTATTATTAGGAACAGTTGCATGAAAAACAGAATCATGGTTGCTTAGAAATTCATCTGCTCCCGCTGCTTATTCCCCACCTGAAGTCAGGAGCTACTGCGGAGAGGATTATGACTCTGAGTGAGAAATTAGCAGCAGCAGATGATGTGCCATACTGTACGGTGAGGAACTAAGATCTTGTCTTCGTGCAAATGTCCCTAGCAAGAAAATAAATGGGAAATGAAGAAGATCTAAAATTGTGGACGCAGGATCGTCCGTTCCCATGAAACATCAGAGGGTCTTTGCACAAAAATCTCTCTCTAAATCCCAATCTGGTTTCTATGTTACATCAAGCACAACCCTCCCCGCCCCCAATGTGGAAATAGGTGAAAAACAGCAGGGTTTGCAGAAGAATTTCTTATTGGCTTCCTCTACTGTTTATTTGCTAAATGGGTGAAATATTTGCCTTCTCTCTGAATTCATCATTAAAATGTTGCTGACAAATCAGATGCTTTCCATGGCATTGTGAAACCCTCCAGAAAGAGGCTGTGAGAATATAAAATGGACAATCAAGGCAACAGAGCTATTAAAAAAATAATCGGGACAAGAATGTGCTTCGTTAAGTCTTTTTACTAGACTAGGGTGAAGCAAGAGGGATCCATTATCAAATCTCTGATAGTCAAGGTCTCGAGGAACTGTGGTCCTCTTAGTCCAGCGCTCTGTCTCTAACAATAGCGGGGCTCCCCTGCTTCCGAGCAGGGTGCAAAGAGCCCTGCTGTGAGACAGTTATGGAAAAAACTCCCCACTCTGGCAGTTCATGGCTAGTTTATGCTCCAAAGCATACAAGGCTGTAGAGCCTTTTTACCCTCTCTAACCGGGAATGTTCTGATGATCTTTATAAACACCGATGTACGTATTTATTAATTATGGAGCTCTTGGCCTCGCAGGTAGCCTTGCGGCAGTGAGTTCCACAGGTTAACTATGTGGGTTGTCTTTAAACGTTTTCACTTATGTCTTGGGCCTGTTTCATTTCCTTGTTCTTGTGATATGGGATAAGGCAATCAGGGAGCCCGATTTGCCTTCTCTATCCCAGCCACGGTTTTATATAGCGCTGCCTTTTCCCCCTTACTCATCTCTCTACACTACACAGTCCACAGTTTTTCAATCTCTCACTGCACACAAAAGACTTTTCAGGGCTCTGATCATTTCTGTCACCCATCTCTGCCCCTCCCCCCCTTCCTGCACTCAGTTTTGAGATTGACTGACCCGAACCAGACACAATATTCAAGGTGACGAGCTGGTTTCAGATCTGCTGTAGGTCACAAGCACCCGCATTTAACAAAACCACCTGGTTGCTATGGTCAGAGAGCCCCACATGCCTGAGAGGGAGAACAACAATTGACACCCAAAGTAGAGGTGATGAAAAACTGTCCTAAGCTCGGTGATGGGGTCAACTCTGCCCCGGGGGAGCCCTGCTGACGGAGGATCTCACCACCACAACTCTGCCCTGGACGCTCCCTGGAGACCAGGGCATGGACGGACACGCAGAATTTGGGCTGCAGGAGCTGGGAGGAATGTCGGGAAGTTCAATGGGGGGGAGGGACCCAGGGCAGCCGGGCTCACAGTCTGGGGTCATCTGTCCAGCAACAAACTAAAACAAACGCACGCCACCGAAAGCGTGTGCCGTTTGCTGCCACGTGCCAGAGGCATGGCCCATCCTGGCGGTATTCTCTACGCTATCCTCGCTGCTTAGCCAATGTCGAGACCCTTTCAATACCCTGCAGTGGAATCCGGGCTCCAGGGAAGTCAATGGGAGTTTTGACATTAACATTAATGTGGCCGTGTCCAAGCGTACAAGCATGCTAGCTAGCAGGCCAGCTCCTCCCCACACCCGCCTGATGGCAGCTGCGCTGGCCAGAGATGCTGAGGCTAACGGAGCTCACCCAGGCCAGAACCGGTGAGGTTTGCGAAAAGGATGTTTCTAGCTAAGTGGCAGAGATCAGATCTGGCCAGTGTCTCACTGAGCTGGGGGCCAGCCAAGTCCGGTCTCTCTCCAGAGGCCTTGCTGTGCCTGAGGGAACGAACCAGCCTGGCTTCCCTGGCAGTGCCTTTCAGGGAGTGGTGGAAGTCCAGGTGCCCAGATGTCAGGGGATGGGCCCTGCACAGACAGCACCTGCCCCCAGCCCTCGGAGCAGGGCCCTTGGGGTCCCCATGCTCAGGGCGACTGCAGAGGCATTACACTCCGGGCGCGGGAGGCTCGAAGGGGGGGGTTACCTAGCCACAGCGGCTGTCCTTGTGCATTGAAGAGGAGGCTCTCGCCGTCCCGCTGGTACGAAGGGGACACGTAGAAATCGCTGCTGATTATCCGCTGCAAGTGGCTGTCCTGCCAGTGCAGGTCGCAGCCCTCGATGGCGCGGGTGAACACCGTCCGTCTCGGTCGTGCCAGGGAGTCTGCAAAGAAAAGAGCTCTCAGTGTCTCTGCTCAGCGGCTGGGTCAACGCCCATCCCGGCTAACGAACCTTCGCCGCCCCGGCGCTCAGCTCCGCTCTGTGCAGAAACGGCCCCCGCCGGACGGGCCTAATCTCCTCTCGGGAAGAGCTCGGCCGCACTTCGGCCACAGAGCAGACGACAGGCTCCACAGGGAATGGGGGCAGACCCGCTTCCTGAGCCACATGCCACGTCACTTCAGCCAAGCTGAAGGCTGCTTGGATCAAACCAGCACCTCCTATTCATAGGATACCAGGGTTGGAAGGGACCTCAGCAGGTCATCTAGTCCAACCCCCTGCTCAAAGCAGGACCAATCCCCAGACGGATTTTTTACCCCAGATCCCTAAATGGCCCCCTCCAGGATTGAACTCACAACCCTAGGTTTAGCAGGCCAATGCTCAAACCACTGAGCTATCCCTCCCCCGGAAGTCACAAGCTCTGGGCCGTGCTGCTATCTGCAGTGGAGCGCAACGGTCTGATCACGAGCCTGAAAACAAGAATGTCTGAGTCTGAATCCCAGTCCTGACACCAAGAACATAAGAACGGCCAGACTGGGTCAGATCAAAGGTCCATCCAGCCCAGTGTCCTGTCTTCTGACAGTGGCCAAGGCCAGGTGCCCCAGAGGGAATGAACAGAACAGGGAATCATCAAGTGGTCCATCCCCTGTCACCCATTCCCAGCTTCTGGCAAACAGAGGCTAGGGACACCATCCCTGCCCATCCTGGCTAATAGCCATTGATGGACCTATTCTCCATGAATTGATCTAGTTCTTTTTTGAACCCTGTTATAGTCTTCTATAGTCTCAGTTATAGACACTGACCTTCCATGGACTTGGGCAGGTCCCTCCCTGCCTCAACTTCCACCTCTGTGAAATGGGGAGTATGCGACTTACCCAGCTCACAGGCTGGCTGCCAGCAGTCGTGTTTTGAAACCGCACCAAAGATGAAAATCACCCGGTAAAAGCTGCTCTTGTGCAGATCCAGGGGAGCCCTCGAGCTCCAGAGAAGCTGCCAGCATGCCTGTGCTAGGTCATTCTGTCATTAAAGTTCCAGGCCAATACCCCCTGCCACATTAATCAAGTGCCATACCAGTGTCAGCTGACCCAGACCGAGGGGTCAGTGTTTATCGCCTGTAGAACAGAAAGGAACGGTCCATGTTCTAAGCTCATGTTCCAGTGTCAAGTCAAAAGACTGACAAGACCTGTCTATTTCGGTGATCACCGTAACCCGGAACAGAGATCTGTTTCGCCACAGGACAGGAGTGACGCCGGGGACCAATCCAAGCACAGGTAGGCAGCTGTTCCCTGATGAAGGGGGTATTCTGGCAGGCCGGGCTGTTCCATGCTTAAATTTCTGTCATGCTACGTCCCTTCTTGGCCAGGGCTGCTAGGGGTCAGAGGAGGAATGCCTGGGAACTACCAGCCACAGGGAGAAACGGCAGGGTCGGCTCAGCACTGCGCGGCACTGCTCCAACGCTGGGCAGCTTACGGCAGGCTAGAGAAACAGACCGAACGTGCTTCAATCAGAAAACAAAGGCAACTTGCGCTCAGATTGACTTCTGACATGGAATGGGCAGAGCTGGAAAATAAACACATGCTCATTCCCAGAGAGCCAGAGCGAGTCTAGGCTGCAGAACTGCTTTCAGGCATCAAACACAGTATCTTACGGAAATAAAAACACTAAAGCCTCATGGAATTTCCATCTTCCAGGTGTTTTACATGCATGTGCCTCCGAACCCTGCTGGGAGGTAGGTCAGTGCTAGGCAGCCTGCGATCGACAGGAGCTCAGACAAAGAGATCCCAACGGTCCCTCCCTGCTGGCCTTGGAATCTATCAGCCCTATTTTAATGTTGGGGAAACCGCGGGCCACATTTTGGAAGGTATTTGGGTGCCTAAAGATGCAGACACTTCGCTGCTTTCGACACCCCACTGGGTACCCATCTGCAGCTTGTGATACCTTTCAAAATCTGTTCCAGCGAGCTCGCAGGACTCGCCCAGGTCACCCAGAGACACCAGCAGAGCTGGGAACCACCCGCAGGAGTCCCGACTCCCAGGCCTGTGCTCAGCTCAGGAGGCCAGGCTGCTCCCCAGCGTAACGCCAAGTCTCACTAAGCCCGTTTTAGATTCAGATGGTCCTTGACAAAGCGCATTTAAGACGCGAAGGTCTAGCAAGTTGAGAGCGCATCTGGTTCTGAGCTTAGCTGCACCACAGCTGGTGTGTCTGCTGGGGGACTGCACGATTAGTGGGGGAGGCTTAAAACTCTAATTACACCCAGAAGAGTGAAGCTTACTTCACAATATCGCTGCTTCCCTCCCCCCTTTCCATACTGGCTGCATCAAATACACGGAGACCAACTCTAGTGCGGCAGATGCAGACGTCGCTAGAGCGGCATGTTTCAATTAAGGTCTATCTTGAGCAAAGAAAAAAAAAAGGTGCTTACAATTAAAGGGATCGAGAAAATCTTTTAGTGCTAATGAACATTCCACAAAGAAGTTGCTTGATTCGTGCTCTGCACTTGCGCTGCACTCAGTAGCCCCGGTTAATAACTTATCCACTGAAACGCACAAGCTAAAATCTAAATATAAGAGCATTAAGGGAGATTAAACAACCGGTTAAAAAAATGGTGACTGGCAAGGTCTCTACGACACCAGCTAATTCCTCTCGCTTGTGGAAATATTACATCAAGGATTTCACAGCTCAACTTCACTGCAATTCACACAGGACTGGATTTCTGTCTTGCTTTTTCAACTGCCCACTTAGATCGGAATTCACAGAGCGCTGGCGGCATTAAAGGGACGCTGTCAAGGAGTTTAGGTCCAATCGTTAGGCTGTTTCACAACCAGGTAGAACAGAACAGAACCCTTTCATGAACATTTCAAATTAATGCCGGTGAAGACAATGTTTTCTACTGAAAATTCCCACAGCAGCGTCCTACTTGGGCATGGGAACCGGCTGTGAAACTGACCAGAAACACGTGAAACTGAGCAGCCTAGTTTCGGGGTCTGAGCGCAGAGCAGGAAGCAAAATGACCCTCTTCCGAGTTGAATTCAAGGTTTATGTTGCAGTCTGCATCCAACTGAGTGTGTATCCGGGGCAGCCTCCAGACCAGGCACTGGCCTAACTCCACTCCTAATGCAGTCAATGGTAAAACGCCCACTGACTTCAGTGGAAGTGGAGTTGAGCTAATGATGAGTTCTCAAAAATCCCACCACTCGTACTTTAAAGCAGGGGTCTCAAAGCAGGGGTCTCAGGGCAGGGAGTTGGGGTGTGGGGTGCAGGAGGGGTGAGGGGTGTGGCAGGGGTTCAGGGTGCAGCAGGGGGCTCAGGGCAGGGGGTTGGGGTGCGGCAGGGGGTTCAGGGCAGGGGTTCAGGGTGCAGTAGGGGGCTCAGGGCAGGTGGTCGGGGTGCAGGGTGCAGCGGGGGGCTCAAGGGCAGGGGGTCGGGGTGCAGCAGGAGGGTCAGAGTGCAGGGGGTTGGGGTGCAGGAGGGGTGCAGCAGGGGGCTCAGGGCAGGGGGTCAGGGTGTGGGGTGCAGCAGGGGGCTCGGGGTGCAGCAGGGGTGTGGGGTGCAGCAGGGGGGTGGGCTCCGGCCCGACGCCTGCCTGCCCGCCCTGCCCCGTGCCGCTCCGGGAAGCAGACGGAACGTGGGGGAAGAGGGGCGCAGGGATGTGTGTGGCTGTTGCTTCAGGCACCGCCCCCAGCAGCTCCCATTGGCTGGGAACAGGGAACCGCAGAAAATCCCCTGCGGGCCGCGTGTTTGAGACCCCTGCTTTAAAGCACGTTTGACTTTTTCCATTCCCATTCTAGCGCAGCGATCACGCTGTACTCAGCCTGTCCGGCTGTTTTTGGTACAGTGAATGGATACAGGCAAAAAACAATTTAACACAGGACACGGGATTTTCTGTAGTGAGATTTTTATCTTGCCTGTATCTGTTACATTGACACCCAGCTGCTGCCAACTACAGGTGACTCAAGGGAAACACATCTGGTGAGATCCTGCTGGAGACGGCTCCGTGAAGCCCTCCCAGCCAGGCAGTCCCGACTCACCTTGGCTGTGATTTGAGCTCTGCGTCAGTGCGTCGGTGATGTTGGGAAGCTCGTTGCCGTAACTGCCGTCCTCCAGCGGGCACACGTCCATGTCGCCCCACTTCCGGAGCTGCCGGAGCCAGCAGGATTTCTCTTCGAGCTTGCAGTGCGGATTTAACACGACACACACCCACAGGGCCCCTACGAGGGAAGAGAAAACGACACACAAACCCACACGCGCATGGAAAAACGATTCAGCGTGATCTGGCTTCAGCGAGCCGGCTTAGCTAACACCTCCTGCCTGCAGTGAAAACTGGGAACATTTCTAAACCATCAACAGCCCATTGCAGGGAAATCTACAGAGCCCAGGAGGCAGATTTAGAAGCTTAAAAAAAATGCAAGTAAAATTCCTCCATAATGAAGCTAAATTATAACCTCAAGAGGTGGGGAGCCTGTCTGTTCGTTCGACAGGACTTCCGTCGGCCAGGACAAATCTACTGTTTGAACTACACATCAAAGCAAGCTCCAAACCACCCTGGCAAGCTGGCGAGGCTGCCTCCCCACAGAGCCACTGGGTTCTGATCCTGCCCACGTTCCCACTGGTTTAAAGCTGGAGCAGGATTTCAGCTGCCACCGTTCCTGGGGCCATTTGCATTCGACTGTTCAAAAAGAAGATTTGATTTATTTTTGTATTAATCCTCCAATGTCCCCAGGCCTCAGCAGAGACACGTGGAGTTTGTGTCCTGGAGGCAAAGTGCTACAGGGCTGTGACACTCGGAGAGCTCACAGGCCGGCCAGGAGCCCACTCGCCCCGGCCCGAGGGTGGGGATGGTAGCGATACAGGCCGGTGGCGCTCTTCCCGGGGTCACTATCGAACCGATGCCCCAGCCCGGCACTAGGAGGCGCTGCGCTGCTGCAGATGCTGTCTTTTAAAGGAGATGCAAAACCAAAGTTGCGAGCGTTTGTGACCCTTACGATCCAGTGACATTTTTCATTAGACCAGGGCTGTTAGCCCTGGCTCCTAGCAGAGCCAAACGTTGCTCTCTGTACACACTTGCACCCCCCCACTGACTGGAATGGTATCACGGGTATAAATGAGGGCAACCCCCTGCTGTCTACCCCACCTGGGGTAATTACACTCCTACACACATCTCCCCTGCAGACTCAACCAGATACAGTATTTTTCATCCCTTCCCGGCCTACCCGGTGGTGCAGCGTTGTTGTGCACTGCAGAACAGCTGCTATGTTCTACCCCAGAGGAGACTGCATCACACAGATGCTTCTACTGATATGCCAGGCCGAGGAGGCCAAAGTGCTGCATGTGGTCTGTCTGGCAGTTCTGGGTGGAAAATGTTCGTATTAATGCAAGGGGTTAGCACTGATCTCAGCGTAATCCAGCAGGCCCGGAGCCACCCCAGCCGTGGGCGCTCCCAGCTGCCTCAGACACGCCAACGTGTGGAACGCATGCGTTAGTCACATGGTTCCCGGCTGGAGCCTCACCACGGCCCCTCAGCTCACATCGTGATCTGATTTTAAGCACTGGATGTCGGCAGGGGACACAGGCTCTCTGGAGCATCTTCTCCTGGGTCCTATCTGACTTCGGTGTCGGTATCACATTGGCAGCCCACCAGCCAGCAGTCAGCATCCGAGAGCTGTGCCGCTCGCAGATCACAGCCCCTCTGCTGCATGCCGGACAGATCCCCTTTCTTCAGCCGCACTCCTCCCCCAAGTATTAATTAGAGACTCACAGCCCAGCTGCTGTCTCGAGGTGACTGAGCTTGGGCAAGACACGAACTGGAGTGGAGAGAGATGAATGCAGATGTTGACACTTTGCCCTCTCGGCCATGCTCGAGTGCAGAATCGTTTTAACATCTGTGGCCCGGGTTGAGGGGGCTGTGTCCTGCCTGGCCCTGGGGGAAGGACTCAGAGAGAGGTCTCTCCAGTCTCTTAACCAGCACGACGCTCCTACAAACAGTGCCCGGTTCGGACAGTACGGTAACATAAGGCAGCACCATCACTCTGGTTTGGCTAGGTGGCTTGCTGCGGGAGAACCAACCTGCCCTTCCTCCGTTCCCAGCACGCCTCTGCTACCATGCGCAAGGGTGAATGTTTTACAAACCACCTCCTGGTTTGTGAGTGCTCAGGCCATCAGAGGGCCTTCTGAAGCAACAGCTGGGCCCTCTAGACAACCACTGACCAGGCTTCAGGACCGGCTCTCACTCAGCCTCTGCAACACGTGCAGAAACCACCTCAACAGGCACCGGACTCAACAGGGCCACTGGTGTCTCAGCTGAGACGGCGAACGCCGACGCTGAGCAATGCCGATTGCGGGGGGGTGGGGGGTGCTGCTGCTGGTTAGGCGGACGCTGGCCTGCCAGGTCCGGCCTGTGAGAACTGATTCAAGAACAGCTCGACACCATGGCTCGGGATGGACTCGACGGCTGTCCTAAGGGGAAGGAGCCGTGTCTCCAAGCTACACATCTCATGAAGAATAAACTGGAACTAGGTCTCGGGCTGGAAACATTGGTAACTCAGCTGGCCTGCAAACGGGCCAGGACATAACGTACCTTTCACTTCCCCCTCAAGTGGCTGTAGTATACAGACCCTGGAGCCTCAAGCAGTCACCTTTCCAGCTCCAGGGAGGCTCAGAACTAGGTCAAGGCTCGAGGGCCAATCCTCGTTTTTCTCTCAGTTCTGACTCTCACCAGCCGCCGATTCATTTCGGTAGCAGTTTAGCCGGATTATGGACTGCAGGATTGGGCCCATCGGCAAGGTCCCAGCTCTCCCTCCTGAGACGTTCACAGCCCATAAATGCTGCACAAACCTTCCAGATCTACTGGACAGTCCCTTTTACTACCATTCCCTCATTCCCAGCCCATGGCCAGGGCTGGCTTCCGACTCGCAGAAGTGCGCAAACAGGGGCTGGACCCTGGGCAGCAAAGAGCGTGCTGCTTCCCTCCCTCCTAGCCAAGAACTGTTCTCAGCCTCACGCCCACAACTGGCCATCGGCTCACCCCCCAAAGCGACCGTCAGCGGCAGGGCACAAACCAAGAGTCCATAAAGAACGAGGAGAGTCAAAGGGAGGTTTCTGGAGGCCACAGCCCATTCGATTGAGCTCAGCTGGACAAAGCTGATCATCACGATAATGCACAGCTGATGCAAAACGCATGC
The DNA here is from genome assembly GCF_013100865.1 of Trachemys scripta elegans. Lineage (NCBI taxonomy): Eukaryota > Metazoa > Chordata > Testudines > Emydidae > Trachemys > Trachemys scripta. The sequence goes on along the minus strand of NC_048305.1, from coordinate 105,696,375 downwards.
ACAGAAACCTTAACGTGCTGGCTTCCTAATACACCAGACAGGCGGGTGGCGCACGAGAAGTTAGTTCTCGGCTCATGAAAAGGTTTCATTGCATTTTCAATCACTGCCCTGTATTTCCATGTTTTCCATGGCTGGTTCCCGATCCTCCTTTCCTCTGCCAGCGGGTACGGCACACCTGCTCAGGCTCTCCACTCGAGTCGAGCAGCACAGCTCCAATGAAGCCCACGGGCTACGTCAGTTTATGCCAGCTGAGAATCCGGCCTGTTATTCACTAGAAGTGACGTTACGATCGAAAGGGAACCAACGTGCACTGCGGGGCCCCAGATTCAGAGTTAGCGCAAGGCAAGCCAGGGGCTGAAACTACAGTGGACTAGCTTGTCAGGCAGCAATGTCCCTTGTGCGCTACAGCACACGCCAAGTTCTGCAGCGCGCGTCGACGTGCTCCCGGGTCAAAGCGCACATGACAGAGCCTTTCCCCACCATCAGCCAGGGCCTTTCACCGCCGCCTGCCCCCAGCCGGGGCCCTTCCCCGCCGCCTGCCCCCCAGCCGGGGCCCTTCCCTGCCGCGTGCCCCCAGCAATCAGAGCACAGCGATTTGGCTGACAAAGCTTAAGGCAGCACAGATGCCATCTTGCCCTACTACGGACACCCCGGTCCTGCAGGGCTAACGGGAGCAAACAACCGTGTTTCATCAGTGAAGTCAACAGCTCCATGCTGCACCGCTCAGCGCGGTGCAAATGTAGGGAGAGATGTCCCTAACCCCAAGGAGCTCCAGCCTTGTATGCACCAACTGACTGGGCCGCTCCGGGCGTCTGGCTGAAAGGCGTGGTGGGCCACGTCACCTGGGGGACTTGGCACCGGGCTGCTTGGCCCACAAGGAGACAGTTCCAAGCCCAAGGGACCAGGAGAAAGGCCCAGAGGTGGGGATCAGGCAGGAGGCTCGGGAACCACACAGATGGCCAGACGGTTGAAGTGAGAGCGAGGCAGGCAGCGCAGTTACGCCGGGCGGTGCCAGGGGCACGAAGCTGACATGGAAGGCGGGAGGAAACCAATGGCAGGATCGGAGCGGAGATTCTGCCGAGGAAGAAGGTGACATCTTTACAATCTTTCTTCGGGATTTCACACCATTTTCAAGGCAGTAGGGCGAGTGATCTGCAGTCGCTGTTCCCAGCGGAGATGCTGCTGTTACCGGGGCATTATTTACATAGCGCTGGAGGCGTGCAGGGGGTTTCACGCATGCAAAACCCGGCGGTGCCCCTGCTCCAAAGAGCTGGCCGTGGAAGACACAGTCAAACTGCCGCTGGGGAAGAGGCGCAGGAGAGACAGGAGGGGCGGCTGCTGCCGCTGGGTGCAAACGGAGATGGGGGTCCCTTCCTGCACAGAACACACAGCCCACGGATTTGGTGCCTCACACTCTTCTGGTTCCCGTTAGTGGTTATGGCGTCTCTGCTGCAGGAGTGCCTGCACGTTCAGAAAGGCACTGCCGCAGCCCAGTTGGGAAAAGCCGTTCCTGGGGGGTTCCGATCTTTGTTTTGTTTTTTGGCTCCCTTCAAGAGGAAAAAGAGCAAGCTCCGCTCTTCCTTTGAAGTGTCCCTGCTGGGTCGCCGTCCCGTTCAGCTGCATGGCCCGGAGCAGGGCTGGGTTTCCAAAGCTGCCCGTTTAAGGAGTCTGGTCTTTTCGAGAGGGTGGGAAGAGTGGCGTGATGCAGAGCACAGCTGCAGACTTTGACCCCCTCCCCTGGCTTACAGAAAGCAGCTGAACTGCACCTTGATCACGGAGGATTCAGGCGAACGGGGATTCAAGAAGAGTCTTAAAGCCCTACGTGGGGTGACCCAGCCCAGGAAGACGACACGGAGGACAATTTTAGTCCTGTACATTAAACAGAAAGGGCTGGGTTCAGAGACGAAGTGCAAGGGCTCGTAAGTTACACACTGGTAACAAGGTAGGGGAATCTCTGCTGATGTAAGTGACACACCATGTGACCTGAAGGGGGGTGTAGCAGATGATATGCAAGGTAAGCCAGTTCCCACCTGCTTTCACACACCTTCTCCCAGGCCCTGGGCACGTCGCTGACCTAGATTCCCTTGTGCTCCCGACACCTTTGACTTTCAATCCATTAATACACCCGAGGAAAACTCCAAAGGGAAGCTCTCAGCATCTCCGGGTTTAATGCTGAATATGAACTGTTCTCCTGGCTGAGCTGGGGAACGGCCATTCTCACATACCAGCAATAGGGGAATGTTGAGTGCATCTCGCACCAACGTAAACCGAACGCTAAGGAAACAGGCCGCACGTATCGCTGCCCCCTCCTGAACAACCCAAGTGCAGCCTGAACGCTGAGCAGGCGTATCGGTTCTACGTGGACGGGTTTGGATGATGATGATACGGTTGCTATGGCTTTCGTACATTCCACTGTCCAGAATTCTCTCCTTGGTTTTGTATTGGCATGAGAATCAGTTATAGCATCCGATGGCAAATGGGGCTACAAAGTAACAGTCAGGGAAAGATGCAGGAAATCTCCATGAATGGATGATACTGGAGGTTGGAATTGTTCCAAATATAGTCAACATTTTTATGTAGAAATGACAGCACTGAAATGAGCCTGTGTGTGACCCACCACCACGTGTCAGCTCATCCTGGCAAAACTTTAGGTCCTGGGGAACAAGGGGAAACCCCTGGGGTTTTAATTTTAAAAGTAGCCTGCCTGAGACATGAATGAGAGAGGGGGCAGAAGCGTGACTCCTCTAGCTAAACAGAACAGAGGCAACGGAATCGAAAGGATCATTTGAAACATTTCTTCTGCTAAAAGGTCACTGAAAAGATTCCAAAGAATATTCACTGGTTTTCTGATTAGACTGTCCCAACGTTGGAAACTAAATCAACCGCTAAAGGGTGAAACAAAGAGATTTTAGACCTTCTTTAATGGAAAACTGCAATGCAACCTTAACTGTGAAGTCGCTCCCGACTACACAGTCATGTAGTTACTAGCGCTATTCTCTTCTCTATGCAGACAGACATAGGACAAGGAAAAGGAATGTGGAACGGTGCATTTAACTGTGGCTGAAAAGTAAATGCTCTGTACACTCTAAGTGGCTTAGGAGCATTTATGGTTCAGGAACTAAGCACAGTAGCGTAACTGCCCGGTTTAAGTACTGAAATGCCGGGAAGTGAAAAGAAACAGAAAGACATTCTCACGAACGACTGAGCTCTGCAAACGGCCCCGGAGCTGCACAGCAGCTGGGCTGATTTTCAGAGGGGCTGAAGGGCCCCAGCAAACACTGAAATCAAATAGGAGCTGTGTCTGCTCAGCACTTTACAAATCAGACCCCCAGGCTTTGAATCCAGTCTTCGTTAGGTCTCTGGTTCAGGCCGCACGACTCATAGCCAGGGGATGCTGTGAAGGCCAAAAGTATAAGTGGGTTCAAAAAAGAAGGAGATGTTCATGGAGGACAGGTCCATCAATGCCTATTAGCCAAGATGGTCAGGGCCCCGCCTCCATGCATCTGCCTGCGAGATGCTGGGACTGGACGACAGTGGATGGATCACTCGAAATCGCCCTGTTCTGTTCATTCCCTGGTGCTGGCCGTTGTCAGAGACAGGATGCTGGGCTAGATGGGTGTGACGTGAAGAGCTCTCCAATGCCCCAGGCAAGGGGCTAGCACCGTTGGTCTGACCCAGTGTGGACATGATGAACTTCTTATGAGTCTGCCTGAGTTTGGAGCCTAACCTAGTGACATCAGTGGAAAAGCCCTTTCCCATCAACATAGGAAGCGCCTACACTGCGGTGTGACACGCCCTGGGTCTTGGCTCAAACTAATCCGCGAGGCTGAGGTGCTGGGAGTCCTTTGGGGAGTATTTTAACTCTGATCCCTCACCCCAAAACCTCCGCTCGCCTAGAGTTCTCCGCTTGCAGTGATGTGAGGACCCTGCAGGTTGTGTGAAGCGGACGTGTCACTTCGTAGAGTGGGATGAATCCGACACGATGTTCTCTGGGAAATGGAAAAAGGTTTTACCTGCCCTTCGGTCAAATGACATCAGCTGACAAGACCATTCCCGGAGCTTGGGTTTAGAGGGCTGGGTTTTGGTCGACATATCCCTTTCTCCTACAGACACGTTGATTTGCATTTAGCTGCACTGTCCGCTCTGTTGCTACATAACCCTCCATCTGAACTTTTCAGGAAACGGCACGGTAAGGAAATCTGCCCAGCATGGTTTCACTGAGCCCCTAGACAATGATTTCAGCTGGGTGATGGGAGGAAGGGGGCTAGGAGAGCTTCCTCCAGCCCCAAATCTCTCTGGTCACCTCCCTGAAGAAGACACACACTGACGGTCTACACCTGAGTTTGCAAAGAATCGAAGAACTTCTCCGATTTCCTACAATGCCTGTCCTCTCCCGGACCCGGGGAAATGCCCTGTTGTAAACAAACAGGGGAGCTGAATAAACCCGTCTCCAGGCAGATTAAGGTCAGGCTGCAGTTCAGCTGTTTTCTATTTCTCATGATGGGGATTTAATCTTAAATCCTAATGCAACGTTGCGAACCCTCCAAAGCGACTCAGCTCTCAGACTAACCCCAGACCGGGTCTTTCCTTTGGCTCGGAGCCCACCACTTTAAATCAGGCTCAGTTTGCAGGCTAGATAGAAGCAAATTATGCCTTTGAGAGGTTTTTAAACTACGAAATCCAGCCAAGCCCTTCACTTTTCACCCAGTATAAATCCACAATCTATTTTAAGGCCGGTCTTTTTCCAGTCGTAAATGAGGTTTGTACAAATAATTATTCGTTATTAAGGGTGTCCAAAAACATTATTTTTAAAGGGCCCGCTTTCTCTTTCATACCACAAAGCAGGTTATGGGTAGTCCAGTTTATTTAATCAGACTGGTACAGGGCTGCTACCTTATTATATCTTATGGATTTCTGTTGAAGGTGTGTCATTCTCTACCACAGGTAGAACTGCACTGGTGCGAACACTGGTGTAAACACAAGTGTAGGCAGGGCCCAAGTGTTTTCACCACTGTCATGTATGGCAAACCCTAATCTTAATCTCACTAAACTGGGTCTCAATAAGACCTTGCAACAGTGGGTTCCACAGATTAACTGCACTGCATAAAAACACATTTCCTTTTATCAGCTTACAATTTCTTATCTTTCAAATTTCCCTGCATCTCCCCCGGCTCTTGTATGAGGAGAATGAGTAAAGAGCAGCGCCCGATTTACAAACCATCTGCTATTTGGTACACCTCCATCACATCTCCTCTCATTCCTCCCTTCACTAAGCCAGACGGAAGTCTCTCCACATCACTAATAATTTTCATCACCAGTCTCTGAACATCCACTATTTCCATTGTCTCCTTTTGAAAGGTGACTTGGTCTGAAGACAGTATTCCAGGGGAGGCTATACCATGGATTTACAGACTACCATTATAATATTTGCTGTACACAGTTTGATTCCAATGTTTCTTCTTCCTGTCCGGTTGTTTGCCTTTTCGATCGCTGCTGCATGCTGAGCCCAGGTTTCCACCGAGCCGTCCCCAAAGATCCCTGGATTTTTCCAGGTGAGAATCCAGCAATGTGAAGGAGTCGTTCAAATGTTTCTCTGCAATGTGCATTCCCTTGCATTTGCTGGCTTTGTATTTCAGCTGCTATCGCACTGACCTAGCCTTGGTGGGTCTCTCTGATGTTCCTCAGATGCTTCTCTCGTTTTGGCTAGCCCCAACCATTGTGTCATCTGCAAACGTGCTCACGGCACTGCTCAGCTCCTTCCCAGATCACTAATAAATATCACAGTTCCAGGCCCCACGTGCCACGGCGGGGCATCCCCCCGCTAGCCCTCTGCCATGCTGAAAATGGACCGTTTAGTTCTACTCTGTTTTCTGACTCTTCACTAGTCTACAAAGCTGTAGTCCGGTGGCTCGGACACTCGACTAAGACTCAGGAGACCTGGCTGGGTGACTCTGGGCAAGACCCTTCCCCTCCCTGTGCGTATGTCTACATTGCAAAGAAAAACCTTGATTGACCCAGGCTGGAGCTGTGGGGCTAAAATAGCCGTGTAGACATTCCCGCTCGGACTGGAGCCTCTCCCTCCTCGCCAGGGTTCAGAGCCCGGGTGGGGAGGTCTACCCTGCGAGTTTTAGCCCAGCAGCCCCAGCCCCTCAACCCTTGTCTTCGGGACTGCTGCAGAGTGCCCCGCTCCATGCAAACAGAGCACCCCTCAGTTCAGCACTCTCCTTAGCACCAGGCACTTAGACGGGTCCATACGAAAACCAAATCCCAGTTTGTTTCACAAGCTCGAGAAGTCAGCTGTGTAAACGTGCTGTGGGGAAGGGCGGGGGCTTGCGACAGCCCCCAGAGCAGAGCGCCTGCGTCACCCGCAGCTTGGGGAAAATCCCTCCCACCCCCACAAACATAGACGAGGCTCCCTCCTGCAGCAAGTCACCCTGGTTAACCCTGAACAGCGTCACTCCCTCCCCCACACACCGGTGACCTGCCCCCACTGCCTGTCACGGGGAAAAGCGTCACTCCCTCCCCCACACACCGGTGACCTGCCCCCACGGCCTGTCACGGGGAACAGCGTCACTCCCTCCCCCACACACCGGTGACCTGCCCCCACGGCCTGTCATGGGGAAAAGTTTTGCTCCCCCGGACAAAGCTGAAGAAGCCACCTCTCTCCTTGCAGATTAGGGCTCGCTAGTAACACTAATTCCGGCCCATGGCAACAAATGGTGTGGACCCCCGCAAAGCTCCTCTGACCTCAGCCACCGCCTGAACCTTTGAACGGGTTTCTCTGCCAAAGGCTGAGCAGGGAGTTCCAACTGGCAGACGGCTAAAGGGAGCGGGGCATGACGCCCCCTGCCAGAGCTGCCAGCCCCAAACCAAAGTCTACTCAGAGATTTCTAGCCAGCCAGACGAACTTCCTTCCCTACCCCCATGGCTAAGCCACAAGCCAAGTTGTTCCCACTGCAGCCTCTAGGACTTGCCGCTCACTGACTTCCCTGGGCAGACATTTAGCCGAGCAGCTGCCAACATAGTCACCTACACCCTAACACCGGTTCCTCTCCTGGGCAGAACAGGGGTGGGTTGGTTGGTTATTTCTAAAGCGGAGAAGCTAAATCAGGGGGAAAAAGAAATTAATTTCTGTCTGATCGATTGCTATGAAACTCACCCTTTCCCTTACTGCCTAGCACCTGTCTAGCCTTCTGCAGCCCGTTAGGGCCCGTAGGACGGCTGTGCGGAGTCAGACAGTGCTGGGTACTTATGGTCTTTCAGGTCGCTCTGCTAAGATGAACTCTTTCCCGCCCTTCCCAGCCCAACTGATCTGACAAACCGACAGCCCTGCTGTTCTTTGCAAGATGGGAAACTTACCCAGTTCATCCCAGAGCTGCCTGCATTTGTCCGTCATGCCCGTTCCCTGCTGCCTCCAGAGGGAGAGCCGGGGATCCGCCATGAACTGCTCCGTTATTAACGTCAGCATCCTGGCGCCGTTGGAATCTCTCATGCGCAGCATCTCACGGACCTGAAGCGGGGAGGGAGGAAGAGGTCGGGAGAAGTCCTTAGGTTAGAGACGGGAGGGGTCAGCTGGAGAAGAGACGGTTTTTAAAGACACGCTCCGGCTCTCCGTAGACACGCTCCGTCTCACCAGGATCACATTAGCCGGCAGGACAGTAGGATGCCGTGCTACCTCTAGGCCGGTGGCTCAACCTTTCCAGACTCCGTCCCCCTTTCAGGAGCCTGGTGTGTCTTGTGGACCCCAAGTTTCACCTCGCTTAAAAACGAGTTGCTACAAAATCAGCCATAAAAATGCAGAAGTGTCCCAGCCAAACTGTTACTGAAAAACTGCTGCCTTCTTCATTTACCATCGAATTATACTATAAATCCATTGGAATAGAGATAGTGTGCTTACGTTTCCGTGTATCGTATATCGAGCAGTATAAACAAGTCACTGTCTGTATGAAATTTTAGTTTGTACTGACTTCACTAGTGCTTTTTATGTGGCCCTTGTAAAACTAGGCAAGTATCTAGATGAGTTGATGTATCCCCTGGAAAACCTCTGGGTACCCCCACGGGTCCACGTACCCCTGGTTGAGAACCACTGCTCTAGCCAACCCGTGGTCACCCATCCAGGCTACTAGAGGGACAGTAACTTACCCAAAATTCTTTCAACAGGGCTCTGATGAGCCCAGCCCAGCCCAGCCCTCAGAACTGTTTGAGGCGGCATGTCCATCCCAGGCTACAGAACTGCTGTTTTATTGGGCTCAGACTTGTGAAAGATCTGGAGCCGACACTTAACGACGGGAGCAGAACTAACGGTGCGACCCGCCTTTGCAAGCACACGCAACCAGCCACAAGCGTTCACTTGGATTGCTCCTGGATGCACAGTTTGGCCGCCCTCCCCCATCCCGTGCTGGCAGGGGACCCGGGGGTGAGGAGGAAGCCACTTCCTGGAGCACTCTGGGCAGCCTAGTGGAGAGAGCATGGCGTGGAATGGACAGTGTATGGACGACAACATGCTATGTCAATAGAGGGCCAAGCTGTGCCTTTGAAAGCCCAACCCCCACACAACGATTCCCAGCCGAGCGCAGGGTGGTGGTGATGGAGAAGCCTCATGTGGGGACGAGCACCAGAGAACTCCACGAGGAAAAGAGTAACCAATGGCTCACCTTGGCGAACATGGAGTTGAGCTGCTTCCCGGAGCCGTAGTACCCTCCCTGAGACAGGAACAGCTTCACTTGTTCTCTCACTTGCTCCTCGTCCAAATGCCAGCAGTTTTCATCGTCGATGCTGGCCCCAGCGGTGGGGTCTGGCGCACCTGTGGAAAGGGAGGCGATCACGTTTATAGCTGCAGACGCCAGACCCGGGCGCTCTCCCCTCGCACGCTTCCCCAGTGGAAGAAGCCCAACGACTTGCAGGAGATGCTGCCTGCCGGTGTGAGGCCTGAAATGTGGTGCTTGTTAACAAAGAGAGAGAAATGAGCATCAAGCCCTCTACAGGTTCTACCACCACCAAAAACTTTTCATGATTCATTTTGTAATGGTCAGTGAATGCTTGTGTTTCTCCTTGTCTGTCACCAACCTAGGCCAGGGGACGCGAACAGGTCACTGACTAGGAGTGGAACGGAACTCCCCCGCAAAGTGAGTGAAAGGGGAGAACAGACCCCAGGGGAGAAGTCAAAGGCTTTGGGAATGTTCAGGGTTAGCCATCTAAGGGCTCAGGTCACACTCCAACGCCCTGATCCTGCAATTATATCCAGGTGAGTCCTGTGCCAGGAAGCGTTCTGGTGTCCGTGTGGATCCACTGGCAGGATCAGGGCCCAAGATGACAAACCAAACTGGTGGTGGAGAGGGATAAAATGAACCCAACTCCCCCCCACGCTCCTCTGCCAAGCAAGGTTAAAGAAAAGATAAGGAGTGAATCTGGTTTCTTTTAAATACAAAGAGGATAGGGACAATGTCACTACAGCAGACGGCTGAGGTTTTCCTCTGGCTCTTCCTAGTGGTTGGAGATTTCTGTTTGCCCCAATTGTTGCAAACCTTCCTCAGACAAGCAGTCCTCACTCTCACGAATGGACCCATTGACTTCAGCAGATCTGCTTGTGCGAGCGAGGTTTGCAGGGGACGAGCCATATTTTCTAACAGCCGAATCAGGATATTTCAAAGGGAAAAATAGTAGTGTCTTAGAGAAAGAAAGAGGAGGATCTGATTTTCCCTTCCCTCTCTCGTTCTCCTTTTCGTATTTCAAATTCTTCTGTCTGTTTTGCTACGTTCATACCCACCGTCAATGACGGTCCCTTGCGTTGCAGGCTCACACTAACTAGGTTACAGTTACGGAGCTGGTGGAGCACAGCTGATATGCCCAGCCCAGTTTACCATTTGCATGGAAGATACCCGAATACGGCAGCTTCCAAGACATTCCTTGCAAAGTCAAAAGGAGCTAAGCTTAGAGATGAAAGACCCAGTTGACAGGATTTTTCTTCTCAGAAGCCACTAGATAAAATGCAGTGTGTGTCTCTCGAGCACAAAGCAATATTTATTCCGCAGTACTCAGCTGTGCAGCCCTCCTGTTAAATTAAAAAACATTTTGCATCTCGGAGCCGCTGTCGATTTGCGCTAACCACAAATATACAGTATTTTAAAACCTTTCACATTCTTCAAAGGCAGCTTTGTGAGCAGCCGAACAATGCTGCTACTTTGTAAAAATTATCAGCATCTCTGCATCTGGATGCTTGACATTAGATAACAAAACCCTCCGACTCCCCGTGCGCGACTGTTTTGGTTCCATAGAGCAAAAGGGCACAACAGAAATTCCTCAGTGAAAAATGGTGACAATGAAAAATCTGGGAGCCTGGAGCATGCGCTGCTGAACTTTAACCTACTTCTCTCATGCTTATTTTCACTCCTGAGTGAGTAAGGGGGTCAGCGCTGGAACAGCAGGACACCGCACGGACAGCAATCGCTAACACGTTCCCAAGTAAAGCTGTATGACGTATTCTCTGCTCTGCAGGAATGCGACCAGGAAAGCACCTCTCTACTGTCACGACCGGCTGGCTAGGAAAGGCAGCTCTGATCTTCCTGATCATGGCTGGGCCACGGAGAGTTTCCTGCAGGTTCTCCACCTCTAGGAACTAGCCCGGCGCGCCATCCAGTCAGCTCCCGCACTGGGCAATGGGCCAGATCCCGAGAGCACTCAACTCCCAGAAAGGGCCTCTTTGAAAAAGACGAGAGACAGTCGCTGTTGCTACATCAACGGATCGAAAACAACCCCTCTAAAGTCCAATTCTGATATTTCTGGTGGAGCCAGATAACTGCTTCTGAGGAGAGGGCAACAAAATGAAGCCACTTGGCGACCTGTCGGGTGCGATACTGAACACATTTGACCCGATAAGATGTAATTACTTGTCTTTTATACAACCCCTTTAAAAACCTCCTTTAATTCTTGCTAGCAATCAATGCGTGCGGGACTTCCCAGCCAAACCCTAGACATACACTGTACCCTACCCAAGGAAGATACTGATTGCTATTTCCTCAGCAGCATAATTTATAATCAACGGGACACTATCATTGGGGCAGAATTTAAAACAGTAGCAAGGACATGAACAGACACTGGCTAAGTCCAAAGGCATCCGTGTGGCGCTCCTGACATTCAACTGGAGACAACGGGCTGATCCTGATTCCACTGACACCAAGGCCAAACCCTACGACTTCGGCTGAAGGAACAGGCCCAAGGGACTGAGACCCTTTTGGCTCAACCCCGGGCTGGAGTTTAAACATCTTTCGTCTGTATTCCTGGTTAGCTCCTCTCCCCGCCCACTAATGAATGAGAGAGAGAGAGAGAGAGAGATTGGTCTGATTACCCAGAGGCAGGGACCTCTGACCTATCTCAGGCACTTATCTGGACGCCATCACCAATGTCCCTGAGCCCCTCCCGCCTGCAATGTATTTAGCCAAACACCACCCCTGGACAGAGGTAGAGAAGTGCTGCTATCCCACTGCACAGAGACACCGAGAGACCAAGTGGATGGCTCAAGGTCATACAGGGAGTCTGAGGCAGAGCACGGACCTGAACCTGGGTCTCCCATGTCTAACCACTGGGCCAGACCTTCCTCTCATGCCCTGGTTTGTAACGTTCTGAGCACCCATTGCTCTCAACGGGTATGTCTACACGGGGATAAAAACCCCGCAGCTGGCCTCGGTCAGCTGGCTTGGTCTCACAGGGCTCAGGACCAGGGCTGAATAATTGCTGTTTAGATGTTTGGGCTCAGGCTGAAGCCCAGGCTCTAGGACCCTGCAAGGGTGGAGGGTCCCGCCCTGAGCCTGAATGTCTACTTACTTGGCCATTTTTAGCCCCGTGAGCCCAAGTCAGCTGACTCAGGCCAGCCGTGGGGCTTTTATCCCCGTGTAGACAGACCCAATGTCTCCTAACACAAGCACAAAGGGGCGGTCAATGACATTGAAAGGCGACAGATTTAAAACTGATAAAAGGAAATACTTTTTCATACGATGTGCAATTAAACTGTGGAACTCATTGCCACAGGAAGTCAACGAGGCCAAGTATTTAGCAAGCTCAAAGAAAGACTAGATGTTCACATGGATAACAAGAATACCCAGAGTTGTAAAAGATATTGCTAACCAAAAAAAAGTGTTGAAGGATATAAAAACTCGTACTTCAGGACCCAAACCAAGGGATTAGGAAGAGAGCTACCTAGGGGGCAGAGTACCCACATCGGCCTACTGTGGGGTTCCCAGACCTTCCTCTGAAGCATCTGGCACTGGCCACTGTTGGAGACAGTATCCTGGGTAGATGGACTTCGGGTCCGATCTAGTCTGACAATTCCCATGTTCCTAGGGAAACAGTGCGGACTAACAGACCAGACATTGGATTGGGACTCAGGAGACCTGGGTTCCGTTCCTGGCTCTGCCACTGGCTTGCTGGCTGACCTTGGGCAAGTCACTTCCCTTCCATGTCTCAGTTTCCCTACCTGCAAAATGGGGGTGATACCGACCTCCTTTGTAAATGTAAATAATAATAGTACATAGCTCTGCTATGGCTCTTTACATCTAAGGGCTGTATAGACGAGCTAGGTATGGTGATGAGTGGTAAGTGACATCGCTGGGAACGGTGCACACTCAGCGCCTCTGAAAAATGCGGCCAGTGGGTTTAAAGTTTAAACCCAAGAGTAATGAACAAGAGGATCGTTTAAAAATATGCAAAACTGGACTGATCCAGGGGTCGTGATTTCCATCCGGCAATCGGTTATAATGGTCATTGCTCTAAACAAAAACATAATGGCAAGAAAGAAGAAGCGTGTGAGTGGATTTTGTATGTAACATTGTCCCCCTCCACCATAACAAGTCACCAGGTTTCACATCCAATTTTTAGATTTCAGTTGAATAGTAATATACTTCTTGCACTTCAAAATAAATATCTAGTTATTACTTGTGAATTTATTTTGTATTAATATAAAAGATTCATAGAGGGTGTTTGTAATATCAGACTCCTACACAGTCGACCGGGAAGAGCAGATAATGTATTACCAGTTACACTGGGGAAATAGACAAACATTTAAGAGTAAATAATGGGATTTGTGAAATGTTTAAATATTAATGATAGGAACACTCAATTGTATATTGCCAATTTTAACATTGCGGTAACCTAGCCAGTAGAATGTGGTGACGTAAGTAAAACCGAAGGGTGGTTCTTTGTCCGGCCTCCAAGTTAGCAGGGAACAGCATGGAAAGCAGGTCTTGAGTCTGCTTAAAATGCTGCTTATATTATTATAGCAACATTCCTGTTCTAAAAACCCTGTTTTCAGATACGCTTGACAGATTTCCTACAAGATCAAGATTTAAGAAAGCACCACCACACATCTCCCCTGGAAAGGGTGCAAACCCATCACACAGACTTCGGAAGTACAGTTACACATGAAATTGGTCCAACTAGCGCCAGCCAAACAGTCCCATCCATTACTCCAGCCTCAACGCTTAAGAATTTCCAATCCACGTAAGAAAGATAATATATGGAGATATATCTAACTCCTAGAACTGGAAGGGATCTTGAAAGGTCATTGAGTCCAGCCCCCTGCCTTCACTAGCAGGACCAAGTAATGATTTTGTCCCAGATCCCTAAATGGCCCCCTCCAGGATTGAACTCACAACCCTGGGTTTAGCAGACCAATGCTCAAACCACTGAGCTATCCCTCCCCCAGAGGTCTCCTTCTGGGAAACAAAGCTAGACTAGAGAATCAAAGCTATCAACCTAGTTAAAGAGAAGATGAAACAAATGGCTAAGAAATCAGTTGCTAGATCTGGAAAAAACCCAATTCCGTCTCGGAACGTAAGTGGCCAAATTTTCACGGCGTTTGGCTGTGGAATGCAGTTGGAACCTAGCTCTGTTCACATGATTACAAGGAAGAGAGTCATTCACACGGCAGGTGGACGGGAGAAAAGCAGACCACCAATGAATATTCAGATATTTCCTGGCTACCCTCCAAAGGCCACAGGACCCTCGTGTCGATACCCCAAGTGCTTGAGCACAGCCAAGTTCTCCGACAAGTGCTTCCTAATGTGATTCTTCTGGCGTTCCTCTGAGGTTGTGCCTGCCACCTGCAATGCCCTCTGACTGGCTGCAGGTGGCAGGGAGTCCTTCACCCAAAGAGGGTCAGAGGTGTGAAAGAAAGGCCGACAACCCCTGCCTAGCTCCACAGCCATGTGCCTGCCCAGGAAGCACGTAACCAAATGCAGAAGCGGTCACAAAAAGAGACCGAGAAAGGGGTTGCTTGGGCCAGGAGAGGGACGGGTAGGGGAGGAATAAAGGGGATAAAGCAGAAGGCCTGGCCTCATGGCGGTTCAGACGGTAGGTCTATGTATGGATCAGAGATTGTGCTGTCCTGGGGCTCACTGGTGTTGCTCTGGGACATCTGATGATCCACTGTGTTTCCACGCTGGTTTCCTCTCCCAGCCCCCTGCTTTCAAATGTATTTGTCTAGGGATTTAAACATCCCTCATCACTGTAGTAGCTCAAAGCCACATGCTGCAGCCTCTGTTGCTCCAGCTGCCTGGACAGAGCATTCTGCAGAATGTGAAGGACTGCAGCAGCCCTCAGCCCCTCCCCTCCTTCCTTCTCTTTGCAAAAAGTCACAAGCTTGCAACTACACAGTCACGGCACACGAGAAGGAGACTGAATGAGACTGGCGTCTGGCTGTGCCTGTGTGTGAGAGAGACGCCCTCGGCCACATCGGTACTTGGATGGGAGAGATTTAATAGGCAAGTGCTAAAAAAAAAAAAAAAAAAGGGGGGGGGGGGGAGAATAAAAATATCTGGGTAAAAAGAGAAGGAAAGGAATTTTTTTTTTTAAATCTGGAAATGGAGCAAAACCGCTCTGAATACAGGCTAGGAAGGCAGCGGCTTCTCCAGCCATGAAGCGCCTTCTCCAGCCATGAAGCGCCAAACAGAACCACAAGGCTGCTGCTGGTAGATCTGCACTGAAGGATGGTCTGAGTCTCAGCTCCTACCTAGGGTGCTTAGGACTTCTGCTAAGGGGCTTCCCAGCCAACCTCGCATGGACCAATTGGAAGCTTTGAGGGAGGTCAAAAGTGTCTTGAGGCACTTGCCCTAGGACCTGACAGCTCAGGAAGAAAACCTGAAGCCGATCGATCTCAAAGCCGGCTAAGCCATGGCCTGCCCCAAAGCCCAGGAGGAATGTCTTATGATTGCACACGGGGCCTCACGGAGAGCCCGCTGGGCTGCTTCTCTGACGTTTGGAGAGAAAACAGAACTGAATGAAAGCCCCCAGACAAACACTCAAGGGGAAAAACAGGCACCAGGAAAGCAAATGACCTATAACAAGAGATAAAAATAGCAGAGAAGTGGAGGCGTGGAGAGTCATGTCTTTTGATGGGTCTCTCAAACCGCCTCTCTTTTTTTAAACTAAACGAGCTCAGATGAGGGTTTCTAAGGAAGCCTGAGGATTTAGACAAGTGACCCAGCATACAAAGCGAAGACAGTAACTGAAACTGAGTCAGGTCAGAGCAGTAGCCCTGGAAGCTCCCCTCCTACCAGCAATGGCAGAAGAATTGATGGTGCAGCTGCTCTAGCTGCGTTAGCCGGAACCATGTTTAAACAGGATGGGAAACCACACATCTCACGCACGCAGTTACATGCCACCGTGTGCATCATCTCTGGCACCCTGCATCCGACTCCACTCCCATGACTCCCAGTTCTGAGCAATATCACTCCTCCTATCAGCCGAGAGACAAGTTACTGGAGAACGTATGCGCCAGCCCAAGCCTGTTGCTGCACAATGACCTTTTTACACCACCAGCCGCACGTCTGCCGTCACGTCGCCCATTATGGTCTCATCCGCCACGCTGGGATGTTAGGGTAGAAACACTCTGACGAGAGGAATGGATCCGTTATAATCCCCAGCCAGTCCCTCGTCGCCGGCCTCACGATCTGCCCGCCTGGTTCTGACCTGTCCCGTCGCCAGTGGTCCCTGTTGAACAGGTTCCAGACCGGGCAAGGTCTCTGTGCAGCCGACCAGTAGAGCTGGAGCCTTCGGGACAGCCCTTTGTTCAGCCACGGCGCCACACAGACGATGCCACACGTTGTCGAGGAATGCCTGCTGACTAGGTTCACTGGTGGCCTAGAAGAACTGCATCACGCCACTGCAGACACCATCACTTGGCTAGACAACTAGACACACGCTAAATAAATCAAGGGAAGGAAGAGGGAGGGTTTCACCGCCGCACGGGCTGACCAAGAGCCGAACTGACAGACACCTCGATGGACAGATACGTGTAAATGCAATGCTCCAAGGAGAGGCGTGCCCCGTATCACCCACCTCCTAGCGCATGCCTCTGCAGGGGTGATGTTGCCAGCGAGACTAACACCATGTGAGGCTTGAAACGTTGACACTTCACTGCTTCATAGCCTTCTCCCGCAATACCCTTTCACTTGGAACACACTTCCCCAGTCCAGTGTAAAGATTCTCCTAATCTTTCCTCCTCCGTCACCTCCTCAAAGACACACTTCTCTCGTGTGGCATCAGCTAATCCCCCCATTTGAGGAACCACTGCTAGAGAACCCCCGCTCCCCCCCAAACAAAACGGCTCTCCCTCCTGCGTCTGCACCATGTGCTTTCTTGTTACCTAACTCTGCCGCCGTAGACTGCCTTGGGGCAGAACCATGATCTCGTGTTCTGTATAGCGCCAACCAAAATCATCGTCCCCTCTGTGAAAAGCACAACTTCAAGTTCCATGAGCTCTCAGGGGCTGGGAATGGGTCCATCAGCTCACCCAGAGGGAGAGGAAGAGGGCAGGCAGCTAGCCGGAGTGATAAGAAACCCTCCCAACACGGAGAGCAGTGGGCGCGGGGGCTGAAGGAGAGAGAAAGACTTCCAGTAGCTTTAGTTTGTACCACAGTAGAAACGGCCACAACCAGCTCGGTCTGCCCCTTTAGCAGCTCTCCCTTGCTGCCGCCGGCTGCGTGAGGGCCGTTACCACCCGAGGCAGACAGCCGAGGAAAAAGGACAAGAAACGGAGTTTGAGCTGCAGCGTTAATGACAGCAAGCCCACCATTTTGTGCCACCTCTGGGGGTCACGTTGACTTTTACTGTAAGCCCATGAGACTCCTCCTGGGGGACAATGCTCATAATGAAAGTCTCTGTGGTCACCTTATTAAAACTGCCAGAGAAGCCTCAGAACACGGACGGGTTTAAGAGGGTGAGACACTTTCATTATGAGTCTTTGCAAGGTTCCATTCGAGCCCACGCCTGACGCAGCGAAACAGACCGACGGTCACTGACAGGGATGACGAGGGGCACCTTCAGCAGCCCCGGTTCGATCGAACCTTCACGATGCCATGGTTCGTCACTGTTAAGCTACATCCCTGGAATGCTGGAGATCCCCTATGTCCCGCTAGGGAGGGGATTTGAGCAGATCTAAGCCCAATATGGAAATTAACCGCCCCGGATCCCTGACAGTAACAGGAACAAGCTCTAATACTAACACACCCACATGGGCTGCCGGACACAGCAGGCTGCACACGACGCTCCATGCTGACTGCTCCGAATGCGCTGAGGAACTCCGGGAGGAATGTGAACATTATCATCCCTATTTTATAAATGGGGCAACAGAGTCACACTTCACCGAGGTCACGTGACGGGCCTACGCTCACCCAGCAACTCAGAACACACCCAATTCCCAGCTGCTTGCACTAATCACTAGACGATGCTGCCCCCGCATGACTCACAGCGCTGAAGGTTGACAGCTCAGAACGAGGCTGGTTAGTGAGGGTGAATCACAGGGGCTGGACACCCAGGGCGAGCTGATCGGTACATACACCTCTACAAAAAGCAGCTTCTTCTGGGAGCAGAGCCAGGCAGGGAAGATTTAACACTGATCTGATATGTGAACGCTCTCTCTTCACAGAAAGGTGGGATTTCAGGGCAGACAGCTCCTTCTCCAAGATGAAGTAACCTCAGGCTGTAGAGGCTGACATGCTGAAAGCCTCCCCTGACTTTAACACCATGAAAGGGACTAAATCTTGGCACCCGGAGGGTTTCAGTCAGACAAGACCAGGAACGACGGGGTAGGGGGGAGGAGGGGAATTGGGGAATACGTCTTAAAAGTACCATTTCAAGTATAGCCACATGACAGAACTTTCAGGGGAATGGAATCAACTTCTCAAAGAGGTGGGTGAATAAAAAAAAAAAAGCTACAAATTTTTAAATCACCAGCTTCAAGAATACAGAGAGATTGTCCTAGGCTGGCACGTGTTTGGGCAAGGAAGGGCAGGGCAAGGGAAAAATGGACTAGGCCTACTTCAGATTGCTGTCAGCTCCAGCCATTGGAGAACTCTGGTGTACTCGCAATCTGGTACATACAACCCCTTCAGATGGAGGCTGCAGAACTTCCTGGGTTCCTTGCCTTAGGCCTTGTTGCTCAAGATGCCCGTTCCGTATAACTGCATTACTGCTGTGCGTTATTGGTGGTATCCAGAGTGCATTGCATACTAATAAAAGTTTGCAATACTGATCCGGTTCCCAAGCTAAAACCTGGGCAACAGGCACCTTAGACCACTAAAATTTTCTACTGGGCCCTTTAGACTCCGAGTCATCTGAGGGAACTGATGATTTATCTGAAGTTCTTTGAGCCTTGTTTTGAATCCTGGTGCAGTGGGAGAGATAGACTGATTTAGGGTTTGTCAAAGCATTATGGATCTCTCTCTCTATTCCAGGAACCGTGTCTGTGTCATCTCCAAGGATGAAGGCATGTGATATTTAAGTTTTGGCATCAGAGCTTTCTCATTCATGAATCTTTGGATAGCTAATCACACACCTACATTAAGGGTAGGTCTATACTTACCTCCGGGTCCAGCGGTAAGCAATCGATCTTCTGGGATCGATTTATCGCATCTTGTCTAGACATGATAAATCGATCCCGGATCAATCCTGGAAGTGCTTGCCGTCGACGCTGGTACTTCTGCTCGGCGAGAGGAGTACGTGGAGTCGACGGGGGAGCCTGCCTGCCGCGTCTGGACCCGCGGTAAGTTCGAACTAAGGTACTTCGACTTCAGCTACGTTATTCACGTAGCTGAAGTTGCGTATCTTAGTTCGAAGTGGGGGGTTAGTGTGGACCAGCCCTTAGTAAGCATGTGTTGCTTTGTCAGAACAAGGTAATTTGTTAGTGTGAATGTATATGTGTGTGTGTGAATATATATATACACACACACACACACACACACACACACACACTGAGAGAGAGAGAGAGAGAGAGAGAGAGAGAGAGAGAGAGAGAGAGAGAGAATGGATTTTTTAAAAGAATATTTCACCACTCCAAACTTTAAAATATAGACACTAACTAAAAAACAGCATCTGATTTTTACAAGACTTGGAATCAACACGATTTTGGCTGCTATCTGCTGACTACAGCAACAAACGAATTCCCTTCGTACAGGGTCTTCGGGCTCTTCCTACTCTGGAGAAAGAAGTGCTATGAAATGGCTCGCTCACCAGCTACACCCCAACGGTGAGGTTCAGAGCGAGAAGAGAATTGCCACCATTTTTTGCTTAAACGTGAGCAACTTTGCTCTACACAGGGATTCAGACCAGTTTTGATCCTACTTACCCTTATATTGGACTTTCCATCTTCACAGCATTTTACACACGTTCATCCCCACAATACCCTTACGCAGCAGAGAAGTATTATCAACTCCTCTTTACAGCTGGAGGAATAGACATAGTAACTCCCGGTCTGATAGTCAGAGGTGCGGAGCATTCCAAGACCCCACTAAAGTCAAAGGGAGCTGAAGATGCTCGGCATCTCTGAAAAACCTGGTCGTGTCTGGCTCAAGGCCACGTCAGAAGCTGGATTAGAACGAATGAGATCCTGGCACTAAATCTTGCGCTCAGATTGCTGGACCAAAAACATCATTACTAATACTCACCTATACAGTACCTTCCAGAGGAGGATCTCGAAGCACATTATAAATGTGAACTGAGCCTCACAAACTCCCCCCACCCCTGATGAAGTAGGGTGGGATTGCTATTCTCATTTTACACTTGGCAAATAGATGCATGGAGAGATTAATGCCTCATCAACACTTGGCTATCACAGGGTTAGCCCCAGAGGAGATGGCAATGTTTGAAACATCCTCTAACGCAGCTCTGGGCTGGCACAGCTCCCATGGTGCTGCACCGGGGCTCCGCACACTGCTGACGCTGGTGGAGCACAGCCGGGGATGGGAAGAGTGAGCATTTGCCAAGATTTCCCAGGGTTAGGTGAGCTGGCCAGAGCGATGCCGGGAATCAAATCGTTCTCCTGACTCCCTGTCCTGTGCTTTAACCCACCAAGGACTCCTTAGAGGAGACAAACACATGCAGCCCTCCCCCTGCCTTTGACTCTCCCCTCCTCCTCTAGTCTGTGCTAGTTATCGCACATCATCTGTGACCCTTGGTTGTATCTGTCTGTGTGATCCACTGGCCAATGAATAAACATGCAGCCAACAACAGAGACCAAAGCAGATACAAAAGGCGAATGCCGATGTGATACTAACGCAGGCGCTTGGCTGTCAATTTAATTTGTTCCTTTTCATCTCTCTCTGGGCAGAAGCAGACAGGCAAGGCCGCGTCCACTACTGTGCAATCTCTATCGCCAGCCCCTGAGCCTAAAGATATTACTGCAAGTCATCAAACAAGCCATAAGAATTACCATGCGTTTGGTTGATCTCGGAGTTGGAGGACAGGATGTCATCCGCCAGTTTCTGGGCAGTTGGCAGTACCTCGGTGTGGTGTTCTGTGATTAAATACTGAACAAACTTTTGTAGCTGGTCCCTGTTCATCTGGAAAAGGGTCTCTGAGATGGGAAGACGGAGTTTGACCTGCTCTGGCTTGCGGATCCTGTACAGCGAGAGCGCCACCACGTGTGCGCAGTAAAAAATGTCCTTGTTCCCGCAGCCGCACGTCACGGAAGTGATCTTGCAGCGATCGAAGCTGATGGCGACTTTATAGGTCATCTCTGGTTCTGTCGCTGTTGCCGGCTCCGTTACTGTCCCGCTCAGGTGGAATCCTGGGAGAGAGGGGGAAAAAAAAAATCAAAAAAGGCAATTTTAGCTTTGCAAATGGCCACCAACACATATTCACAATGGTGTGAATTTCTGCAAGCATCTGTGCATTCCAAAAACCATCACCCAAAATGTAACAATTTGGAGAGGACTGAGTCCATGGACTGCGTAATTATTTGTATTATTGTAGCTCTGAGGAGCCGTAGTCAAGGACCAGCGCCCCACCCTGCCAGGTGCTGTACAAACAGAACAGACAGTTCCTGCCCCAAGGCGCGTATAATCTAAATATAGGGCAAGGGAGGACAGATGGATACGCGCAGATGGACGGGGCAGCACAGGGAACAAATGAGACGATATTGGTCAGCACGACAGGCAGTTGTCTCTGCACACCAGCAGCTTAACTGTGGCCAGGTTTTGGTAGGAGCCAGGGTAAAGGAGTTTTGAAGTGGCATTTGAAGGTGGATACTGAGATGGCTTTGTGGGTGTCTGGGAAGCGCCTGCCAAACACGTGGCCCAGCCTAGGAGAAACCACAAAGGTGTCTGAGAACTGAACGAGTTGGCAGCGGGCCGATCGGAGGGGAGCAGGGATAGCTTGATAGGTAGGATGCTGCCTCATTCCAGGACAACGACAAGCTAATCAGTTACACCTTGGGTCCAAGAAACTGCCAGCTCTGCAGAACTGATGCCCCTCTCCACCCCTGCACACCGCTCTATAATCACCAGGCCCTGTCTCCGCAGTGTTCAGCTTAAATCATCCAAAACGAAATACACAGACGCTGCTCCAGAATGCATCTTCCTCGGTATGTGCCTGTTGCTATTGTCCCCGCCGGCTGGGGAGGACCTGTAACATACACGTCCCACTGGAAAGCTACAAACAGAGCTCTGCTCGAACAGACGCCAATCAGGTGGCTCTACTTTGAAATGACTATCTGCGCAGACACACTTTAAACCATCCACACACAAACAGCCCTTCAGCCGCTTTATTTAACAGCCGAGTCTAGGGTTACCATACGTCCATTTTTTCCCGGACACGTCCGGCTTTTCGGCAATCAAACCCCCGTCCGGGGGGGAATTGCCAAAAAGCCGAACATGTCCGGGAAAATGCCGGCCGGGCACTTCCCCTCCCGCGGCTGCTCTGCTCCTCCCCTGACTCTTCGGCTCTGTTTAAGAGCCGAGCGCTATGGGCTTTGGGCAGCCCCCATGCCTCCGGACCCTGCGCCGCCGGAGCCTGGGAGGGGAAGCGCCGGCCGGGGGTGCAGGGTCTGGGGGCTGCCCGGCAAACCGTGAAGCTGGTAGCGCTCAGGCAGCCCTTTTCGCGTGGCTGGGAGTGGGAGGGAGGAGGGGGCGGAGTTAGGGCGGGGAAGGGGTGAGGAAATGGGCGGGGCCAGGGCCCGTGGAGGGTCCTCTTTTTTTATTTGTTAGATATGGTAACCCTAGCCGAGTCTAAAGAAAAAAGTAGAGCTATTCTGTGCAGTATCTGTTCTTCCAACCATCATCTCTGAATTCCCCCAAGGGCCCAATCTTGCCAACACTTACTCACCCAAGCAAGCCCTGCATGCCTGGTGTTATTTAGGTGATCGGTACACACACACACACGTGTTGGGATTAAGAGGAACCAACCGATACGTTCCGTTTCCCCGACAAGGATATATTTTAACACCATGCAGGTTCCTGTTCAGTCTCTCAACCAGTCAGGTTGCTTTCAGATATCACAGGAAAAACACGCTTTTCTAAAGGGCTGGAACAAACAATGCAGGGGACTGACCCTCCGTCAAGAAAAGGTGGCTTATGCTTCCAGCTCCGCAGCATTGTCTGCTTCTCCGTGAACTTTAAACCCACGTTTGTTTGTTCAATGAATTACATCCCTCTCAGAGCTGGGGAACCGAGCTTCAATGGAATTTCTGTTCCACAGCTACACAGTGTTCTGCCTGTCAAACACACTGCGGCGAACCCTTCAGATCCACAGACACAGGCAGGCTTGAATTTTACTGAGCTGCACTGCCTAACCAAACCGCTCATTTGTTAACGAGAGAACACACACACACACACCCCTCCCGGGTCAACTGGGAAAAGGCCTGGTGGCTCTTAAAACCAAGAGCATCACCAATTCTAAGGAGCCAGACGCAGAGGAATAAATATTCCCTGTTATTTGTGATCAAGGTACGGCAGGTCTACATGGCATGTTGCAAATGCCTCTCACAACAGGGCCTCTCATGCCAAGAATAGCCACCCCGATTTAGAAAGAACCAGGACAAATAATTGAGCCTCAGACATGAAAATGAAAGACAAGATCAGCCAGAGAAAATGGAGGGTGAGAAATGGGGGTTTCGGGGAAGGAAGGTCTTTCGGTGCATGGCACGGAGGGTGCATCAAACAAAGGGGTGTGCGGATGTGGAGAGACGATTGTACATTCATCCATCTGCTTTTGAAATTAAGACGGTAGCTAAGAAACCCCAGCGTCTGTCAGGGAGCTCTTTGCACAAGGAAGCTACCAAAGGAAATGAACCACCATCCTTGGCAGTGCTAGAGCCTCCCAGCAGAGTAACTCCCTGCGCTTCACAAACAAGGCATTTGGCCTTTCGCCTCACAGTGCCCCACACACCCGGGGAGGCACGTAAGGATTACGGGCCCACATTCGCAGAAGAGACTTGTGATTCTGCAGGCCCAACTTGAGGCAATTTTTAAGGGCTCCAACTGGAACAAAGTGCTGAGCACCCATCGTCCAAAAACCAGACACGTTTCAGTCTCAGAGGGGTAGCCATGCTAGTCTGGATCTGTAAAGAGCAACAGAGAGTCCTGTGGCACCTGACAGACTAACACATGTATTGGAGCATGAGCTTTCGTGGGTGAATCCCCACTTCGTCTGACGTCTCTGTTAGTCTTAAAGGTGCCACAGGACTCTCTGTTGTTCTTTACACCGTTGAAGGTGTCTCATGCCGGGCACCCAAAATCACTAGTCACCATGGTCTTGGCTCCTTCCCCAGGGACGATGCTCACTTCGCCTGTGTCGCCGGAGCCCCGTTAAGAACCTGTTTCAATGGAAGCCTCCCGGGGCCTCCCATCCCCCTGCAGCAGACGGCTGAAAGGGTTACAATTAACGACGAGAGAGAGAGAGATTAAAATACATTAACTGCATAAAACCCTTGTGCGCTTGCCAACCCTCACAAAGGCTTTCCGAGACAAATTCTACCAGAGGTTTTTAATAAATGGCATCAAAACCGGCTATTCACTGCCAGTCTCTTTAAAGCAAGGCCAAAACCCACATTCGAATCTGATTAAGTGTCAAGGAGGCCTGCTTTCACTTTAGAACCAGGGGGAGAGGAAAAAATAGACCTGTTCAGCAGACCTCTGCCATTCGGATCGACTAAAACCCAGTTCATGCGGTCGATAAAAGCAGCTAATTTGGTTACATTCAACTTCAGAAATAGGAAGGAGAGAGCAGGCTCCCTCTGTCTCTCATTTGCACTCCGGACTGAGTGTGGTGTTGAGATCTATGCAGAGAGCCAGAGGGGGCAGTGTATTAACTAGCCCCTAACTCCTCACGAATTCATCTGGCACAGCCGGGCCACATAAATCCCCAGGATAAACTCCAAAGTGTTTATGTTTTACCACATCTTCGGTCTGCGGTACTTGGCCAGCTCCTCAGTTTCACTGCCAGCTCCTTCCAGTTTATTTTTTGAATGAGTTAAAAGGATGTGAAACGAAGTTCTTTCTAATTAAAAAAAACCCCAAACTTTGAGACCAATTATTAGCTATAAATGCTGCCTTAAAACGCTTGCTTTACAGGGACTTTGGGGCAGGGCATCATCAGTTAACTGGTGTAAACCCAGAGGAACTCCAGTAACTTAAGAGAGCTACTCACTTTACACCGGTATAACCGTGGTTTGAATGTGGGTAATTTGAGTGTGAGTTTAACACGTGTGAAAGCAAGGGTGTGACTGCACTGGCTGCAAGCTTCTCGCACGCACCACTCTCAAAGCTGCCTCCATCTTGAGCGGTGGCATTTCTGGCCCTGGCCAGCCACTACTGAAGAGCGTTGGTGGTTTTGTGATGAGCGAGAATGGGGTGACTCACATTCACTTGGGAACCAAGTCATAACTTGACCCCCACGGTTGTGTCTGCACCGCGACATGGCACTACGATTGCTGCCTGACTGCTCTCAGCGAGGCTGGGTCATGGTCTGGCCAGTAGTGGACAGAAAGCCAGTACGTTCCACACCCTTGGTGGAAAGCCAGGCTGAGGGCTTGGTCTCCAGCCTCTGCATAGAGACACTGGACCGGGCAATCTATGCTGAGACTCTCTGTAGCTGTTCCATGCGTACGAGGTGCCAATCCAAACCAGAGACCCTGAGGAGCATTGGACCCTGCCATCTCCTGTCTGCTACTGAAGTGATGCTAAGGAAAAGAGTGAGCTCAATTCAGGTCCTATATTTTTATAGCAAATAAGACCATTTAATATGCCAGCATCTGCCAAGTTAATCTGGCGTTAGAGCCTGAAGTGTCAGTTTAGAGTCTAGCTGTCAAGGCAGCAGGTCTATATAAAATAAACTAGAAACGCTATACAAAATATTTATCATAAGCTTAGCTGGAAATTAAACACGGCTAGAGAGAAGAATTGGCCACGGCGGCAGAGTTATTTGGGAATATTTACATTAGCGCTAGGAAAACCTGCAGCTACCCACAGTTCCTGCGTGTTCTGTAAGCCAGTGGGAGAACCATCCGAGCCTAATGCCAGGGGGAGTCCCTCCTGATCCAGACAGCGCAGCAGCAGGGCTGGGGACTCACCAGGCTGTCATGGCTCCGGCTCCCACTGCCCCCACTCCTAGGGGCGGGAATTTGAAGAGAGGGTGGTTGCTATAGGGATGAGGAGCTCTGGAATTCGGGAGCACTGGTTAAAGGATACAGCTTTTGTTTGGGCTATTTATTTAATTCTCTAGTTAAGCACCTATCCCTGGCTCCCAACACATAATGTTGCTGCCTGCCCAATAATGCAACACTTACCTGCTACAGATACAAACCCCTAGTAACTCCACAGTCAACACCCTACGGCCCATATCCCACTCCTCTCCGCAAACGCCGCCTATTCAAAGTAGGCCATCATCTCATCTTCTACTATTTGGCGAATGTCTTTTTAAGGGCTGCTGGGTAGTCAGCTAACTTACGTGGCCGAGTTCTATGCATTCCACTTTGACCACAACATAGCAGCATTCTCTTGCTGCAAATGGAGGGTCTCGATCATGCTGACAAATGGACACACTACAAAAGAGGTCATTTTCTGTTTCCCTTTGTTGCTCGAATCTGGAGCAGGTAACGCCGAAGAGACCTATATTTGGCTCTGTGTTCTTCCCCCGCAGTTCAGTTTAAGACGTTCCTACAGTCGAATGCTTATCTAGGACTTTATCTTCTGTTCCAAGCATGCATTTAACACAAACTAACTTAGTGTTTGATTTGCTGCCAAGCACAGCGCCTGTGCCAGGATTGGAAAATCACGAAAAAATTAAGTCTCTCAGTCGTAATTAAGGTCTTGTCAAATTTCATCTGAGCTTGACTTGCCTAAGAAACAGCTACAGTTTCTCATAACCTGCTTCCTCCCTGCCCCCATCACAACACCCCAAATATTTATACTAAGGCTCAAAATACTATGGATACTTCCCAATTTATAACACACAAAATTCATGCTCCGTACATACACAATTCATCAAACCTGCTTCAGCAGGTCACTGCTAGGTCACAGAATGGTTAAGGGTGTTTAAACAAGGCTTGTATAAAGTTTGTACTCAGCAGAGCTACAAATGTTTAAATCACACAGTGCAGGCTTAGTAGATCTCCTTCCTAAATAAACTCTAGTTACCTACCAAATGGATTGGGGATAGTGGGCCACATAAAGCCGAACTACTTAAACTTCCTGCACCAGGGCGCTAACCTGTATGCAGCATCCAGGAGAGATGCTATGACATCCGCAGAATAAAACAAATTCAGTATAGGGTAGAGTGGAGTTCCATCTCTGTATGTTTCTAGTAAGCTCTCACTACATGTATGTATAGTCCCTACCACAATGGGATCTAGCAGAAGATACATATTCACTTGGGGTTTGATTTCCTGGCCCGGAGGACCCAGGAATATCATGATCTGGACATCAGGCTAGGATGAGGTTCTCTTTCTGTTCCAAACAGCAGCCCTTCCATCCTGTTAAGGTGCAGCTCTGTCATGGCTGCTCTATACAACGAAACTTGACTGTGTTCTGACACAGTCGTGACGAATCGAGCTAGCTGACTTTCACCGTGCGTTCAAACATAGGAAAGCTTGAAAGTGAGACAAGACCACTGAGGTGTCAACACAAGTGCCCTTAAAGGCCAGGCTAAATCCCTTGATCTGTAGATCTATCCAACCAAAGGTGCTTACAAACTCCTCTAGTTTCACCACCATCAGTGGAGTCCTTCACCAGAGTTCTGCAAACCCAGCCGTCTGCAACCGAACTCATTCGTGCTACAAACTCAAAGACCGCTGCAGTCAGAAACTGCCAAATTCTCTTATTTTGTAGATCTCAAAAATGAAGAAAATCTGGAAGTTCTGAAAGTTAAATTTGGCAAGATCTTTACAAAAGAATCTCTAATGGTGGGATCCTTAACAAATTCATTTAAAAACACAAAGTATAAAGCTACAGAGGGTCCTGTGGCACCTTTGAGACTAACAGAAGTATTGGGAGCATAAGCTTTCATGGGTAAGAACCTCACTTCTTCAGATGCAAGTAATGGAAATCTCTAGAGGCAGGTATAAATCAGTGTGGAGATAACGAGGTTAGTTCAATCAGGGAGGGTGAGGTGCTCTGCTAGCAGTTGAGGTGTGAACACCAAGGGAGGAGAAACTGCTTCTGTAGTTGGATAGCCATTCACAATCTTTGTTTAATCCTGATCTGATGGTGTCAAATTTGCAAATGAACTGGAGCTCAGCAGTTTCTCTTTGGAGTCCGGTCCTGAAGTTTTTTTTGCTGTAAGATGGCTACCTTTACATCTGCTATTGTGTGGCCAGGGAGGTTGAAGTGTTCTCCTACAGGTTTTTGTATATTGCCATTCCTGATATCTGACTTGTGTCCATTTATCCTCTTGCGCAGTGACTGTCCAGTTTGGCCAATGTACATAGCAGAGGGGCATTGCTGGCATATGATGGCATATATAACATTGGTGGACGTGTATAAAGCTGACGCACATAGATCACGTTTATCAAACTTAGACCGTGTGTTACTTTAAAACCACTGAGCCGATTGTCTTCAAGTTTGGATTATATTTCAACCCCCAGAAGAACTACAAAAGTAAGCGAATATATAAAAATCTGAAGTTTCTACCTTAAGAGGATTGGGAATTACCCAAGTGCAAAATGTCTGAGCAGATCATACGGAGAACGTATGTTTTGATGCCTGTACAACTCCAATACAGCTCAACTGATTTTGCTCAAACTTTCCAAACCGAATTCACCTGAGACAAAGCATAGGACGCTGCAGTCCAAGAACAAGTGTAACCCATGCTTACTCTCCACGCCCTCTAGTGTCTGTGCCGCATACAGAGCTTGGAAAAACGTGAGGAGAAGCTGTTAAAGCACCAGACTTGGACTCTGGAGACCTGGGTTCAGCTCCAAGCTCTACCATAGACTCTGCGTCACTCCCTGATTAAACAGATTTAAACTGTTATCCCACTTTGGAACATTTGTTCTTTGATTTGCTAGATCTTGCAGGACGGCGTGTTCGGTTGTCTCCCACAAAGCAGTAGCACAATCCCTTTAGTCAGGATTTATCAAGGCCCAACCATTCCCAGAATTTGGCATAGGACCAACATGCACTGCCTGACAGAAACCAAGCTCCGGAAAATGGGCTGTCTTGTTACAGCTCCGTTCTAGCCACTCTGGGATTCAGATTCATGACACCTGGGTAGCAAAGGGTCAAGTCGCTTTGCTGCTTCACTGCCATGGCTGGGACGGAACGAGAGCCAGCTGACGGGGAAATGCTGACCCAGATCCCTCTCAGCGGCACTTCAGCGTCTGTAGAAAGTCTCTCCATCACAGAGCTTAAAGTGCTCTTCTTGGAAGCGTCGCTCCTGCGTAAAAGCAGGGAAATTAGCATCTCTCTGGTGTCAAGCACGTAACCCCTTTTGTTCCATTCAATGAGACGGTCATGTTGGACACTAGCTTGAAATGACAAGATGAGATTGATTTACTCACACACACACACACACACTGTGTGTATTTATTTATTTATTTATTTATTTTGCTATTAGGCTGGTACGTTAAAATGTCAAGTAACTGCATAGCTACCAGGCCAATATTCTGGGAAAGCACCTTTAAGATCAATATTCATAACTGAAGAGAAAGCCAATATATGCTGCTTCCAGAAACCCTCAGTAATTTCTGTTTGCGCGCTGGCCAACAAAGAGCGGCTGTTGGGGCGGGCAGCTTCACGGCCTCTCTCCTTCGCTCTTACAAAGCATATCATCTTACTCCATGCGCCCAGCTCCCAAGGACCCACATCTAATCAGACTAACCCAATTTCAGATCTGCGTTTGCAGCACAACAGGCCGCTGTCCAATTTACCAAGCTGACTGGAAAGCAGGCATGTAATAGTGATAAATGGACAAGAAGGCATGCATCATATGGCTTTTCCTGGATGAGGTTGATTTGGCATCTGCTGGACTTTACCCTATCCTTTGTCATCAACCTTACAGAAGAGGGATGCTTAAACTACCTTTACTGTCCTGCCCCTCCTTCACCCAGAGATGCTGCCCTTCTAAGTCGGAGTTAAGGTCAATTATGGGGCAGTGTGCCGCTATCTACAGAAGGACTTGCCTCTGAATAAGCAGATGTTTTGCAGTATGCAAGACTGTCAAGACTCCCAACCTTCAGACAGACAAATACTTGGAAAAACAAATGGGAAAGAAGACATGGATATTTATGGGACTCAGCAGATGTGTCCAGGCTTAGTGGCAACCCTCAACACGAGTCATATAAACAAGGTTAACGTGACCCAAAATATTTCAGAATTTCCAGGCTGTCGCGGGAAGGTATTTTAAACTAAACTGAATCCAGGCTCCTTAGTGATTTTAATAAACACACACTGACTGCAGCTCAAGCTCATAGTGGAAAAACCATTTGTTTTTCCATGGGGTGAAACCAATAACTAGCAATGAATAATAATTGCAGCATTGAGTGTTATTTATAACCCACTCTTGGTCACATTTCCAAGACAGAAAACACAACAGCAACGGTCCCAGGGTTAACCTAAACCAGTCAATATTTGTAATGGATACACATGCTTTGTAGAAAGATCTCTGTGTGCGCGCGTGCAGTGAGAAAGGGAGGTTAGCAAACTCTCAGAAAGCTTTCTAGCTAATAGATCAATTGCTCCAGCCAGCTGAAATTGACAATTGCTCTGTCCCTGACCTTGCAGTTGGGAAGAAGATGGGCTCGTGAACTCATTTGCACATGACAATGCTCCAGCAAAGTGGATCGTCTGCCTCCGACAGTAATGGAGAGTACTTCTCTGTACAGCCCTCCCAGGCTCTATTCAAACAGCACAGGGATGGCCTTTTGTTCGTTGAGTGCGAGAAAGACTCCGCTGAAGATGTCTGCAATTAAACCCACTTTTCTTGTTGCTCTTTTGATTCCCCAGGATTCACAGAGGCGCCCTAGGCAGGTGTTGCCACACAGAGAGAAAATGTGTCTTTTCAGCAAAAAACGGAAAGAGAAAAAGCTGAATCAATTGTAATTTCTCTCTGGCAAAACACAGACTCAGTGGTTAGAGATCCAATTAGAGAAGAGATGGCTCATATGAATTTCAGCCTTTTCCCTTGGAAAGCAATTTCCTCCTGTGACAAATGGATGGCGTAGGCAAAGGGGCTGCGATCTGGTGAGACCTGATCGTGCAGGTCCCTTGCATGGTGCGGGAGGCCGGCCCTTTCCTCGGCTGCAAGAACCCACTTTATTTATTTTACATTTCTTTCTTTCCCCCTCCCTCAACACCCAACAAAGCAAGCTCAAGATTCTCAGAGCAAATAAGCCATTAAGATAATACCTTGAGGAATTGTGTTTGTCAGCCAAACCTCAGGAGAGTAACAAAGGGATGAGGCTGAATCAGAAGGGTTCTGTTAGAATGTTATCCAACGGGCAGCGGAACAGGCAGCACCTACCAACTTTACACGGGTGTACACACACACGCACACGGGCCCAATAAACAGGAAGCACAAACGATTGCAGACCTAAGAGAGAGACTGCAATCCGGGGGGAGGGCCGCAGAGGTAAGAAATTTACACTGCAGCTTTAAACGGAGAAGATCTAAGTAGACTTGTTTGTGCTAGAGGTCATGGTAAGCTTCTCTGAGCAGCTGAGTAAGCTGGAGGGACGCTTTCCTGGCCATCTGCTCCTATCCCAGAACACCTCCTGCAAATCAAGAGTCAATCCGCTGGTTTCTCTTCCTGTTAACCTCTAATCAGCCACAAGGGCCCTTCTCTGCTGTGCTCTTTATCTGCGCCAGCTAATGCGTGAAGTGGCCTTCGCTTCCCATCTGTTCCAGCATTAGTAGAGTTAAAGAACAATGAAGCTTTCCTGTCCCGAGCATTCACATACACAGATGCCCTTGTATTAACTCAATTTTCCAGTGTTTCCCACTATTATCCATACAAGATTTTTGGTGTTTGTTTATTTAGAAGCCTGACCGAGCTTTTCTTTTCTCTCCAGGCCTTGGAAGCTTTTCAATGAAGTCTGTACGCCAGGACAATGTTACACGGCAATGACATTTTCCCAGAAAATTCAAAGTGAAGATCGAATTCAGATTGTTCCCTTATCTTGCCCAACCCCCAGGTTCTTTGTTGTCTGTTAAAAATCTGGGATGTCTCTCCTTCCCCCACCCCCCAAAATCTCCTGCATCACCCAGAACATCCATCAGTCGTCCTGTAGACAAATGGATTTTTAATCTGCCCAGACGTGCAAATCAGATGGTCTCCTGCTAAGATGACATAGATTTGTAAGAGTGTTTGGAAGGAAAAAAATTCAACAAAAACCTAACAAAACCTTGGCTGCACAATGGATTTCCTTTCCTAATTTCAAGCCTGATGAACTGCATCAGAATATCTGCTTTGCAGTAGTACAGACAATACAGAGAATTTGGACAAAGGAAAAATATAGCAAGTCTTCACTAAGGTGTATTATATGCCTGTGTAATACCTAAAAGATGACATGCAGTCAAGCCTGCGTTCCATATTGCAGGACTAACATTTCTAACACATGGCGATGTCTAATCTAAAGAACAGCAAGCCTTAATACCTAGAGAAAATAAAAACTAACGCTGGTTTGTGTAGTAAGTTTCTACAAAGAGCAGGGGAACATGGCTGCTTTGTATCAAGGCAATATAGAGGAGTGTTTGTGCTTGCAGATCACCACAGCTCAGCCTTCTCTTGGCTGTCATTAATGGATGTATCGGAAGGCTGAATGCCTAATCCAGTCTCGTAAATTCACACAAATACCTTATTCTGACATTTTTCTCAAAAGATGCAGTTGGTGCTACCCTGGTTCGCTATAAGCATTGAGAAGTCATCAATGACATTTTTTTTACCTCAGGTACGAGTTCAAGTAACCAGGTTCTGTTTTACACTGATCAAGATTGCAAAAGGGAGCAGGCCAAGCTCCAAATTTTTACTGTATGCAAGAACCCAACCCAAGAGTCACACAAAATGCCAACACACATATAGAGGGCCAACTCCTGAGGTGGTGTAAAATAGCACAGCTCTACTGACTTCAATGGAGCTCCCCAGATTAACACCAGTTGAGGATCTGGCTCACAATACAGAAAAGGTTTTTAATTAGAAACGGCTCGTTATCAATCCATAAAATCGTTACCACTACAGCATACCTGATCTTCAGTGGGTTTGAAACCTAATGCCATTCTCCGGGTGGCCTTTTTAATATGGTGATTCACGCATACGCCACAGAACGCTTCAGTACTACAAAAAAATCATCCCAAACGCTAAAGCAAAGCGCCTACCCATGTCTGATTCCTTTTCAAAAACAATGACGTTGTTTTTACTGACGCGTCACATCAAGCAAAAACTAGACCCTTTTGTTAACCCAGCAAACCTGAACTGTCTGGGGCGGCAGGAATTTCAAACCCCGATCCAATTAGCACAGGGCTTTCAATTTTATTATAAAACAATTGAATCAAACCCAGCCGCCCTGGCTGTCACTGTAACTGAGTCACACCTGCAGTATGCAAATACGGCTCAGTAGTTCATGTTCAGATTTGCTTAGGGAATCATAGAGGGCTAAAAGCATTCAGATCTCATACAGCAGCTCAGAGGAGCTGTTCTTCAGGGGGAAAACCCCTACTGTCAGCAACTCTGTCTGAATAAAAATTGAGTTACGTCTGCATAATCCTGTTAATCGGTCATAGTCTCCTTGTACCCATTGTCCCAGTCTCCCGGTTTAAGCTCTTGTCACTATGTACCCTCTGGTAGGGAAAGAAGTTACTTCAGAGCATGGTAATGTCCTTTTCATTCCATACACTCATTCTCATTGGTGACCTGCTTTTCGGAGACACAGCCTCCCTGCTGTGTGTGCAACTTTACCAGGCCTTTTGTTCTCTTTACAGGCTTAGATTTTGCCTCTAACCAGAGCAGTGCCTTGGTGACAGCTTGTAAGCATGGCTGAAAATGAGAGGGTTGGTCCAGAGCTGCATATGGGGATGTACAAATGGAAAACAATTTAGAATTAAAAACACTATTAAATAAGATGCTGCCATTGCCAAGATCACAAGAGTTCGGGATACGATCGTCTCTGGTGCTAGGAAAGGGAAATAACATCAACCACTGTTGCAATTCAAAATGCACTGGAAAATGCCAGCTCCACGGAACAGGATGCTGGAAAGCACTGAAGGGTCTGATATTGCTAGACAAGAGTACAGTGTTAAATGCGCACACACAAACACACTCAAAGGAACTAGTGTATGACGCAAGAGTATGAAAGCGATGAGAAGCAGAATTATGGGATAAATGGCACTTCTTACACACTTTGCAGGTCAACTGCACTCTGCCCACTAACGCACCTTAATTCTGCTATTCGGAGCAACTTCCAAAGAGCTGCCTTTTAAAAAAAACTAATACATACTAACCAAGCCTCCCCGAAAGCCTCCTCTTCTCTCCACACACAACAAAATAAAGGGCTCAGAGGTGTACGCCCAGTAGCAGGGGAAGGGTCCAACGTATTGTAACCCGTTGGGATCAGGAAGGGGTATTTTATACCAATGAAGAGGAATGGATACCACCCTGCACTTCCCATATCAGACCTTAAAACAGCAGCACTTCAATGTATGGGAAAGCTCTCTGGTATAGTTTTCCTGGCCTTCCAGAAGCCTACACAGTTAGACAAGAGGCAGTTAGGCAGTCTAGATTTACAGGAAGAGCTGGTCAAAATTTCTCAAAAGGAGACACTTTTTCATTTTAAAAACGCCCTTTTACAAATATGAAGAATTTTGAAAGAAAGGACTTCTTAAATATTTTGGCAACATTTTATCAAAAAATAGCAGTTACCAAAAATCCAGGTTTTGGCAAAGGAAAAATGTCACTAAGCACGTGGATAACTGTTTTCATAACATTTTGAGTAAAAATTTCAGTTCCTATTTTTCACAAATTAAGAAAAAGCAAACCCCAAAATGGACATGGATCTGTTTTGAGGCCCACAAGATGGAAACGACTGCAAAAATTTCAACATTTCTATAGATTTTTTCCCAGCCAGCTCTGTCACAGACAGAGCATAGTATCAAACACCTTATTATTATTTAAGACTCTGTGAAGTCTTTTTTCTACAATATCCATGTCACATAAAGAACAGCATGAGGTGGTCTGATTGGCCTAGGTTTCAAATACACTACACTTCACACTCACGCTCAGCAACCTTTATACCACTTGCCTCACCTCAGGGTGGATTAAAAATCGATGACTTTAAAAATAAATCAAAATATCAATTTTTAAAATTTAAATTAAATATTTAAAAAAAAACATTTAAAATCAAATTTGAAATGACGACAACCTATGGCAAGGCCTAAATTTATTTTATTTAATTAAAATTATGTTAATAGATTACAAACAATAACAACACTGGCTAAGCCCCTGGAACCAGAGTTAGGGCTGGTCTTCATTACGGAGGTAAGTCGACCTAAGTTACGCTACTCCAGCTATGTGAATAATGTAGCTGGAGTCGACGTAGCTTAGGTCGACTGACCCCGGTGTCTTCACAGCGCTGAGTGGGCAGGAGATGCTCTCCAGTCAACTTCCCTTACTCTTCTCGGAGAGCTGGAGTACCAGGGTCGACAGGAGAGCACTCTGCCATCGATTTAACGGGGCCTCACTAGACCCGCTAAATCGATCCCTGCTGCATCGATTGCAGCAGCATCCATCTCCCCGGTAGTGGAGACAAGCCCTTAGTTGAAGTGCTAAACCAGCTTTTGACAGCAAAATCCTCTTCTGCAGGTGAAGAGAGAATATTTCTTCATTTCAATTTATTCTACTAGTTCAGGTCAATGACCAATTCATTCAATGGGAGCTAAGAAAGCAGAAAAGCTTGTTTTCCTCTTCCAGTCTATGACTAAAAACTACATATGAGAGGATGAGATCTACTAGCTCTAAAATCTTGAAGGACATGGTGACCAGAAACAACCAGTTCAATTCACTAACTACAGGTGGCCCTTCCTTAGTTTAATACATCAGTTAGTTTTAAATGCAAGGCATGTTTTGAAAAACTTTTTGATAATCTTTCTTATGTATCCAACACATTTAATTAATTATGGGGCATTTTTAATTGAATTTGAATTTCCATCAAAATAGAGCTTGAAACCAATCACAAGTAAAAAATTAATCAAGTAAATTAGACACGTATCATTCACCATTTTCTAACATAGTAAATATGCAAAAATTAAGAATCTGAATAAATGTAAATTAAACTATATAACTGCTTAAACAAATATGCATAGATATGGTGTATCACCCTGAAAGAGACAACAAATATAGTGTAAAGCTGTATTTAGTTGCAAATCAACATGTGTTAATGGTTACCAACCAACGAGAATTAATCTTTCTTTAGGAAAATACCTAAAAAGTATAAATGCAAAACACAATTAAAATCAATTACTTAAATCAAGTTACATGCTTGATTATTTAAATAACGATAAATATCAGTGCTTTAATTCATTTTGATTTAAATTAATCCACCCTACCCCACCTACACTATTTTTCAATTTATATTTAGAAGATTTTGCTTTTCCTAGCTGTTAGTTTCATTTCTGCACCTTCAGTTCTCCAAAATCAGAGTGAGAAAAGTGGCTCTGATGTGGGTAGGGGAATTATATAGGGGTCCTGTGCATGACTGTACCAGTCTGGATCTGGGGAAGAGGAAAGTGTGGGAGAGTGGAGAGAGTCATCCAAAATCTACCTTAGTCATGTGGCTAGTGAAGTCTCTGTACAACAGAGGCCTAAAAGGGAAACTACATGTCTGCTGTATGAGCACTGAGCAAGGTATCCTGGTATCCCACTATACTCAAGATGAAGAAATACACCAACAGAGACCATGCGCACAACAGTTCTGAGCTGCTCAATTGAAAGGGGTACAACCAATGTTTTCTATATCCACCAGTTAATTATCGGAGCTCTTCTAGAAGGAAATAATTTGCAATTCCACCTTCCTCACAAGCATGTGGCGCTGGCCCCTACTGGAGTCAGGATATCAGACTAGATGGAACCTAATGTGACTCAGAACAGCTAATGCAACGTTCCTCCATTCCAATGAAAGAGGGGAGTTATCAGATTTGTATACGGTGGAGATAGATTTGAACTGTCCCTTGCAAGGACAGCGAGTTGGGAAGCAGGACCATTAAAGGGAAGGCTTCATTAACATTTCTTTTATAAAGCCCATTGATAATCAAACTATAAATATTCTCTTTGCAAGAGAACTTGGCCTAGCAGATCTCAACCAAACACTTATTTATACTTGTAAAACCAGAAGAACTTTGAAAAAATTAGTTTGACTCACTCTGATTATGGGAGACCCCTCCTGCCCCCCCAAAAATAAATAAAAACAAAAATGAGTGGATTGCAAAAAAAAAGAAATGAATTTCTTTATTTGAATCTGAAGATCTGCAGCCTATTAGGGCTGGTCTACATGGGACACAAAGTGACTTTTATCCCAGGGCACAGTGTCAACTCGGAGAGCTATTCTGGAATAATTTATCCTGCAATTTCCCTGTGTAGACAATCGCTTAGTCCGTAACATGAGTGCAACTGGCTGGCAGAGTTTGTCTGGCAAATCTCCCTCTGTTAGCAGGCACTGATATTGCTGGGTGACAGCAGGCTCTGACAACTCATCAAGGCTGGTGGTGTGTTACCCCATCAGGATAAGGAAGGTGGGAGTAGCTCTGGAGAGACAATCTAGCTTGAGTACTTTAGAGGAAGGGCCCTAGAAGCAGCCGAGCTTGGAGAGAAGGTTTAAGCTGAACTTTATCTTATTGTTAATTTCGGTGTTCGGAAACCCCAAACCAAAGAAGGTGGGTGAGTTTGGACTCTACATTGTGTGTGGTTCGTGTGGAGGAGGTGCTTTTCCCAACCTTCTTTCAATCAGTGAGGCAGTGCTGGAGGAGTTCTCCACGGGAAAGAGTACAGGACTGTGTCAAGAGTTTTAGGTGCTCCATTCTCTAGGCTTTGAATGACACTTCAAGGTCTGCATCCTGGTATTCCAAAACTTCCATGGAACTGGTCCAAACCACCCAAGAGACCCCGTCCTACTGTGACTTCCCATGACAATTGCATTCTACTGGTACTATCTGCCTCAAGAGGCGGTCTTCTCAGTGCAGGAGACCACACTTTCAAACAGCTGGACCAAGTCTGTGGAATCGACCGGAGGGAGATAAGGCCCCCAAATTTTGCCACGGTTAGAACTAACTGCAGATACACTTCTTCAGATGTGCCTTCCCGCAACAACTACTTTAAGAAAATTGCAACGAAAACCAACAATTGCAGCTAGAGAAAGGATTTAGGCACTAGACAGGGAAAGACAATGCACCATGCGTGGTGCTAGGAGGGGCACTTGCAGTCAGCGGTGGCCGCTTTAAAGGGGGGGGTCTCCCAGGCTAGGATCCGAGTGCGCTCAGGGCCTCATTGCCTCCTCCATGAGGTATCTGCAGAGGCGGAGCTCCCAGGCCTCTCTGGTTGTGGATGGGAAAGACTTACAGAAAGCACAATTCACCCAGATGTGCACCTCGCCCAGACAGTCGGAGAAGGAACGAGGACAGGAGAGACAGTTCTCGAAACCTGGGATTCTGGGCTAGTGAAGGGTTGAGTCTCCCAGACCAGAGAAGTTACACACCATACTAATCGATACTACACAAACTTATTTAACTAACTTTATAAAGTACCATAAACTATCTACAAAGCACGGAACAGCTCTCTTGGCATGCTAAGCACGAAGAAGGAACGGGGGTTCCGACTCAGGCCATGTAGCGTTAAGAGGGAACTGGAGTGGCGTCAGCCCACTCTGCCCCTTATATCCTCAGCAGGGAGATGAGGAGACGCACTACACAAATGCAGTCAACGGAGACTGCTCGGAAACACGTCCGGACACAGGGGCATGGCGCACATGTGCACCCACGTGTGGCATACACATAGGGGATCCCTCGAAGAACAACGCCTACATCACAGAAGTATGTGCAGGGAGAACGGGGCTGACTGTGGCTGGGAAAACTGTTGCAGCACCAGCAAAATGAGACCATGAATCAGACTGGGGAGGAGTCAGCCATTTACCAAGCAAAGGACTGATTTTCACAGCAGGAAAACACACACACACACACACACACACACTTCGAGTGTGATGCTCTGATACAGCAGTTATGAATGAGAAATAATTCCCAAGAAGAAAGCTTCCTTCACACACATCAGGCCCCAGCCTGCAGCCGGGTGCCCTCAATTCCCATTGAAGTTAAAAGGAGTTGAGGATGCTTAGCAACGCGCAGGATCAAGCGCAAAATTATTAAGACAAACAGGCAATGGGCAGGATTCTGCAAACTACGCCGTGGCAGTCTGATCCCGCGCAATATCAAGGAGACACAAAATTCCAATGTCAGCCAACCCCATTAGAATAAAGAGCTTGGGAATCTTACCCTGCAAGATCAATGAAATTCATCACAGCAGTCACACCTAACATTCCTCCACAGAGTAAAATCCCAAACTTCAGGAGTGCACGACTAACACGGGTACTACAGAAACATCAAAAAGAAATTAGAGAGTCCCAAGCAAGGCAATGGTTGAACAGTTCAGCCAATAGAGTTTGGATCACGTTTGGTGAGCAGGAAATCATCTATTTCTGCCCCCAATACACAATAACAGTGTTGCAGCCGTGCTTTAAAAAACAGGCAAACTTGACTCTCATTGCTCCAGTGTGACCCTTCTGGCTAGCCAGGTGTGGTA
This sequence comes from Trachemys scripta elegans, assembly GCF_013100865.1. Lineage (NCBI taxonomy): Eukaryota > Metazoa > Chordata > Testudines > Emydidae > Trachemys > Trachemys scripta. The sequence continues at coordinate 105,656,844 of NC_048305.1, read as the reverse complement.
CTGGGGGCTTTAAAAGTTGGAATCTTTGCCAGCCATCCCTGGTGGAAAAGAAGGCTATTGTGATAAAGCCTCAAGGAAGAAACCAGCTTCTTCTAGAGAGGAAACTTGAATTGGAGAAGTATGCGGGGGGGGGCTGAAACCTACTGGAATGCATCGGCTCTATTTTCTATTGAAAGGTCAATCTTACTCCATTGTGTAGCAGTCTTCAGAATAATAAAAGGCTATAAACAGATAACCAGTGAAATCTGATCCATCACTTCTTTGTGTTGGAGGCAGTTTACCGGCTGCCTCCCTAAAACTCATGTTTCTGATTAAAAACATCTGATTAACAGATTTTTGCTGGAAAACATTGTTATTCAATACACAGACTACAGTGCAGTCGCCTTCCTTTGCTTTTGGTGCAGTGCAAACATCTAAAATGACACCGCATAATGACCAGATCGATCACTGGGCGAATATGGCTACAACACAAAAAATAAAACAAAACATTTTTAAAAAACTGTCGCAGACAACTAAGGAAAGAGGTTTGTCCTCGCTAGAGCCGATAAAAAAAATACCCAGAAAAAGAAGAAGTGAGTTACACATCTAAAGCAGAAACCATAAAACTGAAGGGAAGGGGGGGAAATTGTGAAGAGAGGCATTTTGCAATGTTCTCCCCCCGCCATCATTAAAATATCCACAGTATGGCATGAAATACTTTTGGCAAGAGAAGTAGATTCTCCAACTTCCAAACCCACAGATGTCTCTTAGTCATTAAGTCTTTTTATATATTAAAAATATATATAAATAAAAACCAAAAGTAAAAGAAAACCTTGCAAAAAACTCAGCCAAATATCCGCTGCTTGACTGAAATATAATTTCAAAGTCCCACAAATTCATTTAATCTTCCTACGCTATCCCCAAACCCGAGCTCTAATCTCTTGCCGATTTGGCCCTTTCTTTAATAACTCAAATTAGTCACAGCTCCACAGCAGAAGACACTACACACACGCACACACACACACGCACACGAGACGTTTATTTTGACTTGGCATTTGAGCAACCAAACTCAGTGACACTCTGCATAATAAAACAGAAACAAAGCAAAGAGCAAAAACAGATGGGCAACCATTTCTCCATTTGCCTGGGGTAGACAATGCTGTATAGGGGCTTCATCCAAGATCACAGAGAAGGGTTTTTGGAGACAGGGGCTAATATCAGCACATTATCTCAATATCAATTGGAAGCTTCCATTTGGAGAGAGATTATTTTAAATTAACAAGAGACATTTTCCAGGAAGGGTATAGGAAAAAAACAGGAGAAGGTAAGGAGGGTTTGGTGGGATACACAATCTCTTTGGGCTTTGAGAAGAGAATCTTACTGTTGAATTAAAGTATTCTACAAACATTCAAGCTATGTCTACACTAGGAGAACTCTACCGGTTTAGGACTAGCAGTCTATCATACTGGCAAAGCACCCCCAGTGTGGTCCCAGCTATGTTATTCAGGGATCACACCTCTGACCCACATGGCGGTGACTGGCAGAATTCTAGAGTGCAGACATTGCCCAAGGCTTCGAACATCCTCTCTCAAACAGTGGCGCACGCAATATACATTCCCGAATGGCCATGTCAAGTGCCTGGAGTGATACGTGTTGTGTTTGCCATGCGGTAGCAAGGCAATAGACACCGTAGACGTATCTAAAACGGGTAGATATTTGTTCAGAACCATTTGCCCGCTGCACATTGTTTTATCCTAAATAATCGTCAGGCGTTTACACATTTTCCCATTAAAGTGTTGTAAGGAGAAAAACAACTTTTTTGCACCCTGGCCCATCAAGTGCTCAATCATTTTGTTTCTAAAATATAAACCCCCCCTCCCCTCCCCAGCTCTGCTCCTTAGAGAAGTGCTATGTTCCAGGCCTAAAACAGAGAATCCCTTTTTGCCATTTCATGGCTGAGTCTGCGCACCTCAGCAAAAACAATTCAAGCCGAAAGGTGCGAGTCTGGTTCACAAGTCCAAAAATAAATGTCCAGACAACTCAGTTTGTTGGGGGAGGGACGGGAAGAACTGAAAACTGCTTTCTAAATAAAGTCTGGAGCCCTGAGCGAACCTCCGAGCCCTGCACAAAGACTGAACAATGCTGCAATTCAGAGCTCAGCTCAACCCAGAATGCGCCAGAGGAACCCAGTATACAGCGACAATGAGCCAGATGCTAAATATGGAGTAACCCCAATGAACTCAGTGTGATTATTCTGGATTACACCCGTGTAACTGAGAGCAAAATCTGGCCCAGCGTCTTGCAAGATCCAGAACTCATCCTCCTTGCAAACTAATCACATTTTTAAGGCTAAAAGGAACATAGCTACATTGAAAACAATACACTGTTACTTCGCCAACAGGATCAGCATGTATAGAACATTTAAGATGCTGCCAAGGCTTTCTGAATAAGCACCACTTTTCCACTGGCCTTTTTCTGCCTGCAAACACCAGAACGAAACAGACAAGCGCTGTGTCTTTGTAGTAACCTCTCCAATGGAACAAGCTGTGTGTGGCAGTGGAAATTCAAAGAGGAATTGGGGGGCAGAGGGCCATTGTGTGAGGTATGTTTGCATTCGCGAATGTGAGGAGTGTCGGAGAACCTAGTAGATTAAAAAGTAAGGGCACGAGGGCCTGGCAAGATGCAGAGAAACGCTCAGCCTGAAGAGAAAGATTGTCTCAAGGGACAGCAAATGACCCCAGAGGATGACAAAGGAGTCAGCCCACTAGAAAAGTGACCTGATGCCAACAACAGTTTTAGATGGAGTGAAACCAATCCTCAATCACACCTTTCTGTAAGGCTGCCGGAAGCAGGATCCCCTATCTGCCCTAGGAGTTCGACCATCTCAATACCAGTTCGGTGGAAACATGTTAACAACTGTTGTCAGCGACAGGCTGATTCCTCTGATAGATGGGGCATCAGGTGGCTGATTTCCAGAACACCTCTGAGCTGGTCAGTTTCTACTGCACAGAGAAATGGATCTTGCAACACCAGGTGGCCCTCGCTGATTTCACTGTTCACAATTTTCCTCTCCAAAGATTTGCTGGTGAAGTTCACCCCAGAGTAGACTAGCACCCCACACCCTACTTATACCATTAGCAATGGGCTTTAAGTGGTTTTTACAGGGGGCCTTGCACTAGGATGCATTTCACCCTAATGCAGCAACAAAGCTTATTGGATAAAGAATTCCTATTAGAGCCGTGCGTGCCACCAACTCAGAGCCATGCAGAAAAGCAAAGACTGGCAGAAGAGGCCAGGTTTGTGTTGCTTTAGATACAAGTCCCATATGATCCTAAACAAACTTTATGGGTGAGGGGATTAGTGCCATCTGTGTATGAAATCTGTCAAATCTATTCCATAATTTGAGTATATTTACCGTGGATGTCTACTAGACCCTACAACAACATGCCAAACCTGCAGAGAATTTATATTCTTGTTCTAGGAATGATTTAAAGAGTTTTCCATAGTATTAACAATTAGGGTGACCAGATGTCCCGATTTTATAGGGACAGTCCTGATTTTTGGATCTTTTTCTTATATAGGCTCCTATTACCCCCCACCCCCTGTCCTGATTTTTCACACTTGCTGTCTGGTCACCCTAATTAACAATGCTTAGTACTACTTTAGCAGTTTGCATAATCACAGTGCTTTACAAACCTTTATTTAACTAACCCTCAAAACAGCCCAGCGTACTGAGCAAGTATTAGCCCAATTTACAGATGGGAAAACCGAGGCAGAGTGATTAAGTGACTATGGAGTCAGTAGCCGAGATGAGGATTAGAACTCACCAACTGACCACACCTCAGCAATTTTACATGGTTGTTTGCAGTGTTGTTGTAGCTGCAATATGAGAGAGACCAGGTAGGTGAGGTAATATCTTTTATTGCACCAACTTCTGTGGGTGTGTAGGGAGCCAGGGTGGCTTCCCTCCGAACCTGAGGGTAAAGTGCCTTTCCCTCAGCCTGAGTGGGCGGGGCCAGCCCAAGCTCGCTCCACCCCCCGGAAGGGGAGGGGTGGAACAGGAAGTATAAAGGGCGGGGCCCTTAGCTCAGTTAGGGCAGCACCAGGGAGGGAGGCAGACACAGACTGTGGGCTGCTCCCTTCAGAGCCTGCTGCCACACCAGGGGAGGCCCTGGACCTGTGGAAACCTCACCTGGAGGACGGACTGGGGCTGCCAGGACTGCCCGCTGCCGAGTACCCAGAGGAACTGGAGGAGTCGGAGGGGGAGCGGGAGCTGCCAGCAGCCGAGTATCCAGAGGAACTGGAGGAGCCTGAGCCTGAGGGGGAGCCGGGGCTGCCAGCAGCAGACTACCCCGACGCACTCACGGGACCAGAGGGATTCGGGGAAAGCTGTCGGGTAGGAAGTAGCCCAGGGACAGAGCTGCACAGCAGTGAGTCTATGTAGCGGGACGACCCCGCTGACCCAGTGGTGGGACCCTCGTTCTGCCACTGTCAGGGCCCTGGGCTGGAGCGCAGTGGTGTAGGGTGGGCCTGCGCTCCCCTACCCGGCAGAGCCACGCCGGGACCTTAGCCGGCGCTCCCCTGCCTGAGGGGCGCGCTACTGACCTTAGCCGGCGCTCCCCTGCCTGAGGGGCGCGCTACTGACCTTAGCCGGCGCTCCCCTGCCTGAGGGGCACGCTACTGACCTTAGCCGGCGCTCCCCTGCCTGAGGGGCGCGCTACTGACCTTTGCCGGCGCTCCCCTGCCTGAGGGGCGCGCTACTGACCTTTGCCGGCGCTCCCCTGCCTGAGGGGCGCGCTACAGACTCTGGCTGGCGGCCGCCCCGCCGCTAATTCCCCGCTGACGGAGGCGTGACCCAGGCCGGCCAGTGACCTCATAGCTCCCCACCGCCCCCTAGCGGGTAGGTGGGCCAACGCCGATCACAGGGTGGAAGGGAAAAGCTTTTGAGCTACACAGAGCTCTAAGACGTGACAAGATCGGTGAAACTCAAACGCTTGTCCCATTCACCAACAGATGTTGGTCCAATAGAAGATATTTCCTCACCTACCTTGTCTCTCTCTAATTTGCATGGTGTCAGACAAGAACAAAAGGGAGAAAGAACCTTATTGCCACATCTCTGGAAAGAAAATTCCCTTCTAGAGGAGCAAAGCCTCCCACACAAGCTACATTCTTGGTTTCAACCTTGAATATCTGCAAGGTTTCAGTAAACTCAGAGGTCAGTTTCTCCAGGAAGTACCTCATTTCAATGGAAACCCAATCGGCTACGGTGCATAATTTACAGACTAAATTGCTCTAATCAAGGGGGTCAAGGCAAATGCTGGGAAAGTCACCCTAGCTGAGAACACACCTGAAAATTGATCTATCGGTTGATTCAATCTTGCCCCAATGTTATTAACTAGGTTTCCTGCTGTTGCCAAGCAACCATAACAGTTTGCTGCACTGATGCACATTAGGCACTAAATACCCTCACACTTTGTTTTTGCACACGAGGAACAGCCAGGAGAGAAAAGAAAGAGGCCACGTCCCCCTCTGAGATGTACTGTCTGAGCATTTGTTTGACTACAAAGTGCACCTGTCAGGAGAAAAACGACACACAACATATGTTGGAGAAGAACGCCTTGTCAAGCCAGTTTTTGGTTCAGATGTTCCCCCAAGAAAGGGTCAGATCCCCACGCGAGCCGAGTGGACTGAGATGCTATAAATCCACTGCATTCTGGGTATCCAGAGGTGAAGCTCTTGGTAGGTTCAACTGTTCCAGACCAGTTCACCAGACCAGCTCTTCCAGACTCTGAATGCACAATGCAAACAGAGGAAACTTAAAAGCACAAGGAAAAGGTGCAGGGTTGGGAAAAGGCATGTCCGGACCAGACTATACGCCTCTCGGAAAGCTTGGCCTTGGGATTCACAGGCAAGTAAGATACAGTTAAGGGTGTAGCTATTTACACGCCAAGGGCCCAATCCTGGCATCCGGCTTTATGTCTGAATGGGACCCTAATTGGTGAGGGTCAGATTAATCTTTCGTGGGCCCCGGCACCTTGACCATGGCCCCACCCCCTGCTGTACCCCCACTTGGCCTCTTCCCCCGGACCCTGCCTGCTGCTTGCCTGGGGAGAAAGAGGGCAGAGAGGGGAGAGCGGCAGGTGGGGCCTCAGGGGAAGAGGCCGAGCAGGGGCATGGCCTCAGGGAAGAATGTGGGCGGAGCATGGGGAGGGGCCACAATCTGAGTGTGGGCCCAGTACCAAGGCGCCACTGTAAACCCAATACTGGTACTGGCATACTGCAGTGAGCAGACGCACACACATTTTAAATGAGAAAATTCAGTTGATGTTGCTACACCACCTTCGTTTTGCCCCTTAATTCCCAGCCCTTTTTTCCTTATGCACATAGGAATTACATTGCTTTATTGTCATACCCACCCTTGCTTTGTATGTCAGCTGCCAGATCTCAGGCCGTATGCACGGGTCTGGAGAGCATCTGGCCCGACCAGTGCTTAGGTAGCTGTCAGGAGAACAAAGTTATATGTAGGGCCTGGCAGAATTCAGTATTTCTTATTTCATAACTTTGACGGGTAATATGGATGTTGATTTTTAAGCACTTCACCTCCCCCAACTTTTTAATCAATTTAAATTTTCATTGCTGCACATAATTATGGGTTTAGGCCTCTCCCTCCCCCTCCCCATTTTTATCATTTTAAATGGTCAGATGTGGGAAATTCTGGGGAGAGGTCTCAGGCAATAATAATTTGACAGCAAATGTTGAGATTCAGAAAGTTAAAGCAGGGCTAGACAACCTATGGCACGTGTGCCGAAGGCGGCACGCGAGCTGATTTTCAGTGGCACTCACACTGCCCGGGTCCTGGCCACCGGTCCGGGGGGCTCTGCATTTTAATTTAATTTTAAATGAAGCTTCTTAAACATTTTTAAAACCTTAATTTACTTTAAGTAACAATAGTTCAGTTATATATTATAGACTTATAAAAAGAGACCTTCTAAAAACATTAAAATGTATGACTGGCACACGAAACCTTAAACTAGAGTGAATATATGAAGACTCGGCACAGCACTTCTGAAAGGTAGCCAATCCCCGAGTTAAAGCTTTATAACTGTTAAAACCCAAATTGTCAACATCCCATGTCAAAATATACAGAGTCAATATCCTTCAGCCAAACTCTAAGAAGTTATCAAGCAGCATTTGCCTTACTTTGCCTAGCTGTACCATCTGATTATTGATGGAACTATTTGTGCATCGGTGTGTATGTGTGCGGTGAAATCGATGTTTACCGACATTTACCGACAAAAATCTAATTCCGCCAAGCCTTGTTACCCGTTATCTACCCTGTAACTAGAGGGCAGGAATCCAACCAATAGTACCTGGGCCATCTCCCAGGTAATAGACTTGGATGCTTTCCCTCCCTTCCATGGAGCCGACAGGCGAACGTGAGCAATGCGGTACAAGAGGGATCGTGGCACTCTAATACAGCCTTTCATCGTTCCAGGGCATTAAAAATGGAAGCACATAGATGGAAATTTGCTAATGTCTAACTCAGCCACTGCCTAATCAATTGTTTTCCAGGATAACAAATCTGGAGAGGTTTCTCTCGCTCTTCTGGCTCAGATAACAGTAACCAGGAAAACCAAGAGGAAGGACGGTCCAGTGCTTACCACATTAGCCCCAGGTTCAATTCCCTAATTTGCACAGATTCTCTGTGTGACCCAGGGCAAGTCACTTAGTGTCTCTGTGCGTCAATTCCCCCTCGGTACAAGGGAGGCAACAGCCCTGCCCTGTCTCCTGGGGGCAGGGCTGGCTCCAGGCACCAGCTTCTCAAGCAGGTGCTTGGGGCAGCCGCTCCGGAGAGGGGCGGCCCGTCCAGGTATTCGGCGGCAATTCAGTGGAGGGTCCCTCACTCCGCCTGGGAGCGAAGGACCTCCTGCCGAATTGCCGCCACAAATCGCGATCGCGGCTTTTTTTTGTTTTGTTTTGGCTGCTTGGGGCTGCCAAAACCCTGGAGCCGGCCCTGCCTGGGGGTGCTGTGCAGATGAAGGCACCAGAGATTGTGAGGCCAGTAATGGAGGGGGCCACGTAAATGCCTGAGATAGAGGATGGAGCTGAGAGAGGGAGAGAGAGAGAGATCTTAATGAGCAAACATCAGTGAGGATTGCTACAAAGGCTAATTTCATCAGTCCACAGACAACGACTCACAAAGTGGACTCTCCTGCTCTGGACATGCCAACATCTCGTACTTGTCAACCTAACAACATTTTGGCATCACAGCAACGGATGATCTAGCTCACAGTTCCTCAAATGCGGCCACTGGGCCACAGCAGTTTCCTGAGCCGGGGAGGGCGAAGGGGGGGCATCAGCCCCTCCAAGTTCCCTGTAAGCTGCACGGCCGCGCAGCAGCCTATTTAGCGCCACGCAGGCACTCAGGGAACCTGCCCGGGGACCAGCCGGGGGGAGGGTGCCCCTCCCCCGACCCCAACTTAGCCCAGCCCCCAACCTGCTGTGGACGAGATGCCCCTCCCCCGACCCCAACCTGC